>NC_134413.1:7962604-8279850 GCF_038048845.1 Mixophyes fleayi | reverse complement strand
TGATAAGGCAGTTCAACAACACACACATTGCCAAATGCCAATTTTTTGCATCACACAGAGAACCTGTGTCCTGGTCGGAATGGATCTCTTGGCTCCAGCACCGCGATGTGAATCACTGTGCCATTTGTTTTATAGCATTTCTACCAACCTCATTCTTAGAATTATTTAACAGTATGAAAATGACAAGTCTCACTTGTAGGAAATAACCCTCATAAAATATTGTGGCAGGGCCAACACTACCCCATGCAGGCCTCCAACACACTGAATGACAGCACTCCGTATTGAACATGACAAACGTCGTCAACACACTGAGCACCAGCCAACGACATGAGCTTCTTACCTGTATGTGGTGTAACGGGTTGGGGGTGTGGCACTCTATGATGTCACAGACCCAACACAACATTGCCAAAAATAGAAGATACCACCTGCCTCTGCTCAACACTAGTAAGAGGTAGGGACGGATAGGGTGGCGTCTTGGATGGGGGGGGGGGGGGGGGGGGGGGGTGAGGTTAGATTGCCCCAAACTGACACAACAGCCCTGCGTTGCAGTTCGAATTTGGTAATTTTTCCCGGCTAAGGGGCATATTTAAGAAATCACGGTAGTGCACTATCGTGCACTTACCGTGAAAATCAGGTCCCAATGTGCCCTCCGCAAATTTATTAAAGGTGCATCGCAGCAGATATCATGTATATCTGCTGCTTTGCACTCCTCATCGTTTTTGCGAGCAGTCACCATTCAACAGTATGGTGACTGCTCCCCTAGCCGCAATCTAACAAGTCCCAAAAATTTTTTTTTTCGAAAACTTGTCATGTTAATGTATGCCAGCTGAAGCTGGGGTACATAATCAAAATTGAAAAAATCAATGCTGTCAGCTCTGCTCCGAAGAGCAGAGCTGGACAGCGCATGTGTGGAGGGATCACATGATCCCTCCCTGTCACTCACCGCTCTCTGCAACGATAGTTGCAGAGACAGAGCAGTGATCTTTGTGCGCATGTGCAGCTCTTCAAACTGCACATGCGCAATTGAAGAATGAAGAGGAACGAATATGACCAGTAGGAGATCCTGACACACCGCGTCCCGAAGAGGGGGGTAAGTATGGGGTTTTTTATCACAGAAACAGCAGTTTTTCGGAACTGCCGTTTCTGTGATCCGTTTTTAATAAATTTGAGAAATAGTTCAATCCTTATCCATGCGATAAGGATTGATAACTATTTCTTATTTTTGCAGATGAATGATAAATGTGCCCCTAAGTTTTACAAAGTGGACTCAAAACTAGTGGATGTGGTCAATTTCTTACTGACATATGGTCAGAAGCAGATAGCATCTTACTAATGCAGATGGCAATGTACAGAGATAAAAATGAACATAGACTTAGAAACAATTCCAGAAGGTTAAAAATATCCTCAACTGTCCCTCCCGGATTCAGATAAACACACAGCTCTGTCACTGAGTAATGTAAACGTAAGATTGCGTTCCAAGCGAATTCCTCATCATACATTAACAAATCAACCTACCTGTGGTTAAATGGAAAGGGGGGGGGGGGTTGATTATCTCCTGCCAGCATGTTGGCGCGTGTAACCGCTCATATGAACCATTTCTGTGCAATTATCATGTGACTGGATCACTGATAAATAACTTCTGGTATAAATTTATTTAAAGGAATAGCGTAGGGCGCTTATTTATATAATTGCACATGCACTTATTTTTGATATTGTGTATATTTTTGAGATAGGAAATCGTTATTTCTGAGACCAGGGTAGAAAATTTGTTTTTCTGTTTTAGCCTTTCTAAAGGAAATGCCTTATTTGTGATGTATATATCTGATACAATGAGCCTTAGGGGGATGGAGGCCTTTTGTGATTTGGGATGTGTTTTGTATGGAAGTGTCATTGTTTGGGCTTTGTAAGGTTGCTAGTGGAAACCTCCAGTTAGGCATATGGGAGGGAGTCTGATAGCAGGAAATGCTTACTCTGGCCAAAGGACCAGCAGGGGGACGCAACTGTGTGGCCTTTTGTCAGAGTGTTCAAACCTTTCTGAACATTGTGAACAGCATGTGATGCAGGACAACACAGTGTTTCTACAATTTCACAGAGAAGTGTAAATATTGTTAGCTTTGCAATGGATGCAAATCATGTTTTTGTAAACAGGTTACATCCGGATTCTAAAAATAGCCTGTGTCTAAACTGTATAAAAGGCACTGGCTTGTATTGCAAACTTGTTCTTCTGATTTCATCTGACTTGAGTGAGCACTGGTACCTTTAAGCAGCGTGAGAGCAAATAAACATCTTGCTTCAAAGACCTGCTTGGAAACATCTTCAAAATTGCTGTATTCCTGTGACCTGCCAATTAGACCCAAAATCTAATTTGTTCCTGGTTGTTTCTGAGGTTGGACCCAGCTTTTCCGGTACCACCGCTCTGCCTGCTACCCTGCAGCCCTGGTCAGTGTGATAGGCCAGGGGGGATCCACCCACAGCATCCCTGATCCAAGAGGTCAGGAGTACCAGCCCAGGTAAACCAGCAACGAGATACGCTAGCAGCGTCAGTTACCCAGAAGAAACCTGGTTCTGGGTGCCGGTAAGGAGTCCAGTGGTGGCAGCATTTGTAAGCCCCTCCTACTGCGGCAAGAGGGCACATTTGGGATAACAAAAAGGGAACGCTGGCAAAGTAAGCCCAGCCGGATCCCAGCAGCAACACACAGGGTGGCATAGGCGGTCCATCCTGTCACCTATCAGTACTAGTACGGAGCCTGCTCTATTCCTGCAAGACGCCTAAACTTGCAGTACTCCTATAACCTACAGAAAAGAGCTAGCACTCTAATCCATCTTTCAGGAGTCCACAATAAGCATTTAGAAGCATCCAGCAAACAGGTGACTGAAGACTGAACAAAGGATTTAAACTTCATGTTTTATATGCAAGTTTTACGTTGGGACTTCGTGGTCCTTTTACACCAAGTGAAAGTCTGGATGTATGTGTAGCATTCAATGGCACCAAGAGCTGACAGCATATTTTGTTATGGCAGCTGACACAGAAAATATGGTCAGACAAGGAGTCTGGAGAACTGTTCTGCAAAAGTCTGTGCTCAACACTTGTCAATTCAAAGACAATGTGATAAGGAAAAAAAAAAAAACATGACAATCTACAAGATAATGTAGAAATCTCCAGCACACAGACTAATGGTGGAGGTTCCATGGCCATTAGCCGAAAAATGCATGAAAAGTAATGTATGGTTTACTGATGCTTCGACCTAAGAAAAGCTATTGTACTAAAACTGCCTATTAATGCATGACAAATAGGAAACATTCTAAAATCATAAATGTGCCATTAAAATTTTAGAACACAATGGTTGAGATGGTTCCATGTCTTATTTTTGATGCGCTTTTCATGCATCATCATTTATTTATATAGCGCCACTAATTCTGCAGCGCTGTACAGAGAACTCACTCACATCAGTCCCTGCCCCACTGGAGCTTACAGTCTAAATTCCCTAACACAGACAGACATGCAAAGAGGGGGACAGACAGAGGGAGAGACTAGGGTCAATTTTTGATAGCAGCCAATTAACCTACCAGTATGTTTTTTGGAGTGTGGGAGGAAACCGGAGCACCTGGAGGAAACCCAAGCAAACACAGGGAGAATATACAAACACCACACAGATAAAGCCATGGTCGGGAATCAAACTCATGATCCCAGTGCTGTGAGGCAGAAGTGCTAACCACTAGGCCACTGTGCATTTAACAGAGTTCAAAGTGCATTAAAGGTGGATAGGTGTGAACGAGCTCTCAAGATGCCAAAATTCTGTCACTGGATTAAGTGCTGGCTATCAAAGTTGTAGCAGATTTAATTTCACCCACTGTCCATCTACTTTGTAGCCATTTTTCTAGAATGTTAGTTTTCCGGAGTGGTCAGCCACCTGATCAAATTAGATTTACATTCCTCCTCATATTTAATTACTTATAATCCCCGACTTTGAATGGACAATTAGGTATTTTGCAATCGAGCTCTTGGTTGCCCGCCCTGCATCCCTGCTTTGAAAGTCACCCCTTGTGCAAGGTCAGCTCTCAAGAAATGGACCAGATATAGCTGTAGACCAAATTTAGACTTCCAATGGTCACATGTCATTAGCTGCTTGAGCAATCTCAATTGCTACTTCCTGCTACCTTCATCTCCAGGTAAAAAATCCCTTTATACCAAGGACTTTAATTTATTAACTTGTAAACTCCCTCCTCCGAATATTACCAAATACATTGTTACGTCTTTCTCACTTCCTTGTTTTTTTGTCATGTACTTGGACCATCGAGTAGTGTTTATTTTCTTAGCAGCTGAATGCAGTTCTATCCAACATAGAGGTCATAGGGGTATATTTACTAAACTGCGGGTTTGAAAAATTGGAGATGCTGCCTATAGCAGCCAATCAGATTCTAGTTATAATTCATTTAGTACATTCTACAAAATGACAGCTAGAATCTGATTGGTTGCTATGGCAACATCTCCACTTTTTCAAACTCGCAGTTTAGTAAATATAACCCATAGTCTTGTCACGTCCAAGGGTATCATACAAAACGTTGGCAGGTGATAGTGCGACATGGCCGAAAAGAGCGCGAGGGAGTTCAACGCTAAAGCAACGTGTCTCGGAAAATTTGTAGGTGGCCACGTACAAGGCAACAAATTAAATTCAACCGAAGGTGAACTACACCTTTAAACACTTGGTCCATCCAACCAGCTAATCATTTATAATGCCACAGAACAAAGCTGACATGACCGACGTAGACACGCACGACAGCCACTGACCTACAGTAACAATTACAAAGTAAACAGACTAAGTGGACTTAGAAGCTTACGATTTAAATGTAAAAGACAGAAGAAGCCTCATTTTCAGAGCAGATTGGAAAGCGCTCAAGTAAATCTAACGGGGCTTCGGTTTTTCGGATTTGGCCAAGAACAAAAACCCAATTGATTTCGATGTTATAGTTTGTGGTCATGTCAATGGTTTTGGGGCCCAAACGCACCAATATCAGCCAATGTACTCATCCCGGCACAGATATAGTGCGGGTGTGGTCAGCTTAAAAAGATCAGTCAACGCTGACAATTTACAGTTTAAGTAATGTCTTTTCTATTGTGTCTAACCAGATACCCACAAGGTTCCATCCTGTAGCGGTCCCCACACCATCACCACCCTTCAAACACACAGAAGTGATTGTAGATGCCCCGCCCTAGTGCGGAAGCCACAAATATTAGTCTTGCACAAGGTTTGTGATCCCTGCCCTCCGGCATAACCAGAAGATTAGCGCATGAGACTGAAGACACTAGCGAAGGGGCTGCGACGCCCGCACGGGCGGGATCAGAAGTCTTGCGCACAAGACTGTCTCACTCAGGAAACAAGCATTAAGGGAGGGGTATTAAGCAACACAGGGATCATTAAGGGCTGGAGTGCAGTGGATATTGAAGCCAAGTGTCAGGAAACTACCAAAATATTCCTTTGTAGGTTACTTACAATTTGGTTGACAAAAAGCAATAAAGTGTTGGCCAAGTTTACGATCAAAGGGCTAGTCTATCGAATGATGACTGCCAATAAGAGGTTTAATTTGTTATAAACGTAATACTCTAAAAAGTATTATAGAACAGACATTTATTTCCAGAGTACACAGACTTTCTACCACCACTGGGCAGAACGGAGACACAGAGCATTAGAAAAATAACTGAGGTTCTAAAAAGGTTTCTCCACCCACCTAGAATAAAGGAGAATCTCTATTTGACAGATCAGGTCATGTGGGATTTGAAAAGAGGAGGGGTAAGTATTAGCCATCATATGATTGGACAAATGCTGTCTAGCCAATCACAGGCTGCCTTTCGGATAAACGGTTATGACCCTTTTTCAACTTGTCATATACAGGCATCCGTCTCTACGTCATAAGTGTCTAGGAACGGTAATCTTGACATCTGTGTGGTCTAGTTTTTAATTAGGGCTTAATTAGCATTTTACAGAAAAAATAAAAGTAAAACATATGAGCATATGACATTTGGCAAGCACATTTCTACGAAGACAGATTTATACAAGAGAGGCGCAATACTGAGGTCACAGAGAAGAAATTGACACAAGTAGAACTAGGTTATATAGAGAAGACACACACACATCCCAATTTTTTTGGCCAAACATCTTCTGAAAAAAAAATATATATAAAAATTCCGATTTATGCAACTGGATTTATAAACCAACCAATTTGCAGTATCAGGTCCCGTTAGGAAGCAAAGACAAAGGTAACCGTTAACTGCCGCACACAGAGCACGGGAATATAGATAGATTTATCAGTCAGGAAAAAGCTGTAGTGATAATCATTCAAGGTAAGCAAGTTCGGAGTTTACATAGTGTTCCATTGTATGCATTTGCCAGTGTGTACATATTGTTGACAGCCTAGTGTTTACTTTCACAGAGTACAACCATGTATACAACTATTTATACACCTACAACACAGACCACACATTTATACTTCAAACCAGAAGACTTCACGCTGTAAAACGCAGTTACAGCAGCGATAATAATTAACTGGGTTTTGGTTTGTTTTAATATACAGGACAAGGTCACAGCACTCACACTGAGGACTAGGTGGGAGCGAAAGAACATAGACTCACGTAGACAGTCGCTAAAATAGCAACGTAAAAATGCACACAGCTTCCAAAAACCAGTTACAGGAATCTTGCGTGACTCCGAAACATGGCATTTTTAAGAAGGTTATAAAATGAACAGTGAACAAACTGTGAGGCAGAACATAGAACAAAAAAGTTATTGAGAATTTTTTTTTTTTTAAACAGTCAAAAGAATTCATTATTCCAGACCTTGGCCAAGGGGGATGGTAATCAGCCAAAGCAAGTACTGTAACGCAGCCATAGAGCCACACCTACCCCATGTGCAACTTACCAAGTTTTTCTACTAATTTCAGCATCACCCCTCCAATGTGTACATCGCCGGTAACTCGCAGGGTAACATCCCGGTTGAGATCTGTCACAAGGATATTTAACTCCCATGTCCCATCGGCGTAGCAGCCATCTGGCATTCGTATACCATCCAGAGCCATCGTTCCCTTCCTGCAAGTAGAGGAAATGACAATCCCATTAGCTAAGAGCTGAATCTTAGTAGCATGAACTACACTAGGTCGCTGTTGCCTGTATTTGCTTTGTAACGGTGTACATTGTAACAGTTTATAATGGCAGGGTTTGCTTTCTTACCCCCGGTTAAACTTTAAAGATATTTAAATATATTTATAAAATCAGCTGTAAGTGAGATAAACAGGTATAATATAGAAACAATCCTAAACATTCTATGCTTGTTAAAAAAAAAAAAAAGCATTAGATCAATTTTGCAGAAATACTCACCATATGGTCCTATTTAAACCCCAGCTAACCAACCACTAGCACTACAGCATTCACTGTAAATGCATAATGAAACTATAAAGAAATAAAACTGATCCAGAAGACGCAGGGAAATCCCACTCCTGTAAAATATATATATATATATATATATATATATATATATATATATATATATATATATATATATATATATTTGCAACTGATGAATCTCACATCCCCACCCAGAACTGCAGCAATATCACACCCAGATTACTAAATCATTGAGAGCTAAAAAAAAAAAAAAAAAAGGGAATTATTTAAATGAAACATTACAACCACAGAAGAGAAATCTGTCTCCCCCTGTAGAAAAGCAGAACAATGAAACAATATTATGATTCACAATAATCACAGGCTGGGGCTGATCATAACACATGGCTTATTTTCACAATAATAAACCTATTTGAAAAATAAAATAAAAAACAAAAGCATCTATAGGGTTGGGCGACCTGTGGCTCGGTAGCTGTTGGGTAACTACAAGTCTCAGCAGGCTCCCTGACAGCCACAGCCTGCTGGGACTTGTAGTCCCACAACAGCTGGCAAACCACAGGTTAAAAGACAAACAAACAAAAAAAAACAGTGTGCAGATCCGTGTAAGGGATTTAAAGTGGAGATTGAGATTTGCTTCCTGTGCAGCCCCTCCTAGCTCAGGGCTTCCTCCCCTGCAATCCAGGATCCCTCCAGCTCCTCTCTAAACCCTTTGCAGACCAGCAGGATGAGCCATTGCTCTGCGCACACATCCCTGTCTTTTGCAAAAAAAAAAAAAAAACCGTTGTTCACCTGTTTCCTCCAACTTAACAAACCGGTCTGGCTGCTTCCAGCCCGGTTACATGATTAACTTTGTTCATAGAGAGTGTGGGGAGGGGGTAGCATGGGGAGAGAGGAGAGGGGGGGGGGCAGGGAGATGCATGCATAAGAAAAAAGACAGGGATCACTGCAAATCTTACCTCTTGCCTGTCCTCTCCCTGCACAATCAGGCTGCTGAGAGGGAGGATAAAGGATCTGTTTAGAGAATAGGAGTCGGTTCCCTTCTCCAGGGCAGTGTGAGCTCTGCTAATGGAGTCCCCCCAGGCTCTCTCCAAGGCTGGGATCACGTCACTTCTCAATCTGCAGCGGTCACTCCCTCTTCTCTATCTCTGCTCAGACTCACAACTGTTAAATGCTCAGGGAGAGGGGGGAGAAGTTTTAGGAGGAGAGATGCTGGGTCCAGCAAAGTGTGGAAAAGTCTTGAGGAGTCCTCACAGCCGCTGCCCTTTTATGGAAGTGAATAAAACTCCAGGATTGGATCCAACATCCGGGCCTCAGCTAAAGAAGGGGTGGGGGAGGAGGGGGGCTGGAGGCTCTGCTGTCCCGTTATACAGGGAGCCTTATGCACAGATGTTGGAGACCCCTAGCAGTCCCGACCACCCCCCCCCCTCCCTCTCCCACAGCAGCTGGAGGATGTGAAAGTTGACCACTGCTGCAGAACCTCTTGGGATGCAGAAATGCCCATCCTCTTGTCACCCACAGAGCTGCATGTTTCTAAAACCAACACCATGTATTCTATCAGAATGGAAATCATGGGAATTTTTCATTTGTGGGTGTTTAGAAGAAAAACAAAAGTAGGGGTTTTTTTTAAAGGGAGTTTTAAAAACTCAGATTTAAAGTGACAGACTGAGAGTTCTGAGGATTTATTCTTATAATATGAGTTTGCAAAAGATACTATCTTACTGTAAGAATATATGGTATTGTAGTTTTTATAGTTACATCCATGTACTTTTTACTACTGTAGCAGTTGTATTATAAGTGTAAATGTATGAGGACATTTTTTTTCACAATCATTATTTTCCATATTCAAATGCAACAGAGAAAAAAAGTTAATGTCTCATACATTTGTGTCTTGGTGGCTGCTTTGTTTGGCCAGAGGTCAAGATGCCTCTAAAATAAATCGTCTTATAAAATATCTGCGTGGACATTGCCTAAATATGCACATGTGAGTTTTTCACTTTATTTATTTACTCAGCACTCTATTGGTAGATGAATACTTGTGTTAAATAGTATTATCAGCACATAGGATGTCATCACTAATTGCACAGTCAATAATATAGGAATGGCAGCTGTACGTTATAACCCCCCTTATAGATACACATATGTATGGACAATACAAAATTCCATCTGCAGGCCAGGTTAGTACACTTTACAAAGGTCCCCCGGTCACTCTAGACCAGTGTTGGCTAACCTGTGGCACTCCAGGTGTTGTGAAACTACAAGTCCCAGCATGCGTTGCCAATATATAGCAGCTTATTGCTGGAAGGGTATGCTGGGACTTGTAGATTCACAACACCTGGAGTGTCACAGGTTAGCCAACACTGCTCTAGATCCCCCTCCTACACAGACTGTTTTTACTGTTCTCCTGCATCCTAGCGTTGACACCGAATGCAGATGGTGAAACGCGCAGCTAAAGTCCGCATGCACATAGGGTTTGACTCGGCGGGGGATCAAGTAAGGCCTTTCTGGTTTCACTGGACCCCATAGCAAAATATAGGCTACCACACTGTCCTTCGATGGCGTTAGTACATTGCTTTTCGCTGCTTGACAAATCCCTAACATCGCAATCCGCATAAAGTTCTATGGGGACTGCGGTAACCAACGAAATATAAGCAAATCTCCGATATCTCCTGTGTTAAATCCTTCATATATTGAGTGAAGAACTGCAATAGCCAATCTCTGGAGAAAACCGCAGTTTTGGGCTATCGCAATTTGTTGAATAGACCCCTTGATCAATATTTGCTTAAGCAGTGTTCTAAATGGAGCACAACAGGAATAAACAGATTTAATATAACATAAGTATTGGGAACATGATGCGAAACCAAAGGTGAGCTCCAAACATCAGAAATCTTATCACTTGCTTATATTCCTGTTCAATTGAATAGGTCTAGGAGGATAGTAAATATGTCAGCTATTGCTGGTGACACATGCTCTGCGGGGGCGGAGCAGTACATCACCATGGCCCAACCTCCAAGGACCCATTTAGGCTCTGGGCCCCGGGAACAACTATAGTTCCGCCCTCATTGACCGAAACCAATTAATCCATAAAAGACCCAGCCCTTGTGTGGAATGGCCCGATTCTAATTCTGTTTGGCCCCTGGACCATTCGGCCCTGGGGCAGAGCTGCAGGTTTGGCACACGTGTGTGGCCAGCAAACCACAAGGTACACTGAGCAAGAAACATTCCAATCTTCTCATAGATATATGCAATGCTAAACTTGTACTTAAAATGCACGGTGGCGTAGTGGTTAGCACTTCTGCCTCACAGCACTGGGGTCATGAGTTCAATTCCCGACCATGACCTTATCTGTGAGGAGTTTGTATGTTCTCCCTGTGTTTGCGTGGGTTTCCTCCGGGTGCTCTGGTTTCCTCCCACACTCCAAAAACATACTGGTAGGTTAATTGGCTGCTAACAAATTGACCTGTGTATGTGTGTATTTAGACTGTAAGCTCCAATGGGGCAGGGACTGATGTGAGTGAGTTCTCTGTACAGCGCTACGGAATCAGTGGCGCTATATAAATAAATGATGATGATGATGAATTGAGAAGAACAATATTATGTTTTATTTCTCCCTCTCCTTTCCACCACGCAGGAAGCTGAGCTCTTACTCTCCCTTCTCCTTTCCCTTCCTACCTGCTGAATTGACTCCGGTCACTGCACGTCTCTTGGAGGATTTTTGGACCGTCTTTTACAGACCTCTACAACAACATTTTCTTTTTTTGGACTGGTTATTGAATCAAAACTACAAGTATTCATTTACATTTATGTTCTCATGAGCGAAGACCTTTTGAATCAGCCTTCATGTGTTATCTCACTATTGTGCGCGGCTTCAAATCATGCTAGCGCTGTGGGATGCTCTGAGAGGGAAACGCATGGACGATCTCCGACCAGGCATGAAGATGAGGCCTTGGAAGTTACATTTGATGCCGTGAGATAGTTTGTGGCTGCAGACTCCACAGGTGGAGCAGCCCAGAGTGTGCATCACCGTCAGCAGGAAGTGCATGGTCACGTTAGAGAGGCATGATGGGGAGATCTCCAAGATTTGGTGTAATGCTCATAGCACCCATCCACTAACGACTAGCTCAGACAAGACCTCCCGTCTGTGGGATCCGCACACGGGGCAGCGTGTCCAGGTGATGGAACAGGACACGGATGAGTTTTATTCCTGTGCTTTCAACTGTGAAAGAAACAGTATTATTACGGGGAGCAAGGACAACATGGAATATGGCGCTAGTTGATGATTTATTCCCATGGGCTAAAAAAAATTGGAATAGCCAAAATGTGATGGACATAAAGATTGTTATTCTGATTCATTATTGGCCGCCACCATCGTCTCCGTGATCCGCGTTAGGTTTACATTCACAAAGTGTTCCGGTGACCGGTTAGTATCAATAGTAGATTGTCTAGTCCCTGTTACTGTACATTGACGTTGGGACTTTGTTCATTGTGTGTCCTGGATTTTATTTATCTATACGCTTCTTTAAAAATAACAATACATTTGTTTATTTACATATCAAAGTTTTTTGCTCCAAGACTCCTCTTGTATATGTAACCCTTGTTTTTCTGGGTGGGGTGGTAATGTGTCATCTTTAATTATTACCTTGTAGTACCTTTAGGTCACCCTCCCGGCTTGTGCGCAGTCTCTCCCACCTGAGGCTTCAAACATTTGCAAACAGGTATCCCATGTAGGACTAGTAATAGTGAAGCAGATGCAACTGGTGTAGAGGAGTATAGTTACCAGTGACGAGGACATAAATAACATAGTTTATTAGTTATGCTTGCCTACATGTGGCAGTAGAATCACTTGACCTAAGAGCTGACACTCTTCCATTGTAGAATTGTCAGTCTCACTTCTCTCTCTCTACATGGTTGCAGTGATAGCAGTGTACTCGCACGCTCCCAGGTACCAGATTCACCTCACTCCATTGTAGGCTCCCAGACACACTGGAGTATTGGCAGCGGTAACAATAGGCCAAACATGACTTGGTGTCTCTCAAAGGCTAAGAGCAGAAGTTGGTGTCTATCTTACACTGCGATTCACTCTGAGCCGACTCTCTCAAACTGATGTCATCTTAGGACACCCCAAGTCACATCCCAGGTCCTGCGTATGTTCTATCAGACACCCCTAATTGCTGCACACTCTCAAACGACCCCAAATGACCATAATTATCCCACCTCACATGAGCCGTGACATTGTGGCTCCATCATATTTATTATAGATTCTATATCTAGAACCGAGTTAGTGGGAATTTTTCTTACAATTGTTTACTACTTTTGACAATCTAAATTGGGTGGTTTTACAGCTAATAACATATGTGTCAGAGTTTATATGAGTTTGGTCATTTTAGGGGTTTCATCATCATCATCAACAACATTTATTTATATAGCGCCAGCATATTCCGTAGCGCTTTACAATTGGGAACAAGCAATAATAAAACAATACTGGGTAATATATACAGACAGAGAGGTAAGAGGGCCCTGCTCACAAGCTTACAATATATGGGTTTTCAATTAAGTCAACAGAATTTGTGGAAACACAATTATTCAATCATTTTATTTGTTAAAATCTTTGGTGTAATGTTTAAAGTCCTCCATAGAGTGGAACCGATACACGTGAGAATGGAGGCACAGTGCCTCATGGCTCAGTAATGTCACCAAAACTCTAAGCGGCATGGCGCACACAAGAATGGGGAGTGGTTACGCAGCATTGGGGAGTGGTCACACCATAGCAGTGGTAAATCCAGAGGGAGCTGATCAGCACTAACACCCCACCCCCTCAGCAGCACACCACATACGTCTGCCTGACGGACAAGAGGCAGGAAGAGGATGTTTTAAACACAATCAGATTGGCCGAGTAGCATCCTCTGCCTTTTATGGGGGGTTTCCAGGCAACTGGAACCCCTCCCACTCCTCTGTCTCAGTCTGATTGACAGGCTGGTCTCTCCCTCAGGACCAGCCAATTTGGTGCAGTGGATCTACAGATCCGTTCCGCCAATCGTTTTCCTCTACTATTAAGTCCCGGCCCCTCTCCTGCACAGACAGACCAACACACATGGGGTGCGCAACACATGACATAGTTCAGTCACGTGTGCAGGAAACGAGAGGCAGACTGAAGAGTCTGCCTCGGAAATCTACAGAGCTGGATAGAAGAAGGTAACTGTGGGGGGAGGGCTCTTACTGGAATGGGGGTGAAGGTCAGGTATTAATTTAGTGGTGAGGGTGGGTGGGACCTATTAATATATTAGTGAGGATTATTTAATTTATAGTGGGCTCATGGTAGTGACTATTAATTTAAGGTGGGATGATGGCTTGTTTCATTAATGCTCTGTGGTTTTTTTTTGGCTAATAATGGAATGTGATGAGTTTGGGGAGGAGGAGGGGTATTTATTGTGAATTCTACATCATCATCATCATCATCATCTATTTATTTATTTATATAGCGGCATTAATTCCGCAGAGCTGTACAGAGGACTCATTCACATCAGTCCCTGCCCCATTGGAGCTTACAGTCTAAATCCCCTAATACACACACAGACACACACACAGCCCGAGAGAGACTAAGGGCAATTTGTTAGCAGTCAATTAACCTACCAGTATGTTTTTGGAGTGTGGGAGGAAACCGGAGCACCCGGAGGAAACCCACGCAATCACAGGGAGAACATACAAACTCCACACAGATAAGGCCATGGTTGGGAATCAAACTCATGACCCCAGTGCTGTGAGGCAGAAGTGCTAACCACTGAGCCACCATGCTGCCCAACATACTCAATGTTAGAGCAATTTAGAGGAAAATAGGTGTATTCATTTAATGCGAGGGATTTTGGGCGCAAATAGGTGTATATATTAATCCTGAAATCTATTAGTTTTGTGTTGGGACAGGTGGAGGGGGGATTAGTCTATTTATTAAAGGTGAGTGCTATTAATTTAAAGTTGGCCCAATAATTAAACATGGGCTCTATTGATTTAATGTTGGGGGGCTACATTTTCACTCATTGCTAGACTTTCCATATTTTAGTACCTATCCCTTTTATCCAAACAGGGTACCAACATTCCAGGATCCAGACAAGCAGCTAATGAGTTTAAGATGGTCAGCAGGAGATAGTGGAAGTCTTAAGAACAGGTAGGAGAGATCAGTGCAGTCTGTCAGTGACTGGGACACTTTAAAATTACTCACCAACAAATGTATGCTATAAATGTCTTTAAACTTCAAATAGTTTAAATAATTTCTGTGTGAACCAGAAGTAAAAATACTTTGTGTGTTCTTTATTTCTTGGCTCAATATAAGAAAACTGGTGGAAATTTGCTGAATTCTAGGCGGTAAATTTATCAAGCTGCGATTTTCCAGTGGGTTTGAAAAGTGGAGATGTTGCCTATAGCAACCAATCAGATTCTAACTGTCACTTTGTAGAATGTACTAAATAAATAATAACCAGAATCTGATTGGTTGCTATAGGCAACATGTCCACTTTTCAAAACCACTGGAACCGCTCAGCTTGATACATTTACCCCTAGGTGTCTTTTATGAACCGTGCAAACAAAATGACATTGCGGTCTCCAGGTTTGTGCTTAAAAATAGGAGACTCAAACAGACGTATCCTCTAGGCAGACGACTGGACGACTGTGCTTAGAGAAGTTACCCAGAATGCACGCATACAAATGTTTTTGTCTTAACGTTACTACACCAAAGAGAGGAACCGTTCAGAGAACACCATAAAATGTGACGAGGTCTCCTTAGTTTAGGAATTAGCTGAGTATACTATATAAAGTATGACAGCCAGAGAGGGTGAGTGGGAGTCTGCTTGACATCAGCCTCTACAGTGAAATTAATGATGCCTCTGCTCTAGGTGATGTTTTGCGTGAATACAAACCCCAGAGATTTGGGTCCTTATTTGGATATTACAGCTGGTTACAGCCCAGGCTGTTCTAAACTCCAAACACTTCTCAGTTCCAGCCTCTTAGCATAATGCAAGAGCCCCTGCAGTAAAACGATGACATGCCTTCCCTCGAAACCCTGAATTCCATCTTATATAGTCCAATAAATCTCTCTTCTTCCAGAGTAATCTGCAGTCCTAAAATATGGAAAGAATCTTATGCTTTTTTCTCGGTTAAACAGTTCAGAAATTGTGCATTTTGTCTTCTACGGTGATAGAGGCACGATCCTTAATGTTTAGAATAATGTTTTTCTTATTTATTAATCTCTAAACAATCATTAAGTCTCAACTCTTATTTACTAACTTTTTAAGCAATCTTCCAATTGATAAGAGGACGAGATCCTAACATCGTTATTTCGCGTTCTGCGATTTATGGTTGAAAAACATTGATAGTTTTCATAATCGCTGCCGCGTTATATGGGCTCACACACAGGGCGATCCAACTGCAAAGAGCGGATGATTCAATGTTCTGAGAGTTCTCCGTCACCACTCCCTTAATTAATTACAAGGTTTACTTTTTACAGCTACAGTACTATTCTTAGAAGCAGAACTTGACGGCAGATAAGAACCACTTGATCCTTTATTCTTTGTAAGGATATCCTTATGTCTATCCCAAGCATGTTTAAATTGCTCTACTGTATTATCCTCTACCACCTCTGATGGGAGCTATTCCACATACCCACTACCCTTTCTGGGAAGTCATTTTCATCACATTTCCTCTGAACCTACTTCCCTCCAGTGTCAGTACATGTCCTCGTGTTCTAATACTTCTCTTCCCCCCAATGTCAGTACATGTCCTCGTGTTCTAATACTTCTCTTCCCCCAGTGTCAGTACATGTCCTTGTGTTCTAATACTTCTCTTCCCTCCAGTGTCAGTACATGTCCTCGTGTTCTAATACTTCTCTTCCCCCCAGTGTGCGTACATGTCCTCTTGTTCTAATACTTCTATTCCCCCCAGTGTCAGTGCATGTCCTCGTGTTCTAATGCTTCTCTTCCCTCCAGTGTCAGTACATGTCCTCGTGTTCTAATACTTCTCTTCCCTCCAGTGTCAGTACATGTCCTCGTGTTCTAATACTTCTCTTCCCCCAGTGTCAGTACATGTCCTCGTGTTCTAATACTTCTCTTCCCTCCAATGTCAGTACATGTCCTCGTGTTCTAATACTTCTCTTCCCCCCAGTGTCAGTACATGTCCTCGTGTTCTAATACTTCTCTTCCTCCCAGTGTCAGTACATGTCCTCGTGTTCTAATACTTCTCTTCCCCCCAGTGTCAGTACATGTCCTCGTGTTCTAATACTTCTCTTCCTCCCAGTGTCAGTACATGTCCTCGTGTTCTAATACTTCTCTTCCCCCCAGTGTCAGTTCATGTCCTCGTGTTCTAATACTTCTCTTCCACCCAGTGTCAGTACATGTCCTCGTGTTCTAATACTTCTCTTCCCCCCAGTGTCAGTACATGTCCTCGTGTTCTAATACTTCTCTTCCTCCTAGTGTCAGTACATGTCCTCGTGTTCTAATACTTCTCTACCCTCCAGTGTCAGTACATGTCCTCGTGTTCTAATACTTCTCTTCCCCCAGTGTCAGTACATGTCCTCGTGTTCTAATACTTCTCTTCCTCCCAGTGTCAGTACATGTCCTCGTGTTCTAATTCTTCTCTTGCCCCCAGTGTCAGTGCATGTCCTCGTGTTCTAATACTTCTCTTCCCCCCAGTGTCAGTTCATGTCCTCGTGTTCTAATACTTCTCTTCCACCCAGTGTCAGTACATGTCCTCGTGTTCTAATACTTCTCTTCCCCCCAGTGTCAGTACATGTCCTCGTGTTCTAATACTTCTCTTCCTCCCAGTGTCAGTACATGTCCTCGTGTTCTAATACTTCTCTTCCCCCCAGTGTCAGTGCATGTCCTCGTGTTCTAATACTTCTCTTCCTCCAGTGTCAGTACATGTCCTCGTGTTCTAATACTTCTCTTCCTCCCAGTGTCAGTACATGTCCTCGTGTTCTAATTCTTCTCTTGCCCCCAGTGTCAGTGCATGTCCTCGTGTTCTAATACTTCTCTTCCCCCCAGTGTCAGTTCATGTCCTCGTGTTCTAATACTTCTCTTCCACCCAGTGTCAGTACATGTCCTCGTGTTCTAATACTTCTCTTCCCCCCAGTGTCAGTACATGTCCTCGTGTTCTAATACTTCTCTTCCTCCTAGTGTCAGTACATGTCCTCGTGTTCTAATACTTCTCTACCCTCCAGTGTCAGTACATGTCCTCGTGTTCTAATACTTCTCTTCCCCCAGTGTCAGTACATGTCCTCGTGTTCTAATACTTCTCTTCCTCCCAGTGTCAGTACATGTCCTCGTGTTCTAATACTTCTCTTCCCCCCAGTGTCAGTGCATGTCCTCGTGTTCTAATACTTCTCTCCCTTTGTAGAATGTTTCCCTCCTGCACCTTGTTATAACCCTTGATATATATGAAAGTTTCTATCATGTCCCCCCTGTTTCCTTCTCTGCTCCAATCTATACATATTAAGATCTTTTAGTCTTTCCGGGTAAGTTTTGTGCTGTAGACCATGCACCATTTTAGTTGCCCTTCTTTTTACAGTCTCTAATGTATTTATATCCTTCTTTTGCCTTATTTATTAATAATATGGGGCAATAAGGGGACATCAGGTCTATATTTTTTTCTAATGTCACATCAAGTTTTGTTTACAGTGGTTTGTGCATATTCGTGCCTTTTTTCTCTAGGACATGCACCTAGATGAAGTTAAAGGAGCCTAATTAAAGTCCAGGTCCAACTACCGCCATCTAGAGGCTGGTGTGAGAATACGTCTCTGCAGATACATGGTCATAACACCTCCAATCGCACATACTCATCATCATCATCATTGATATAGCACCACTGATTCCGCAGCACTGTACAGAGAACTCATTCACATCAGTCTCTGCCCCATTGGAGCTTACAGTCTAAATTCCCTAACATGCACAGACAGACAGACAGACAGACAGACAGACAGAGAGACTAGGGTCAATTTTGAAAACAGCCAATTAACCTACCAGTATGTTTTTGGAATGTGGGAGGAAACAGGAGCACCCGGAGGAAACCCACGCAAACACAGGGAGAACATACAAACTGTACACAGATAACGTCATGGTCAGGAATTGAACTCATGACCCCAGTGCTGTGAGGCAGAAGTGCTAACCACTTAGCCACCGTGCTGCCCATACACCTCTTGGCGTTCATTAGTATATCTCGTTCCACAAAGCTTTTTTCTGCATTTTTGCCCAACAGCCGGTGCATTACAGCACCTTGTCCTGCATCCTTCGAGGAATGCCCTGATTCATGATTGCCTGTGTACATCCCCCCCACCTTCATAAGGAGCAAATCTATGCTCCCTTCACACACAATCTACGCCCATACATTAAAGCTTTTAATTGTATTTGATAAAACTATTTAACTGTTTTTAACTCTTCATTCAGCCAAAACAACTAAGGACAACAAATCGGAAACAAACAACCGAGGAACTCTAAAGCCACATTACTAGAATCACAAACGGCTCCCTGGCAACAAACAGCTGGTTATCACAAAACTGGGGTCAAAGTCACTACATTGTAACAAAAAAATAGGTTAACACAGGAAGTACTCACACTTCATAGAAACATACAAAGGAAGAAATAAAATCTGTTTTGAAACAAACGGCTAACATTATATAGAGGTATTGTTTTTTCTGTAACATAAGATAATATGTGCTTCACCCTGAAGTTCTAGCATAAACTTTCTTCAACAAAATTAAACTTTTCATTCTGCAGGGAGCTGACTCATCTCTAAGTCTATTTTGGTATGAAGGTAGCCACCCATTGCACTTTAGAATTTAGAGAAATTCATATGACTATGACATAGCCAAACATTTTGGGAGTTTTCACATAGTAGAGATTAATTATTGGCTTTCAAAACACCAGGGGGTAGATATACTAACGCTTCTAAAATAGAAAAGTGATTCTAGATATCGCTTATCTTGTACATCCTAGAAAATGATAGTTAGAATCTGATTGGTTGCTATGGGCAACACTTCCTCTTTTCCTTTTAAGAAGTTTCAGTAAATCTACCCCCAAGTCTCAATTGTAACTATGGAGAAAATAATACAATCATTAAATAAAAAGTATGTATTTATAAATATATGTTGTTTCTTCAAAAGATACATAACAGATAGTTAGTTACATCAGGCTATAATTATCACTTCATCAATTTCCCTCTTAGATCAGACTGTGAGATCAGACTCAGATGTTCCGTACAGTTAAGAAACAATGTTGCAGTTATATTTTGCAATGTTCCATGTGACATTTTAAGACATTGATTAACAGTTACTTATATGTGTTTGCTAAAATGTTGTACAATTACCAGGAATACAGCGCTATATAATTAGAAAAAAAGTGTTATTTTATTAACATTATCTTGTGTTATAATGTCCCTCTGTAGGTTGCTGTCTATGGAGAATTAATATTTAGTGACTATTTTCTATGCAAAGAAAAAGCAATAGTGACACATTTAAAGGTCAATGCAACATCAACAAACGTCTATTTTTTAACATTTTACCACCTGGACTCCAGGTAATTATTCATTTTTAGTTTTGGGTATTATTATCTCTTTATGACCACTATCCTCTCTTGCACTCCTCTGCAGCAGATGTGTCTCTAGCACAACAGTTAAAGAGTGACTGACAGCTTTGCAGACTTGCTCTTGAAAAAAATGTGCTCTGAGGATTGGTTGATTCGTTCATGGGATTGGGCCAGTGATGTCCCAGTATCTAAAATGACTGAATGTGCAGCTTTTTGACCTGTATCAGACCCTATCAGGGAACTGTCCAAATGATGTGTGAGGAGTTTCAGCTGTCTGATATTAAGATCATTTCTCACAGAGGTGAAGTGAAATCTCAGGTTTACACTGAAGAATGTCAGTTCTGAAGTTTAGAAAGAATTTAACACTGCAATAATCACTAACATAAATAGCAGTAACAACAGTGGAAACAGACTCTCCTCGATATAATAAAAGAGGAACATCACACCACACCCAAGTATAATAAAAGTATATTTATTTCTTCAAACGAAGTAAGTAGTAGAGTTCACTGAAATGTAATCTTACACTACAAGTAATAAAAAAATCAGTATTTAGAGCAATGTTCCGGTTTGTTCAAAAATATGTTAATATTTAGACACATGTGGCATTATTATTCAATGACAAATATCCAATATTTGGTATTATAACATCTCTTTTTGGGAAATCCAGCTTCCTTTTATTGGGAAAAACCTATTTCATTCATATGTGTGTAATGGAATACATGTGTTGCATTTAATTAGTACTAAGGCCACGATGAGCTCAGTAAACCCAGGACCTTACAGTGTGGAAATGATTAGTGATCATCCTTTAAAAGAGTCACACCCAGATCATATGTAAAAGTACCAACGCTAAAACTATATTCTCTGATTTTCTGATTTTTGTCTTCTCTTATTTATAATGCAATCTCCTCCCTCCTGCCAGTCTTGTGTGATAATCTCACCATACAATTGCTAAGGGGTGTGGTCTAGGTGGCAAGGAATATGGGTGTCATCATGTAGGATTGGATATTACATCAATTGGGGTGTGGCCATGTCTGAAAAGCAGGCAAGGAGATAGCAATTTCCTAAGTTTGCTCACAACCTGCGTCTCTCCATATGTTGTGAAACTACAAGTCACAGCATGCTTTGCCAGTAGATAACCAGCAGATAGGTGGCAAGGCATGCTGGGATTTGTAGTTTCACAACACCTGGAGAGCCGCAGATGGTATGGCCGCGGTAGAGCCGCAGATGGTCTGGTATATACAGTCCCCTCTGCTGGGTGCAGCAAAGATCATGTTTGAGGTTACAGTTCCTTTAAATTAGATATATTTCACATTGATTAAAAAAGATTATAGGGATGGTTTATTTTTAATAACTTTTACCTAGTCTTATGCTTTGCACTTTTTCTGTGACAGGTAAATTTCCTAACATTGCAAAAGTTCCATTGAACCCCAGCAACCAATCAGCAATTAGCTGTTATCTGCCTAGTGTCACGTACACAATGAGAGTTAGAGTCTGATTGGTTGTTCTGGTTAAGTATAAATTTTGCACCTGAATACAAGGTTAGGGATGAACCCTAATGATATGAGCAGGGTTGCTATAATTTGTAACCGAAAACCAGCACACCTATAGGACCAGTGATATGTTTGGCCCATAAACGCCATCTTTGCCCCTTAGTGTACGCTATGTACTGAAACAAAACTTTAGGCGGCTATTATCAATAATTATTTTTATTGGGGTTCACTAGGAAATGTAATCCTATAGAAACATACGTGGTGACATCGACAAAAACTCTGACTTCTGACACAAAGATTCTCTTGTTAATTTCCTCCTTCTATGTCCCCCAATGAATGGACTTCATTTCCCACGAATCCCACCCACGGTGATCTCCACGCTCACGACCTTATCTCATACTTGCCAACTGTTCCTCGTTGGCTTCGGGGAGATCCCGGGGGAGGTGGGCGTTCGGGGGCAGGGCTGGGTCTTGACAAATCACATCATTTTGGCCCTACCCCCTAAACAAGTGTCACAGTTTTGGCCAAGTACAGCAGGGGGCGAGGCTAAGATGACACAATATTTGCGTAATTGAACCCCCGTAATTTGCGGGGGCGAGAACCGGAAGACTCTCCCAGAAATGCCGGAGTCTCCGGACCATTCCGGGAGAGTAGGCAACTATGCGTTAAAGAAAAGCAGCTAATGAATCTCTAGAGACTAAAGTGTCTTTTACATTTCTGCCTCCATTACTGAAGTCACGTTGTCTTACCTGTCAGTCTTTGATTAAATCTTGGTCTCCATGAAAATGGCCACCTCCATAGGCATCAATACATGGACATAGGACACAATTTCTGAACCGTGTCATCATGCCACAGATGGCGAAGCCAACCACGTCTTGTACTGGCTCAGCATCAGGGAGAATGCCAGACTCTTCAGGGAGTGAGGGAGATCACCCCTATTTCAGGGAGTCTCCCTGACATTCAGGGACAGTTGGTAAGTATGCCTTATCTTCTTTAGCTTCTGCTTCATCTCTTATTTATCCAAAATATTTCACATAATACGGTGTAAAATTTTCTATTGTACACAATGCATGCGCCAACTGTGTATAAGGGTTTAGAACTATCGCTGATTCCTAGTACGTTGTGGATCGGCCCACACAGTGGGTGTAAGTGACATGTATAATTTAAAATAACACAACGTGACCTATAGTTTTCAGGGTTGTTTTTTATTCCCATATCAGAAAAATTCCAGCTACATTTTATCCTTTTGCAAATTTGCTTTTAAGAATTAAGTTTGCTCTCCAAAATCCCAAACTTCCCATCACTCACCTCTTTTAACATGATGATTTGGCCACTAGGGGTGCTGTATTTTGCTATAAATTACTCACATTTTTTTATTCACCCAAATAAGCATGACAGCTCCTTTTCATACTAATAAATGCAAATATGGAGATAACATTATAGATGCAGAACAGCTTATGTTCTTACATTCTGTTAAAGTTTCTTTAAAGAACATAAAATACTTATTGCCAGGGTGTATGTTCTCTTTAGCAAAAAAGGGGGCATGGCTACCAGTTGAACAGGCACATAGATGAAATTAGGCCGCTAAAGGGCAACGCCACGCAAAGATAATTTTGCCTAATTAAAAAAAAAAACATTAGGTTGGGTATTACAGTTTAATATTCTGCCTGAAATTGCCTGTTAATTACTGGGAAACACACTGTTGCTACCAATTGACAGATAGGTTGTGAATAATTGCAACATCTGTACCCATGGAAACAAATAACACAGTGCACAGTTTGTGTGAGGGGAGTTATGCTTTAAAGACTACTTAACGGCGGTCACTGGCAAAAAAAGGACTATATAGTGTGCAGCATGAAATGATATCAAGGCTTACATAGAGAAATATTTGTGCTATTTCAGCACTCAACACATAGATCTATCGAGGAAATGTTTCCACGACTTGTAGTGTGTAGATATAAACCAGCTGTGTAAACGGGAGAAGCATTCCTTACTACTGGTATGTACACCAGCCTAGGAAAACGTTCACTATAGGATCTCAGCCTGGAGTTCACCCAATATCTGTAGGAGGAGTGGGAGGAACCTGTTTAATTATATATAATAAAGTTAAAAACCTGACAGCTTCAAAAGTACCCAATAATTGTAACATGTGTAAACACCGCCGGAAAAAGTTTTTCATAGAATCCAGTAAATTCACACTGAATGTTTAGTTTAATGACTGATTGCAGGAATAACACATTCCTAAATGTATTATAGAGCAATGGGTTATATTGCTGTATATTGTGCATTGTATACTTATCATCAGTCTGATACTCAGAAGGATCTTTTAAGAGCGCTCTTCACATACTTATTATTATGGTGAGAATAAATAAAAAAAATAAATTTAAATATTGATTTGAAATATTGATCGTGGTGATAGATTTTCCAGATCAAGATCTCTCTAGATTGCCACCTACAGATTGTAGAAAGCTATTGCACCATTATGATTCAGAAATGCTATAATCTGTATTTCGTTGTCTATAATATTATCATCATTATCAGTTATTTATATAGCGCCACTAATTACACAGCGCTGTACAGAGAACTCTCACATCAGTCCCTGCCCCATTGGAGCTTACAGTCTAAATTTCTTAATGCACATACTGAGAGACTAAGCTCCATTTGATAGAAGACAATCAACCTACTAGTATGTTTTTGGAGTGTGGGAAGAATCCGGAGCACCCAGAGGAAACCCACACAAACACAGGGAGAACATACAAACTCCACACAGATAAGGCCATGGTCAGGAATTGAACTCATAACCCCAGTGATGTGAGACAGAAGTGATAACCACTAAGCCTCTGTGTGTTTATTTTATATACAGGATTAAATTTGCAGTCAATTGATCTGTAGTTACTCGTCTGATTTTCCCCGCACAGTAATATCATATATCAATATAGAATCATAAATCGGTGGATTCATATTTCTTTTTCAAAGAGAAACACTAGAAATGTTGATGTTAATACTTTAATGATTCCCAACTGTTACACACAATATGTACTATCAGTACTGATGCAGGTGCCCGGGGTAGGAAAAGAAAACTCTAACTTCAGTAACTATGGCAGATATAACAATGTAACTATTTCTTGTTACTCTCCATCAGCCTCTCATATGGACTGAGTTAAACGTTGGCCCCTTGTTTAATGTCTTAGGGATTTCTTACACTTCCAAGCAATATGCGTCCAGCACAGAATTTCTATCAGATTTTGATCTGGGCCGTGATTCAGCTCAACATTTATTTTTATCATACAATCTGCTGTGGATTGGACGGAGTGTTTAGCATCTTGGTCTCGATGACCCGTTTTCAGTCCAGCTTTGAGTTTTGGACAGTGTCTCACATTTTACTCCAGTATTGTCTAGTGTATTGGGGAATGCACGGTACATAGAAATCTATTCAGGACCTGAGGAAGTCGCACTAGTCCAAGAAATTGAGGGCTCGAAAGAGTAAAAGTCCACCAAAAAGCACATGGTTAGCAAACACTTATTATTGTATCCACCAACTGCCCAGAGCCAGGAACTAGCCCAGTGCCTCTATCCACTGAGCCAGCATCACTTATAAATAACTTATTGGATCAATTTATTTCAATCAGTGTGCAGTGCACCGATGTATATCACTGCAAACGTACTGATTTTTGTATTAGAAATGTATTGATTTCTGATGCAGTAGGCATATGTTGGAGGAAATCAACATAGTTTAGCCTGAACGCACAGGAGCTGGTCGCTTGACTTTGATCCTGTGTCTTAGAAAGATAGGAAACCGAACATCAAGCAATTTAGGAAATCACAGATTGGCGAGCAGGGTTCTCTTACCTCTCTTGTCTGTATGTATTACCCAGTATTGTTTTATTAATGTTTGTTCCCAATTGTAAAGTGCTACGGAAGTTGCTGGGGCTATATAAATAAATGATGATGATTGATGTAAATTTTGTTACGTTTAAATTGCATTTAAATCCAAGTTTAGAGAACATATTACATCCTGATGCTAATCATTGAATGTAATATCTCAGACTTTGTGGTGCCAGATAGGAAAAGCAAGCTGATTTACCCCCTGCCAACATGTGTCAGAAAGTTTATAAAGAGCGCTGTTTGATCATGTAATGTATTACACCCATCTGTACTTCTAGATGATCACTAGTACCTCCAAATAGTGTGTAATGGTCCTTACAAGGACCATTACACACTATTTGGTTGAGGGGTCCCTCAAGAAAATAAACATCACTGCTTGAAAGATCCTGCCTGATGCCTATTGCCTGGTGTATTCTGGGACCAACAGCTTACACTCGAATCCATTCCCCAACTGTCCTGTGTAGAAACCCAGGGTGTATGTGTGAACGGGCTACCCTGCAGTCCTGATCCATAGTAAGCGGTCATTTGGTACCAGCCAACCCACAGCAAAGAAGTATTGTAGCAGCTACCCCAGAAGTGAGCAGTTCTAGGCTCCACAAATGAGCTTAGTGGTGGCAGCGAGATTCTCATTATATCTAGCAGACTTAAGTCGTGAATTTAGCCTCTTTTTTGAGAGCAGAAGCTTCTTCGTCCCATGTAGTCCAAACATGTTCAATCTCCCGTGTCAGCTGACGCATACACACCGACACGGATGGTGGAAAAAAATAGCTGGACCTTCAGATGTGGACACGTCTCTGAACATCTGTTGTCCGCAGTACTGTGCAACTCCATTGACGTCTCCTATATATCTTGAGCCAGGGTCCGTTCTGGGATAAACCTCTAGTACTATGTGCCCAAGTCCAGGGGTCAACTAAGTACCAGACACTCTAAAAGACAGGGGGCTCCCTCAAAGGTTGCAAAGAATGACAAACACTTACCAATAAACAATTTAGAGACTATCACCAGGATACAAAATAGAATTGTGGGTTAAAATCTGGATTAGACGCTTGATAAACAGTTTTTAACGGGTTTACAAATACATATCAACATATCCAGTGAATATCGAATGCATACGAGGACTCTGGTTTTTAATGCAAAAAGATGGGAGTTGGTCAAAGGCTAAATTGACCTGAAAATCCACCACCTACCTCCTTTTAGGTCCCAAACAGTGTGAAATATACAGGAACCTCTTCATTTATATATTTCTTTGTGGAAAAATAAGAATTATGACCTAAAGATACATATTTTGTGTGTGTCTGGCATGAGGGGGGAGGGGTGTGCTTTATTACATAACATCATCGGTTATATAGCGCCACCAATTCCGCAGCGCCGTACAGAGAATATATGTCCTTCACATCAGTCCCTACTGGTTTTTAATATTACAAATTAAAAAAAAAAATACATTTAATTCAATTATAGCATATATTTTGTACTATCATAGGTCTATTTACTACATAGTTTGAATAATTCTTGGGAAGTCTGTATATAAAATGAGCCCCATTTGGGCAGAATTTTGTCTTTCTTTTTTTTCTCCTATGTATCGCTCTGATATCTTTTTCTCTGGAATTTTCAGGCTGTTTTAAAAACAGTAGCTGTATAAAAGCACAGAGACATTTCTGTCATGATGTATGTGATGTCTGGAATGTTCTCCTATGATCGCACCATATGCTTCTAATCTATGTCATATGTGCGGGCTGGGATTTTACTCTGGATAGACAGACCCCTGACTGGTTACGATACTAGAAGCTCTGTGGTCAGATGTAGTTTTAGTTTATTCAGCCACTTAAAGAAAAGTTTTACCGAAAACTTTTTAGCTAAATTACTTCTGATAAAACACAATGTTATAACTATAGAAAGGACACAGAGTAGAGAACATTAGTAATATAACTTGTCCTGTGTAGTGATTTAAATGTCCAAGTCCAAATTGATGAGATCATATAACACACAAACCCTTCATTACGCGGGGAAGAGAGAACTTGGTAGCTGAACTGTTGTTCAATCCTTCCAATATTCATTTTTCCCCAGAAAAACAGTTTTTCACGACGTTATCTAGATAGGTTTAGATTAGAGACAAAGGGCTAGATTTACTAAACGGCGGGTTTGAAGAAGTGGAGATGTTGCCTATAGCAACCAATCAGATTCTAGTTTTCATTTTGTAGAATACACTAAATAAATGATAGGTATCTGATTGGTTGCTACAGGCAAGGTCTCCACTTTTTCAAACCTGCTGTTTAGTAAATATACCCCAAAGTTGGGTCAGAACATTTCAACAATGAAGTGTACCCTCAAAATGTTCTATGACTGAGTAGGGTAATAAGGGGGATTTGAGGTTCATATAAACCTGTTTATTTTTAGACTTTGATATGATATTAATATACTTATGATGTATTTAGATTCTAATTTTGCCAATTGCAAAGGAAATGTATATTTTTGCATGTAATGTGGTTCACTTATTGTTCAATTGAAGAAGAATTATTGGTCTGGGGACTAATTTATAGAAACTCGTATTTTTAGAGAGATTGGGTCGATAACATTTTATCTACCTCATACCTCATTTTATTCGAACAAAAAATATGTTGCAATTATTTTTCAAAGAACAGTATCTGAATCAAATATTGATTTATAGAGATTTATCATTTTTGCAACATTGTAATCATAATAATCTTTAAATAAACCACAAACCAATAGGCTCCACCCCTCCTCAATAGGCCACACCCTTCCACAAGCCCTGGGCTAACCCTGTTCTTACATGAACTTTTCACTTAATTAAAAATTAATTTGTTTAACTTTACACTTCTTACTTTAATCAGTTTTGCAAAGTCGATTCAAATTTTCTATACCCTTTAATGTGATGTGGGACGACTTGAAAAATAACTGGGCAGGTAATTAATATTCATATGCGTTACCAGCTGAACATTGGAAGCTCTGCCCTCACTTGCCACTAGCCATCCCAAGAAGAAAATCCCTGTATGTAGTACTGAGAGGTGCATCCTACACCCAGCGGTTACACTCCGCACACTTCCACAGTGCACAAGAGCTGTTACCAGAATCATAGGCTTGGACCATTAGAGATATGGCTTTGTACAATAGCCTTATGCACCTCTAGATGACAAACTTGATGTACTTTACTAGAAAAGATGAAAGGAGGAGCAAAATCCATGTTAAAAGCTGTGCACCTTCTAACAAAATATATAAAAACCCCGGTAGACAGAAGGTATTCACATGTCCCTACTATAAAATAGCATTGCCTCACAAAACTGAAAATTGAGTGATGCAAGACTCACTTTACGAACTGTGGGTGGAGATATGCAAATTATTCCTTATATGTCCCCAATTAGTCAACTATGATCCAGGAACCTGGTTAATAGCATACAGCTGTTCCTTGCTTGTTAGATCTCATCAGTGCAAGAGATAGAATAAGAGCAGATATAGAGCACGACTGTCCCATAGAAAGTAACTTAAAAAAATTAACACAAATAACCGTCCTCCTATAACTATTTCAGCACCGTGAATCTGTCAGGCTACAGATCACATTAAACTCATACGTCAAGACCAATATTTGGGGTCCACACACCGGACCTCCCCCATTGGGCAAAATATCCGAGACACACTTTCTACTTTCTCGTCAATAACTTGCTATACACTTTGTATGTGAAACCACAAATATTTATTTTTGTAATGAAAAATATTACTGAGAGTGTCAGTGTCCACAGTTATTTTAGTACAAAGATATGTATTTTGGGAAATAAAACGCAGAAAAATGTAGAAAATGAATGTGGTTCTTGGACCAAAACAAACGAGTAGAAAAATGAGTTAACTGAAACAGAAACGTGAGCGGAATTATTAATCTAGAATTAGGTCACACTAGTCTGAAGCTTTCTTAGTTAGTTTTTTATTTCTGGGTAAGTAGACGACGCTCCTTAACTGCTCTCTATCGTAATGCAGATCGGCGTGAGGTCTCCAGGCAAACGGTGCCCTCCTACACCGTCTCCGAGCGGCAGAAACGCGGCGCTCTCTTCCCGCAAGGTATAAAGATCACCTAAAGAGACGTTGACGAGATTAGGCACTTGCACATACATACAACAGGTTACATCGGTTACACATTGATGTACTCTATTGCAGTAATGCCCGGGAGGGGGTCAGGGGTGGGGGGGGGGGAGGGGGCAGGAGGTAATTGGTCACGTGTAGATAAGGTAAATCAGTGGTGTGCTCTAGCAACTAAACAACATTCAGACATGCACTACAACCAGACACCTCCATGGCCCAAACAGTCTGCATCATGTCAACAGCTAAACATCCAGTTAGATCCAGTGGTTTCTAATGCCCCTCAAAGATCCTCTACAGTTCATCTACACCTAGTTTGTCTTCGTCCTCTAGCTGGTTCTCTTTATACAAGAATGTCAAAAGGAAGAGGGCCACGTCCATGGAGGACCAGTACGCCGTGTGCGACGTCATGGCGGACCAGTATCTGCTCTCCACCAGACCCTCGCGGAGCTCAAAGTCAATCCGGTGCTCCAAGTCCACCACTAGAAAACAGAAAGCAGCAGTAAGAAAAACAAAGGCCACTTTAGACAGCACTATCAGTAATAAACGGACACTTTCTATACAGAAATAAAACAGATTTTGATACAACTTATGTGAACGCAGGAGGAGGAGCTCTATCACGCTGCTCGCTCCTCCACCGCCATCAGTTCTAGTGATGTGACCGTTAGCACCGCAACACGTTCCCAGGTCCACGTTTACATTCCATCGAGCCAGAGAACCCCTGGAGGACGGGACCAATTGGTCCGTTTAAGATCAAACCGACAAATTGTTTCATTTGTGCTCCTAAAAGCACCAGCGATACAAACATCTAACCTCGCCGGTCGGTTTCGTCCCACGTACATACAGATATCCTGGCCAAATCGGCTGATGACCGGTGGAAATTGGCTGCCTACATCGCTACATCGGGACAGCTTTTGTTTACACCTAAATGGGCAGATTTTAAATGCATGTTTCATTTTATGAATATAAAATTATTGGAAGGGTCTCCTTGTCAGAGAACCAATAAAGACAGCCTGACGGGCCAGGAGTGTAGCAGAAACACACACACACTGATAACGAACGTTCCAAGTGGTGATTGAGGGTCTCTCACTTGTATATAGCTGAGAGGGGGGTATTGGGTGGTGCTCCCAAGTATTATGTTCAACCAAAACTATTACTTTATTTAATGCTCGGTGGCTCAGTGGTTAGCATTTCTGCCTCACAGCACTGGGGTCATAAGTTCTATTCCCGACCATGGCCTTATCTGTGTGGAGTTTGTATGTTCTCCCCGTGTTTGCGTGGGTTTCCTCCCACACTCTAACAACATACTAGTAGATTAATGGGCTGCTATCAAATTGACCCTAGTCTGTGTGTGTGTGTGTATATGTTAGAGCAGGGTTTCCCAAACCCAGTCCTCAGGGCTCCCCAACAGTGCAGGTTTTCTATATCTCCTTGCTGGAGCACAGGTGTAATCATTACTGACAGACACATTGTAACAGATCCACAGGTGGTCCTAATTATATCACATGTGATCCAGAAAACCTGCACTGTTGGGGAGCCCTGAGGACTGGGTTTGGGAAACCCTGTGTTAGAGAATTCAGACTGTAAGCTCCAATGGGGCAGGGACTGATGTGAGTGAGTTCTCCATACAGCGCTGCGGAATTAGTGGTGCTATATAAATAGCCGATGATGATGCTGAATATTAGGGTTTCGGTCATGATTTTATTTAGGATTTGGGGCAAATCTAAAGTTTAGATATTATTATTTTACAAACTAGAGGGTGGCACACATTATCCTCTCCAAAGCCCCCGTACCCAAATATCAGTTTGCATTATTTAGTCACTAAAGAGAGTATTTGTCCACCCACATTTTAACCCTTTCTCTTGTCCTTTCCCTTTTTAATCTCATCCTCCCTCAGGAATATAGTACTTTTACTTTAGAGAGTAGCCCCTCAAGGAGTCCTCATTTATTTATAACCGGTCTCCTTCCTCAGAGGAGACGGCCCAGCTCTGAACTAATGACTGGCATTTCTGACGAGTGTGTTAATGAGGAGACAATGCTGGTGAACGTCCAAGGACTGAGATCATTTCCTATACTAGAGGAATAACAATGTGTAGCGGGCAGCCCATCTGTGTGTGGAATTTACATCCCAGACATTCTCCGCTGTGCGTCCCGCGCGATCCGAGGAACGCAGGTAAAGCGGATATATCTCCCTTAATTACACCCAAATCTCAAATTTTATTTGGGGTAGAATAATTATCCTGAGACAAAACCATGTGAGAGGAAAATCTTCCTACAACCAGCTAATGCACTATAGGAAAAGTAGGGACACAAACTTTTCATTACAGACATCTAAACGGTAACATTTGTTTAATAAGCACATGTGTAAATATGGCAACGTCCGAGTGCATCCACAATCCCTGTTGTGATCTCACCTGTGGCGTCCAGCGGCCCTGAAACGCTATGCGGGAGTGTTTGGGACACTGCGGTACTCTGACTTTGTACCGACTTTTTCTCTTCCCCGTCGGCAGTTGCTTCTTTTACTTCATAAGCGGTTGCACTAGAACGTGCAAATCTTGAGAACAACATTCCCCCCAGACCTTTTCCGATGCTTGCGGCACCTAACGGAGACAAGAACGGAATGTAACGGATCAAGACGAAACCCTGCACATGGCTGCCACCTAGTGGCTAGAAGCAGGCGCTGCACATTTAGGATATTGTTATCATTAACAGTGTGTTAACAAATAGGAAAAAAAAATAGGGCAGTTGTAGGAATCCCCTGTAGTTCCTCTTACAGCCCCGGCTGATTGGTCCCCCCACTCCACACCCCCTGCCCACCATTTAACACTGGTGAAAATGAATAAAAACTTAAAAACAAAGGAGGAATTTGAGAGGTGACTTAGTTGGGAGGATTGGTTCATGTTAAGAGTTGTCTGGGGCGACTTATGAATAAATTTACCCTACAAATAATTAAATACCAACATCATGTGAGCTGGATTTATTTCCTAGACTCCAACAGATCATACGTCTATGTCTTGTGTTTCCCCCAGAATCAATGTTTGTGAACATAAACCTTATATCATTAACCTATAATTATACAGAAATATAACAAAGCAGAGTGTGATTAAGGACATAGGAGGGAACAGTCTATATCTACCGGATAATTATTCATATAATATATGTATTAGGGGACCATCAATGTATATTTTTGGAAGAAACAGATATGAAAAGATGAAAGAAAGGAAATCACGTCACATTGGTTCTAATGACAGAGGGACGGTGAGTTACAGGATAATACACCATCAAGTCACTTGTTCACATTTTATATTTGTTTATATTAACGTAATAAAAGTGCATAATAAGTGCTGAGAGGTGGATGAGCCCTTAATGTGGAGCAAGTGACGCATCAGATCTTATAATGCGAGAACTCTGTTTATACATAAACATAAGTAGTTATTTATACCTTTTACTGTACGATGACTGATGTACATGTCCTTAAATGTAAAACAGAAATCTACAGACAGAGCTTCTGAGTTATACTATATGGATGTTATATACATGATAATGTGCGGAATACAAAATGTATAGAGAGGGGGCAACTGGCTTCTGGCCTTGTCCACAGATAGCGGACGAGGCTTAAATGGATGAACACACACACACAAGCCCGAGATTTACACACACACAACCCTGTAATCTACACACACACACACACACACACACACACACACAAGCCCGTAATCTACACACACAAGCCCGAGATTTACACACACACACAAGCCTGTAATCTACACACACACACACACACACACACACACACAAGCCCGTAATCTACATCAGTCCAGGGCCGTAACTAGGGCTGTGCGACAGGGGCGACCGTCCAGGGCGCAATGTTGAAGGGGGGCGCAATTTAGGAATATACATACTGGTAGGTTAATTGGCTGCTATAAAAAAAAAAAATTTTGACCCTAGTCTCTGTCTGTCTGTGTGAGTGTGTGTCTATATTAGGGAATTTGGACTGTAAGCTCCACTGGGGCAGGGACTGATGTGAGTGAGTTCTCTGTACAGCGCTGCGGAATTAGTGGCGCTATATAAATAAATGATGATGATGATGATTTTAGGTTAATTTGGTTAAAATGGAGGGCTAGGGGGGCAGCATTTGTCTTTCTCTCCCCAGGCGCTAGAATTCTAAGTTGCGGTTCTGCATCAGTCTCTCTCTTACACAGAGGTCCATAAATTGTTTTCCCCGTCAAGCCATAAAGTTATGATTATAGTTACAGTCACCTCATATTAGAATATATATTTTAAAGGGATTTGAAACTATGGTTAGTAAACCAGGAAGAGTCCGCTCTCCCAAACCACTAATGAAATTGTGACAAGACTTGAGGGTTTCCCTAAAAATAAAAGTACTTACAGAAAACCTTGCTGGTCAGCGTACAGACATATATAAAGTATACTTAATGATCAGCTGTTCGAACACACTTACCAGCACCATGGTAGAGACAAAGACAACACCAGACCAGTTTGATACATTCAGCCCTTAATATTTACATTAAACAAATACAAAAGGAAAATAAAAACAAATAGGGCTACTGTCCCTTTAAATGCACCAATAGTCGACACATTACCTAATATACTCGCTTTGCCTATATTTGTTATGGACTCGCCATAGTGTCTTCGAGGCAGAACCGGTGAAGTGCTCGGGCTGGGGATGCTTTCGGTATCGGACATTGAGGTAGTATCTTTGGATGGGTTGATGAGACAAGGTCTCATGTGTCTGTAGGGAACGGCGTTGGTGGTGTGAGATGAGTGGATCTGAACAGGGGAAATATTGTTGTAGTGCTTCAGTATTAACGGCTCCAGTCTGTAAGCCTGAAACAAACATGGCAAGAGGGAGTAAGACGACTAATCGGTTACTAAGGGTTCAGTTAGAAACCAAACCTGTCTATTAGCACAACAGGAAAAAAAACAAAAAACTGACACCCACCGATATCCCCATCCTGTATTATGTGCAGGGCTTCCCAGAGAAGCCCTGCTGGGGAAACCTAGTATTTTCTTCTAAAGTCAGGTCACATCGAGACTGAATTTTTGAAGGATTAGACTTCTATACTAATTTGATCATAAGAGTTCATAGAAAATAGGTTTCGCTCCCAGCTGAAGATGCCCTCACTGTTTCTAAAGGGAAATAGTGTTCCTCCAGCAGGGCTTCTCAGTGAAGCCCTGCACAGCAGGATCTGGTCTCCAGTGAGATACAGATAGTCAAAAGCACTTAAATATTACACTATCCCATGTCTCTTTTGGAAACTGGATCGCGAAGGTTTATGCATTTTCTAATTCAGCCATTTTCTACAGCAAAACAGAGAGGTATGTTATACTTTTCTATCAAGATCACCCAATAAAAACTCAGCAAAGAGCGGATACTTTATATACAGTTTTAAAAAAAAATGTAGTATGTAAGCAGAGGTGTCCATATACACTTTTATCTGAAGCTTTCCCATAGCCAGATTTTAAGAAGAACCCCTGCTTTAGTCTTGGGCGCTTAAGAGAAAATACAGAATTTTACTTATTTAACATTTTTAGTAGATTTTTTTTCTTCATATTTATTTAACATACATCTACTAAAACAAACTTACAACGACCCAAAGCCTCAATCGACGCTGGTTCACAGCTGCAAGAACCCCGACAACCATCTTTGCGCATCACCATTGACGCAAAAATGAACTTCAGAATTGTAATTTTTTTTTTTTCAGCAAACTGTATATCAAATATTTAACTTTGGCTATGGGAAAGTCTTTATTTAAAGGGCAGGACATAATGTACAAATACATTTAATATTCCTTGGGTTACAATAACGAGACACTTACCACTGGATCTGCGGGGTGGAATATATTAAACAAACGGTTACAAATTGCTCTAGGCAAAATATGATCTTGAGTTCCGCGATTTCCGGGGCGGATCCCACGCAACGCCAAAAAGACCGCTAGGGGGGATCCCATACAGAAGAAATTCTCAACCTAAAGGGATCGTGCAGGTAAATGTTAAGTCAAATTATCAACCTACAGAGGCCACCGATAAAGGGAGTATTCTCCCCACATACCAACTAAATCAATCACTCTCTTAATGAGTGTTAGCTCTACGTACAAATAATGAGAACCAACAAACCAGACAAAATAACCAGGCTGTACCCGGGACTAGAACGGTCCCAGATTACGGAGCTCTAGACCAGCGCCATCATCGGGGCATTTTAGTTATATGTTTGCTCTAAGAAAAACAGGACGTTGAAAATTGACTTATTTATTAAGGTGTTATCTTGCTTCCCCTTGAATTTTAGGACTGTCCTGGTTAATCATAACAATTTTTTTTTTTAGTGTTTATTGAAGAAACTGATAAGTACAATACAACAGCAAATAAGTTATAACAACCAACAGAATTGTTCCCTCATTAACATATTTATATTTATTTTTATAACTGGCAGAGGGAATCAGAACATTTTAAATCAGAAGTTGCTCACTGCCTACTGCTGTGTGCTGGCATACTTCTCATAAGCTCCTCCCACAACTTTAGTCCCTGACTTTAATCAAGGACTAGGAAGCCCTGTTAGCAGGAATGTATACTGAAGTGGATATTTTGTTGCTTTCTCTTTAACATATCACAGTTAATCAAACAATTTCCTTTATTGTATAACTATTTCATCATTACTCAATGTTCTTAGCACCCACATAGAGAACGCGCTCACTGTCGCCCCGTCTGCTCAGTTCTTACATTTAGGCAGTTGCGATTCAGCCTTCGATACAACATATTTGGGCCTATTTTATGGTCAGTAAATTTGTGCACACTGAGGACAGTTCTATGTGACTGCAGTCACGCGATGCATGTTAGGAATGGGAGACTTCATAGGAGCATCCAATAAAATAACAAGACTTGGTTGTGCTGCGCTCACTGTATCCAATGCAGAAACCATAAAACTATGCACAAGGCAATTACAAGAATGTATTTTCAAAAGTAGGGTTCCTTATTTTTATTTCATATCACACACAACAGACCTGGTCGTCTGGTTTTCCCGCTGTATCATAGCTCATTAAAGGGATTGGCACCACCAGATAACTGATTTATTGGCTTTAACACGCCAACGTGCAACTTTTGCATTGCCTGATCAGTCTGGCTTCCCTCTGTGCTCTGCAGTTAGGCCTTTATATGATCAGGAGGTGTTTACTTCTGCTGCTGGGGAGACTTATGGGGCAGATCTCATTAGGGGGCTGAGTTTAAATACTGTCCTTTTGGCTACAAAGGTCACAATGAACTGTAAGAAGAGGCAGAGGGGAGAGTTGTTACATTGTCACAAAAAATATGTAACACCTTCCTGAAACTTTTAAGTTGTTTAACCCTTTCACTGCTAGGGCTCCATGGCAAATTGCACCCAAGAGACTGCACCAGTTGTCTTTTTTGTTTTACTCTAACAAATTATCGGTTTAGTCAAGAATAACTAATTTTTTATCTTTTGGTACCATAGTCAAGTCTCATTTATCTAAGCTACTTACACAACTTTTTATTTGGCTGCAGCTGAGAAAAACGTGGGAGAGGATCCCTGGTGCCGTCGTTTTCACAGACACTACGTCATTGGCAGTAAAAGTGTTAAAGAAGAGCTCCACCCAAAACTAATGCCAGGAAAAATAAAGAGCCTGTAACGGGTCCCACGTCTGCGCTGTACTGTAACCGCTAATCTGTTTCAAACAGGCTGAGAGGGTGTCAATGCCCCTCCCACATTCCTGGGAAATTCACAGGGGAGGGGCATCGACAACTGCTCAGCTGTCCAAGACTCCAGGGGGTAAATGTATCAAGCTGAGAGTTTTCCGGCGGGTTTTAAAAACTAATCAGATTCTAGCTATTATTTATCTAGTACATTCTACAAAATGACAGCTAGAATCTGATTGGTTGCTATAGGCAACATCTCTACTTTTCAAACCCAACGGAAAAAACTCTCAGCTTGATACATTTACCCCCTGAACTCTTCTCTGTATTCTGACCATTTACTTTTTTCAGAGCGATTTCCGCAGTAGATCTGATGAACGCCCCATATTCCGTAAATAGGACACATTGAACCCCACCTAACACTATATTTATGGAGTTATCACATAGAGAATAAATACACTGTAGGGTCAGACAATGTCCCTATAGATCATATTCCTTTTACTTCAAGTTACTCACCTTAAATTTTAAGGCAGGGGCATTAGATGTTGAATTCTTAAGTCCATGTAACCTATCTTCCAGTTCTTTTAACCTAAAGCAAAAGGAGGTTAAATAATTAGATTAAATTTTTGACAAATTTACACTGATGAATATAACACTTGGCCCATACAGGAGGCTCTTACTATAGAACGCTACTACACAAGTTGACCAAATTAATCGTTCCTCTGAATATATTAGAATACTTTTCTAAAGCATAAAAAGCATTGGTCTGCCAGATATTTATATAGGGCAAGATATATAAATACACAGTACTACCCTTCTTAAAACAGATTACACAGTATTGCCTCAAAATCTGGGCTTCCTTTCGGAGACCCACAAATTCTTCTATAACCCTTTTAGCCAACGAAGCATCCACAGACGGCTGCTTTGTGCAGATACAGCCAGATGCATACAGCCAGCGATCCAACTTGAAGCAAAATGTCCATATATTCTGTTGTAAGAAGATAATTGTAGAAAACATTATTTCAATCATTACCGGATTATCCCAGGTTATAACGGTTTTCAATCCGTGTCGGACGTCACTCTCAGAATAGGACACTAACAATTTAGCAGTGTTCCATTAATTACAATATATGGACGTTGTTACACTTATTATGTCTTATTATGCTGCCCGGGCTAAATGTTGGAATCTTAAATATTTCTCCTCTCAGCCGCTCAAACACAGACAATGTCTTCTTTATTCCACAGAAAATCATCCGCGGGAGAAACGAGGCCTCGGTGTGAAGAACATGAAGTCTCCTGTGGACCCCACGGAGAGATGTCACAATATACCCACATATACGTGAATGGCCGCCTCTAAGGGGGAGATTCAACTCAACGCCATGTGCTGCTGGACATTGAGGCGATGCCCGGCTGCACATGTTGCCAGAGATTACGGTAAGGAATCTCCGCTTTTTTTTCTGCCCATCTCTACGGGGGGCGAAGAAAAAGGAGCAGAAATAAGAATACATTTTAAGGGTCTTTAGAAGAAGAAATATACTTGGTAGTAAGGGACACTATTAAGGTTGTGGTGGGGGCTTAATAAAAAGGAAACGCTGTATATTACAGAAGTAATACGGGAAATCAGCTGACCAAGTTCTCGCTACGATTCTCCTATTACCGTTGTTTGGTCAAGTAAAGCTCTCGCAGGAGATGCTGCTCTTCGTAGCTAATCCACTGCTCCTCGTCCTCGTCCTCCCCGTGCTGTTCCAGTTGTTCGTAGAGATGGACCGGATTCCACCCAGTCATGATGTCGTATGTGATCACACAACCCAAGGAATGGGACACGATGGACACTTTCCCCCCTTTGTCTTCAAACTCTGGGTTCCGGGAGCAGAACAAAGTGTACAGACGGTTCAACTCCTGCTGGAGACCTTTCACCAACTGCAAAACAGAGAGACAACTTCTATAAGTGGGAAGAATATTACTGCCTATATATAACGAGGTATAAAAAATAATCATTGAAACCAAACTGGATTGCAACCTCCTTTTGCCAATGAGAGGTTGTAAATGAAGCACACCAGGATTCTTTGACGAGCTAGCGAGCCCAAACCATGACGAACTAGCAAGCCCAGCCCAGCCCCCCCCCCGTGACGAGCTAGCGAGCCCTATCCCCCCTACCCATGACGAGCTAGCAAGCCCAGCCCAGCCCCCCCCGTGACGAGCTAGCGAGCCCTATCCCCCCTACCCATGACGAGCTAGCAAGCCCAGCCCAGCCCCCCCCCCCGTGACGAGCTAGCGAGCCCTATCCCCCCTACCCATGACGAGCTAGCGAGCCCTATCCCCCCTACCCATGACGAGCTAGCAAGCCCACCGATAGAACCCTAAAGTAGAGGAGAGTGCTGCTTAGATTTCTAAGTACTAGCGATATCACTGAGGAAGAGGTACTTTGTGCCCCATGCCTCGGTAATGTCACTAGTTCTTGGTGAACTGACAGGCGAAGAATTGACTGGTTTAGCCAACTAAATTCTGCCTCCATTGTGTGCAGGCGACACATCCTCTGTACAAGTTGCTGTGACTCGGCGAGGTCTTTCCAAGAAGTTCTGGCATAAAGCTGCCGGGTGCTCCATAATGGATGAGTTACACGGCCAAGCTGGTGACACCGATACTCTTTAATAAGATATCGTATTGTCTCTGTCTAACTGGCAGAACAAGAGCAGACAAGACGGACACAGACTCCACGTATTATCCTGCTCCGGGTAATGAGCTAGCGGTGTTAGAATAACTGTACATGGACATTGGAAGGGACAAAAATGGAAACCGTGCTCCCTACTTTAGACATTGCAGCGAGGGGCCCATGTCCCAGCTGTAATAAAAAATTACAACATTGAAATGTTGTGTTCTGCTAAAAGCCCGAAGCCTAGATCTAGCCTGCAGAATAATAAAGCATTAAATCGTACACTAGTGACAAACAGATGCGAAAACCGCTATATCTTAAAGATTTACAGATGACTGAAATAAGATGAAGTATAAATGTTTCATCTCAAACTCAGGTTAAACGCAAATTAAAATTTTAACGACTTGGATTGCTCATAGAGGGGCAACTTATACAGATAACAATGCTATGGGTACAAATGCAGGAACAACTTTATTAGAAAACAATAAATATTCTACATACATGTGATATTTCATTCAAAATTTTTATTTTTTTTACAAAAATTTAGTATCCTGCCCCCTGTTCAATTTGCTACCAGCATTTATAGGGTAAATGTACAGAGGCGTAATTAGGACCCCCCTCTGCCCCCGGGCACTGCATCCTGTCTATAGCACACAGATTGGAAGTACAGGCATTGATTGGATGGTGTCTCACACTGTTGTCCAGCGAGGTCCCTGGTATTACACCAGCTCAGTTTGGATGTTAACTACTATCTGGCTGAAATGATCCTTTAAATAAAACTTACAGAGAACCACACATTCCTTCAGCTCATACAGAAAATCACTTTGATCTAATCGTTTTATGCCAACATAAGAACAGGTGTCACCAGCAGTCCAACGTCATTTAATGTACGGCCACACGCTTGTAGTATGCGCTGCCAACAGTCAGGTCGTGGATGACGGAACAATCACAGTGTCTGCTATGGAAACCAGGCGGACACTCAAACAGTTCTTACGTCAATCTGGATGAAACAGCCAAATGATCTACCCAATAAACCCGCTCAGGTGTTCCATAAAATCCATGCTGCGGAGCATTTAAACCTCTCTCCATAGTGATATATAAAACACAGAGCCCAGTACAGAGCATTCTTTCCACTCGGATTTTTGGCACAGAGATCTGTCACTTACCTCATCCCTGTACAGAGGACTAGTGTAGTACATAATGTCCATGGCGCTGCTGTTTAGCATGTCCCGTATTCCGCGCACCTTATCTGGAGTGATGGAATCCACTGTATCTGTGTAAGGGAAATAATATTCATTAGGTAAACCAGTCCCCATGCTATATACACGTTACGTACAAAAAGGAGATATACACTATGAAATATACTCATACTGCGTATCACACTCACAAGGGGACAGACGAAACGAGAGGTAAATGTATCAAGCTGCAAGTTTCCAGCGGGTTTCAAAAGTGAAGATGTTGCCTATAGCAACCCAATCAGATTCTAGTTATTTTGTAGAAAGCACTGATAAATGATAACTAGAATCTGATTGGTTGCTATAGGCAACATCTTCACTTTGAAACCCGCTGGAATAAAACTCACAGCTTGATACATTTTCCCGTTGGAGTTAATTTATAGGCCAAAAACGCGCACACAAAACCAATGTATTTCAGCCCATTGGAGTCGTCTCAAGATACATCTAACTTTCCTCCGTAGCATATGCGCCAGGTTTACCAGGAACACATTTACTGTAGCCACAACCTTCCTTTCTGTGTACAAAACACACATAAATCCTGTAATACAATGAAGGTCGCAGCCAGCAGCGTTAGAGCTGAAGTCGCAATCAGCCAATCAGAAGTGGCGAGCTAGCAATTATCAGCGGAGCAAATAATACGGCTGTAAAAGGTGCGTCTGCGTTCAAGGCTGCAACTTCGGGCTTATGATAATGAGAAGGGTCCTGAGGAAATAGACCCCTTTCTTTATGGTAGTGTGTCTATCGTATCAATTAATCGCTGTTATGCCTAAAACCGGGACAACCTAAAACCTGGGAATGCCTAAAACCAGGACAACCCTTTAGGTGGAGTGATCCTCAAATAGCATCTCTTCATAAGAGTCATTACCATGAACAGATAGAGACTTAAAGCAGAAACTTCATGAGCTGATCCAATATTGATGAGGATGCAATTTTCTAAACAGCGACATCCTTGTGGGATAAGGCTACAGGTGACCGGCATATGTTAAATATCCTTCATCTATGTAGCCTCTTTTCCCTTCCTCCTTTATGTCCCTCCCCCCTTCGCCCTCTTTCCTCTTTGCCTTCTGTACCCCATATATTGGTTAAAATTTCAATAAAAACTACTGATGTTAAATATTCTTCATATGAACAGGTATAATGAATATAGTATAAATATGTTGCAGACATTTTCACAGTCAACAGTGTACAAATCTCACAACAAGAGTGTTTTTTTGTGTGTTTTTCATTTTTATCTGTTTTGTCTTTGCTGTTACATTTATTTGTGCTCTCAGTACTTTCCAAACCGCATTTTAGGTTTAAAAAGGTAGAATTAGCCACCTGCCAATCCCCCTGAACTTTTACAAACATCAAAATTCACTTCATCCTTTAAACCTACCCCTCATTAAATATGACATTTAAGTTTGAACGCGCTGTTCAGATGCACTTTTTTTTATTTATTTTTTTTATTTCTGTTTTCCTATAAAAGTCCACAGTCGGTTACCCGGGCTCCCCTGTCGCACCGTCCACTATACAGATAGATGTGATGTTACTGGGGGTAGATTTTATTTATATACATACAGCAAAGACAGTCAGGTAGATAGGAGAGCGATAAATAGATAAGAGATAGACAGATGAGAGATCGGGATATAGAGAAAATGTTCTCCATTCAGCTACAAGTAATAAAACGAAGACAAGAGCGTTAATAAGGACCGAAGGACAAAGCTGTGTTCAGCCGTGCGCTAAGCAGGTGAAGGAAAAGGGGGAGGGGCTTTTGGGTGGGTGGAGATAAGGGGGGATGAAATAGGGATTTCAGGTATGAAATGAAGGAGGAGCCTATTAGGATGGAACCAATGGAGGAGAGTGAGGCGCAAGGGGTGTGACCAGAGTAGAATTGTTTTTCAGAATTCCCACTCACACCACAGAGGTGAAGGGCCCCCTCTCATTTGATGGAATTTATGGTTAAGGCCAATGCTGTTAATCTTTGCCACCATTTCAAAAATCTCATGTATTAATTTCAGGGGGGAGGGGCATGAGGGAATGGTGAACATCAGTCGTTAGGCAGTTTATAACGAATCTGATACATTCCCCAGCACGTGGCTTGAGTCTTGCTTTAATTAGAAAGATGATCCATACACAACATCGGTAAATACGGAGCAGAATTTACAGTCAATCAGGAGATTACATTTACATCACGTTTGTGATCACACTTTTTCCATTGGCTTCCATAGTGCAGGCTGTATACAGCATTACCCCCTATATACCCCTATTACACTGGGTACGTAAAACATTACCTCCATCCAGAGCAAGCTTGGATCGCCATTCCACAGGAAGGAACTCAACGTGCTCTGTAGTCTGATGAGAAAAGTGCTTCTCTTCAATTTTCCTGGCAGTCTCTCTCATCCTGTAACATATACATATAGGACACGTATGAAGCATGTAATCTGTGCACTCATGGGGTACTCCAGGAGTTGTATTAAAAGAAAGGGAGAACTCCACCCAAGAACAATAATTTTCAAATAATTACACACCAGACACATTTTCCAGGTCTATCGCGTTAAATGAGAGCACAGGACACTTACATGGCTGTGTTTTTGATAATTCTTCCTTGGTCCATTTTCTGTCCAATACCATGGACGACGAAAACAATATGACTCGTATCGACAGGCTTGTCCTCATACGTAGCTTCTTCAACAAAGCCTCTATGAAGCCTGGTGCCGCTGCTGGATGCTGGGGGGACATTGATCACGTCAGACAAAGTATAAAAACACACAACCATTATTTCACCAAAAATGTTTTTATTTTTTTTATTTTTGCAAAAAAACGTATTTTATTTTAGCAGGATTGATTGGTTCCCCCGTAGCTGTCATTTCATGCAGTGTTAAAGGTTACTAAAATTACAGGTCCGTTATGTCCAGGGAAAGAGCCTAAGGGTTTGTCTTTAATTTACAACACAGCAGATATCAATTGTCGACATTTGTGTTTGGGGCACCGAAAGGCTGAAAATTATATTCCAACTTCTGAGCTGGTTTCAATCGGTGCTTTGGCGGATCACCGCAATTGACCGCGGTGTGAGATGCCGCCACTACCTGGAATCACCGGAGAACCTCAATCTGTATAATTTGAGAGTGATCAGAGCGGACACAGAACCGGCTCTTGGCCAGGATTTATCAGTGGTTGTCACTGACACCGTGGGGCTTTCCCAGAGATTTTTGAACTGTAGCGGCAATTCCAGGGAATCCCTTAACGTCTGGCCAGATTCCATGACCAGATCTGTCATTCAGCTCTTTCGTACAGGCAATTTGGGCTCATAGGGTGTCAATTTGGGTCACCAATTATCCCCGATTATCCTTACCCTGCCAGGGTCCTTTCTTTCTGCCTTATAGCTTCCCTTTTCATGTTTTATACCCATGACTGTCAGCCCACTGCTAGATGGGAGGACAGTCCTGTACATATATATTTATAATCCAATTTTCCTCCTGACGATACTGATAGACACTGTGGGTATTAGTCCATAGATCACCACAGGAGCAATAACTATATATGCAGTAGACAAATCTTTGCATCACTTCTTGTAAAAATAGTAGAGAGTGCATTAAAAAGCTGCTTTCCATATGTGTTCTCGTATGACAGTCCTCCGTCATAGCTCGGTATCACTGACACCTTAGAAAACACCAGCGAGATAGGACACTGCCTCCTGGTAGAGATGACATATTAAGGAAGATTTACTAACAGTATATTAACTGTGTGTGTGTAGCCATTGGGTGGGTATTCAGGAGAATACAGCCAATCAGTTCACGTTCAATTCATTGGGGGGGGGGGGGGGGTATTCAAATGCGCTCTGTGCCGCTGAGCATCGCGGCCACGGTACTACACCACCTAGCGACATGTTTCAGTGATGTCACTAGTTCCTAGCGAGCTGAGAGGCTGGATATTAGGATGGGCAACACCTCCTTCTCTACACAATTAACTGTGGAACAGGAACTGTGACCTATAACTCAGACTAGTTTGAGTGACGTATATTACTAATAGTTACGGATAAGCTTACCCTTTGAGAATCCCAACTTCTGAGTAACAGTCCCTTGCTATTTTAGAAGTAGTGGCATCGCTGTAGAGGTAGACCTCGTCCACGCTGTGCCAGTCTACGTGGTTGCGACTTAGCTTTAAACTGTGGACCGCTGCGGGGAAATAAAAACCGTCATAACAAATCTGCAGATTAAAATAGGGGAAATTTATACGCTGGACAACTTTCCTACTAGAGCTGCATTAAACATTATTCTCATGATCAGAAGAGGATTTTGTGGGTAGCGGTAGGAAACCTGGGGCCCTCTAGTTGTTATGGAAGCAACAGGGACGTAAAAACCGGGAGGAGAGGGGGGGGGGGGGGGGGGGGGATTTCTGATTTCTGCTGGGCGGGCAAAGACTGTGCCATCCCAATTAACTTCTACACAGAAGCAAATGGGGATGAATGAGTCATTCTAAACTTGCAAAACTTTTTTTTAAATTATAGATTGTCCTGGTATAACTACCAAATGTTCTTTATTATAGATTGTCTTAGTACAGATTGATTGATTTGTTTATTTAAAAAACGCTAAGTGTTCCGTTCACAAACATTTAATAAATAACCTGTATTGATGATGAAAAACTATTCACTTTACTTTTACCCTGAATTTCGTGGGGTGCGTCTAGTAACAAACATGAGATATAGTAATTTAAATTTATAGCATATCCCATAACCAGTGAGGCAGTGATTATAGATTTAAAAATACTCCCAATCCAATGAGATTAGTCTGTCAACGAAATCTGAATAAAAACTAGGTTAATGACTATGAAAATTTTTTTTTTTTTTTTTTTTAAGATGAACAATTGAATTTATCTATCTTCCTAACAGCTATTGTTCTACTTGGTAGTTAATAGTAATAATAATATTTATTTAACAATGTATAAATACATGCTTATAGTAAAATAAACAATGAAACTGGGGATGGCCAACCCCTGACAAAAATTAACACAGGATTGGGAGTCTTTGTATATCTATAGTCACTGTTACGGCTGTCCTAAAACGAGATACCAAACGCAAGAAAAAGGGGCTCCAAGCCCTATAGTAGTCCTTGGTCTTTTGCCCCCACCCCTTCCTGATGAAAATTTTAATTCCTATGCCCCTAGGAAATTACTGGATAGTAATTACTGGAGCGCCACCTATAGGCTACGAGCAGTACTCCAGCCTATAACAAAACATGAATAATGTTTTTTCTCAGAAATAGAAGCTTAACGGAAATAATACAGAGTAAAATCCCCATAAATACAAAGCTATTATTTTTTTTATAATGCTGAAATGCCCACCCTATGTACTTACCGCTTACTGATTTTTTTTTCCCCTTATTACTAGAAATGTTCAATAAAATTACAAAATACAAACAGGTCATCCCTAATATAATAATATACTAATATATGTTGTAAGCTTAGATCCCATTCCCGGTATCCCAGGTTTGCAATACAAGTTTCTTGAGGACTAAAGTACCATTTGTAATAAGCATTTTGGAGGAATTACAACGTCTAAAGGACATGGATCAAGATAAAGCAATGGCTCGGTGTCTATTTAACTAGACTAAAATAAATGCAGCATCTATTCAGCATGAAGCAGTCTTCATTTATAAATACCAGCGGAATAAGGTGGTCAAAAATAAGGAGCAAATGTTATATTGTGTGACAGAGATGGTGGGTTACATGGACAATGAACTATAAAGACCCAGTCGGCATTCTTCACCCCGTCCGGTTAATAATAACTTAATTCTAAATATAATGATAGTGTCTTCCCAGATGATCTAAAGGATTCAGTACTTGGCAGTTCCTCTTCGACCTGGACATGTAAAACCCTTAATAAGAAGACCACCCTAACCCCTGCATTAGAAATGCCATGACAGTTATTCTAGAGTGTCGTTGCGTGCTAGAGAGCATCTAGAGCCAGATAGTCATCTACAAGGCAGCTACGTTACTGTACCTTCATAGCGCTTTCTCTTAGCGCATGGGGCCCCTGTGCTCTCGTTATATCCTCTCCAATTGAACAGGGAAGGGAGGGAGAAGGGAGGAAGTATGTAGATAACTAGCAAAGTGAAGACAAGCAACTTTACATTGGCTTTGAAGTGAAATCTTCTAAGAATCACAATATTAGGTGAGAGGACAGCAACACGATCATCGGAGAGCATGCATTTATCATCACACGTGTTAATGCAATCTACACTGTCATTATCTGTATGCCAACACTGCCGCAGGAGAGGGGTATCGCCTCTTGCTAGGCAAGGTCCGTAAGATAGACCACTAAACCCAACAAAAAAGCTCTATTACTTTATTTTAATTAGTATAAGCAGACAGATACTAGTAACCAGTTTTTGGTGTCTTTAAGACCCATTCCAAGGTCACAGATCCCTTTAACCATTGTCAAAGAACTGCTGATCAATTGAAAACCCCTATTTTTTTAAAGTGAACAGTGATGTCACTGGTTCTTAGTGAATGATAGTCTGCGGACACATGAAAGCTGGCTCCGCCCACAAAATGGCAGCATCCGCTCTGCTTAAGCAACAGGTCCACATTATGGAATAAAATGGCCATGTAATTGCATTCAACCTGTTTCCACTTATTTTTGGGCGTATGTCGCTTCCAAGACATTACCATGACTACAATTTAACATCTCCGCTAGCGTACGATGGAGTACCTGATGTAGACCTTGCATGGCAAGAGGATGTGAATACCTCCATGCAGACAGTTTGTGTTGTGACTATAAAACTGCATGTTTAAGATCTCCAAAAATCTTTTAATTTATTTTTTTTAGGTTTGTAGGAATAGGAAGCTCATTGTAGTAACACTGATTTCAAAGAAACAGAATTAAACCTTGCAAAAAATAAATAAAATAAAAATAAATGACCAAAATTGGCATTGTGTGCGTCATAAATCAGATTCACTTTTTGATTGCTCACTTAGTGAAAAACGACAACTAAAGAGTGGAAGATACATATACGTGTCATTAATCTCTGTTCAAATAGAACAATTATAGGAGTAAGATTTATCATCATACAATTCATATAAAATTAACATAAACAAAAAGAACTGGAATGAAAACAGTTTCAAAGGCTGTAAAAATAATACGTAACATTTTACTAGACTTGTATCCATGTAAGAGGCACCTTGTATTTTATATAGAAGGACATTTTATTATCAACAGTCTAGGGGATAGGTTTATCAAACCTTTTAATAAGGAAAAGTGGAGGTGTTGCCCATAGCAACCAATCAGATTCTAGCCTAGACTGTACTAGATACATGACAGCTAGACTCTGGTTCGAAGGTTCGATAAATCTACCCATAAGCCTTTGCGGCATAATATGTACAGTGGATCTCGCTCAGTACATCACACTGTGATATATAACTCAGGATTATAATACACACTTTAATAAGATGATTTTTACCTAACGATTGAAGGTAGGAGAGTGGTTGTATTTGGCAGATAGACTCAATGTCTCGTTTACATTTATTTATAAATAATAATAACCACAATATTTTATAAGCAGCCCCTGATTTCAGCCAAGTTCTTTTTGGAAAGATAATTAGTAAGTAAGTGAATATATGAATCTCACCATCCTTGTGGTCCACGGGTTTGGCTACTTCCAAGTCAAAATTGTCGTGCATTTTTTGCCCCCTAAAGCAGGTCAGATGCTCCTGTTCAATCAGATTGCTCTCGTCCTCTTCCAGAGGCTGCCAGGTGCCATCGATGAACCACTGTCCTCGCATCACAGGGATTTTATCTGTCTCTGGGGAACAAAAAGAAAACCAGATATCTGATGTCCCCAACACACCATGTTTATATGTAACTGACATTAATGCAGCTTTTATTCTTGTACATAAACTGTTGCAATTTTAACAAAGGGAAGAATTAACAATATAACATAAAATTCAGTATTTCCTGTTTAACCCTTCCTTCTAAAATTAAAGATAATGCCCCCCGAAACCCAACAGATCCACAATGGTCCCTCCGCATTGAGCAGAAACCCCCCACCCCCCAGGTAAGGACAGGTGTTGCCGGAAAAGGAATAATGAGGAATAATGTCCAATCATTGGTTCCCGACCACCAAGATTCAAAGTTATAGGCTGGAACACCTGGCGAACACTAAAGAGGAGGCACCAAGAGCCACTAGATGGGAGCAGAAGGGTGTTCTTTAAATTTATCAATAACTGTATTTTTGCAAAGTGTTTCAAAACCTGAAAGAGCTCAGACGTCAGCTCATCACTCAGCTCTCCCTTCTCCGGCCATGGAACAACCAGGCCTATTACACAACTCATAATGTCAATGACTGAAGAGCTGAACATGTCACCTGCTCGACTAATACACAAATCATGTTGTACATGTAACCTTCATTTCATAGAGGCGAGTTTGACGCCACAATCTTCCTGTAGCAATATGACAAAAACCTCACATCATTACTCTGCTCCTTCCACTATATAACTCTCAGTCTGTGGCTTCCTTCTGCCTCCATTCCCCTCCTCACATCATGTCACATACAGCCCTGTCCTCACTAACACATCACTCATCTCCTCATATACTCTGTGCTTCTGGGGGACCCTGCTCCTTCCACTATATAACTCTCAGTCTGTGGCTTCCTGCTGCCTCCATTCCCCTCCTCACATCATGTCACTGCCCCTGTCACATGCAGCCCTGTCCTCACTAACACATCACTCATCTCCTGATATACTCTGTGCTGCTGGAGGACCCTGCTCCTTCCACTATATAACTCTCAGTCTGTGGCATCCTGCTGCCTCCATTCCCGTCCTCACATCATGTCACATGCAACCATGTCCCCACACATCACTCATCTCCTGATATACTCTGTGCTGCTGGAGACCCTGTTCCTTCCTCTATATAACTCTCAGTCTGTGGCTTCCTGCTGCCTCCATTCCCCTCCTCACATCATGTCACTGCCACTGTAACCCAATCACACACCAGTGGACCATTCTTATGATGCAATTGGCTGTTCTCTCCCCACACACTATAAAACCAAGGAATTCCCCAGACATTAGGAGCTGAACACTGAATGAGATACTCAGATCCTGGTCATTACATGGCCATTAAACAAATAAGATATTTGTTATACAAAACTCATTTGAATGGTAAATTCTGTAAATCACATCTAGCTGAAGATCAGTTTCAGTGTAGTTACCATTCCACCCTCTTGCAGCGTGTAATGTATCTATAGGAGGTTTTTAAATCTATGATACACAAGTCACTTGAGTATTTTTTAGACTTTGCATTTTTGCAATAGCAACCTGCCCTATTGTTTTTTCTTTCTATGGTGGAATTAGCTAGGGTCAGAGCACCTCATTGTATCTCTCTTCGACTGCATGACTTTTGTTTTTTAAGTGGACAGAGTTAGGACAACCTTCTAACCAATCAGATCATCAGAAAGCTCACAGCAGCAAAGAGTGTTTTAGGAGACGAGTCAGATGATCTTTCTGACCTGCCCGCTCTTGTGATAATATTTGGGAAGACCATGTGGCATGTGACAGTGGCAGTGTCCCGATATGCGTAAGGGAACGGAGGCAAACTGGGAGCTATATAGTGAAAAAGCAGCGTAATGATCTCAAGTTCTTATCAAACTACATGATAAGAACACAATGATACAATGTTGACAGGTCCAACATTTTCTTGCAGCTCCTGAAAGGAGAGGAAAACAAAAAAAAAACAACTGAAAAATAGACAGTAAAGTAAAAAAACAACCAAAGAAAAAAATAAATGAGTGTCTGCATTATACACCTGCAAAATACTGACAGCAGAATACCAGATATCAGTCCACAAGGTATCTACCTCCACTGTGTGTAGGAGATGGGCGCATGTCACATAGAGAAAGGCTGCATCTGTTAATATGCTTCTGTTGGTTTAAAGGTGAAATAAAAGCTTTACTCACTGATGCCCAATGGGACACGTCATCGAGCGGATCCCATGATGGGTTTACCAGTCCAAGCAGGAGATCCTCACTAGCACTCCCATAGTCCTTGTTTGTGGTTGTCAAAGCCCCTCCCCCTGTAAACTTCTCATCAACAGCCCAGATAAGCAAGTAAGGGTCTCCAGCTGGGACCGTTAGATGCTCCGGGAGACCCGCTGAATCCGCCAGGGACTGGTAAATAAAATACTGTATTTTATTTCAGGTCACTCAATTCCAGCCGACTGCATGTTTCTCTCTCAGTGGAGTTAGCCCTTGTGGACGAGGTCTCGGCTTTAACCTACTGCAGAGCTTTTATAAAACACAACGACGCTCAGATAAGTACATTTATCTTACCAGCAAAATGTAATCCTTTGATAAGAGGATATGAATTTAAGGAGACAATCTAAGGCTTCACGCATGATCTAATGACTATAAAACTGCACTCTATGTAGCCTGTGCAAATATTTAAAAGGACACTGCCAGCGCACTGGCATAGAGACCTATATATAAAGCATGACATTAGTTAAAGGATCTGCAGCTAAAGAGATAAAGCTTAGTGAGAGTAAAGCAGCTCAGAGAACGGACAGAGGAGGGCAAGGTCTAAACCCCCTGATCTGCTGCTGTGTCTATCAACCCTTATCATGTGTCACCATATTATCACCCTCAAACATCAAACCACCGTGTCCTTCAGTCACATTAGCGCAGACGACGCGGCAGCCAAGAGAGAAAAGCCACGGATCGCCAATAAGATAAACGCGCCTCTGTATCACATATTACGAGATATGATATTATACTGGAGAACAGTGGAGTGAAACAAGGAACGCTTTGTGCTACAGCTGAGCAATGCCACACAAACATTTACTGTTTCATATGAACATGCCCACTCAATGCCCATAGACATCTCCGCAGACAAACCAATAATAAATAAATCATACATTCAGATCTTGAAAGAGACAAGACTCTGGGTGCAGAATGACCGGCCAAGAGTTCATGTTTCATCCACCAAGCCCTTAACGCAGCCATCTAGATAGTGTGCACGTGAGGCACAGGAATGAGTATAATCTTACTTGCTTAGCAATCAAAATTGTAGGTGTGGCCCCTTTAGGATAAGTACAGCTGTTTAGCAAACTTCCTCTCTGCCTACGCTGCTCTTTAAAGGCTCTGATCCCCCATTCCTGGTGCCGCTACAGATACCTGCATTCATCTCACTGTCAAACATAACCAGTCATATTGTCCTCTGCCATGATTGGACAGCAGCTCTCGTCCAATCAGCTGATATATACAGAACATTCTTAAATAGCTGAAAGTTACAATCTCCCGCTCACCATGCCTTCATTACTTTCCTCTACAACGTATTAGCAATGTGTGGTCAGGAGCCAGCTGCAGCTAATATAGGGGACTACATAGGGGCTAAATAGCAGGGATTGCCCAAAAGTGGACAACTTCTTTAGGAACCTAAAAAAAAAATTTGTTCTCATTTACACATTTCTAATTTCTTAACAATCCCAGCTCTAAGCTAGTGAGCCTTCCTGTGTCCCACCATCTATGCAAATATATATTGCTGGGATGGACAATTATTTAGAATTTAGGAGCCCGTCAGTCACAGCTAGGAGACAGCAGGATCTTCTGAGGAGCCACAGAAGATGTGCATCCACTCAATAGGACAGACCTCCGCGTGTCACTGGCCACCTGGTTTCCTCAATGAGTCTGACAATGATCCACCGTCATACCGTATGTGCAGTTTTTTTTTTGGAAGCCTCAAAATTACCATTTTTAAAGCCACCCCATGTCACGATTCATTTGTTATTCATTCATCAACATTACCAGCAGTTTTATGACCTCCAAACTCCCACTGAGCAGCTGAGGTTACAGAAAGGTCCTGAAACTTGTATACAAACCGTGTGCTCCCAAATAAATATAGAGCTCAATCACGCAAGCACTTTGTCTGCTGGTACATTTGGTCTGAGCTGTGTTCACCGCTTGGCACTGCCAACAGAGTTCAATGAACCCTATCAGGAAAGTGCTAACAAGACACACAACTAATGAGAACACCAGACGCAGCCTATTGCCTTCTGTACACGTTCCGTCCGGCGTCCATTGTCAGCGCACATGTGTATTGTGGGCACTGTCCTTATCCGATTGAATAAGCTCTATTACAGTTGTGTTCACCAAGCAGTGAATGCAGATCAGATGGGAACATACGGACAAATCCCTGTTACTGCAAATATACCATTTATTTTTAGAAACCTATTCTAAAAATTGAGAACGCTGAATTTCAGAGCTCCGACGCCTTGTTCAGAGTGCGCCGATTGGCTAGCTGAGCATTTAAAATTCTCCTGCCTTTTCCAACGGCAGCAGTGTCCTTTACAGAGGGTCCTAAAACCTAAAAAACATAATGTTCATTATAGTGCACATATAATAAGCACTTGTTTGCAGTAACATGCCATAGAAACTCACTGGCTTACTAACAGAATGTTGTGTTTTCTATTTCTATATCCCTTAACAATTACGTCAGATTGCTCAGTCTCTGAAAAATCAACTATTGACAAAGGTCATATTACATTTCGACATAGCCGTAAAAAAACCTTCTCTATTCAGATGACCCATTCAACAGCTGCTGGTAATTAAAAGTACTATGTCCCAAGAGCGAGGGGGGATAAATGACATTACTGGAGGCCAAATGTCACATAAATGAGTCAAAGAGGAAAAATCTATTAAGGGTAGAATTAGGTTCATTGTGGCTTATGTAGAAATCTAAAGCATAACTGTAGCTACAAATATTATTTTACTGACATCCCTCCCATATCAGGGAGCTTTCTGCTCCCCATCAACCATAAGGAGAAGGGCAGGTGTAAAATGTACTATGATATCTTCTACCATCTATTCTGTGATACCCCTCCCCAAGTCCCACCCCCCTGCTTATTGCACTAACAATTAACACAAGACAATGGGGAGAGCGGAAGAAGCTCATCATAGAGACAAAAGCCTATAAACTGGCTGACGCACGTAGAGAGCTAACAGGCCCCTGGGGCTTACAAGGAGGAGAGGGAAAGGAGTACGTACTGCATAAGAAAGTCCCAGGATGTAGAGAAGTGCAGATAGGAGACTATGGGAGTCACTTCCTTTGTGGGGATCATAAGTAACGATAGTATACAAGAGTCATAGGAATGGAAATAGGGTATTTTATGGTGGGAAGAATCGCCGGTGCAATATGGCAAAGAAAGTAGTAAGATTAGTCCAAAAAACAAAAAAAAGATATAGGCAACGAAACATGGACAATGCGCTGGAGCTGCGGAATTAGTGGCGCTATATAAATAAATGGTAATAATAATAATAATAATAATAATAATAATAATAATAATAATAAAAAATAATAAAGGGAACAAGACAATTTGGACTGAGCAATATAAAGTAGTGAATGTAAGTGTTAGAACGGCAGAGAGGAACAAAGGACAGAAAAACTAACATAATGGTCAAAATATACAGGAAGACCAAACAAAGATTATGAGAATATGTCAAAGAAACAGCAGACACTGCGAGACAGAGACGGAAGTTAAAGTTTAAAATAGGATATTATTTGCTACAACCAGGAGATGGTCCAGTAATTATGTGCAAATAACCAACCTGGGCAGCTTCAGTGCAAACCCTGTATCAGTTCTACCCTATGACAAGCAGGTGTGGCCAAGAGGCAGCCCATGGACCTGACGGGGGCACATTTGTCCTGTTTGTCAATTTAGCTTCACTTATCTGGTCATCTTAGTAATGATTGTGATCTCAAAATGTGATCCGATGCTTCTCTGAAAAATAAATATACAGCCCCCTTGTCGGACTAAATCTGGCCACACACTGGCTGATGCGGCTGTTTGGCAACAGGATCTCTATCAGATTTGGACACACACGTGCATGGATCTGATGGATCTACATTTGCAGGTTGAACAACGACCACATACACAGTCACTGTCCACGGCATTTACCATCTGTCCCGGTCAACATCCGATGGCTCCAAATAAGATATAGATCAGGAGTGTCAGACGAAGATACAGGAGTAAGGGATGACCGATGTGACATGGGGGGATGACAGTATGGAGAGATAGGGATCAGGGGTGACAGGTGGAGATACAGGTATACGGGGTGACAGGTGTGTTATGGGGGGATGACGGGAGATACAATGGGTGACAGGCGGAGATACAGGGATCAGGGGTGACAGGAGGAGATACAGGTATACAGGGTGACGGGTGTGTTATGGGGGGATGACGGGAGATACAATGGGTGACAGGTGGAGATACAGGGATCAGGGGTGACAGGAGGAGATATAGGGATAAGGAGGGTTATGGGCTGGGTATGGGGGGGGGGTGACAGTTGGAGATCCAGGGATAAGGAGATGACAGGCAGGATATGTGGGGGGACAGGCGGAGATACTGTGATGGGGGGAATAACAGGTGTGTTATGGGGGAGATGACAGGTGATACAATGGGTGACAGGTGGAGATACAGGGATCAGGGGTGACAGGAGGAGATATAGGGATAAGGAGGGTTATGGGCTGGGTATGGGGGGGTGACAGTTGGAGATACAGGGATAAGGAGATGACAGGCAGGATATGTGGGGGGAAAGGCGGAGATACTGTGATGGGGGGAATAACAGGTGTGTTATGGGGGGATGACAGGTGATACAATGGGTGACAGGTGGAGATACAGGGATCAGGGGTGACAGGAGGTGATATAGGGATAAGGAGATGACAGGTGTGTAAAGGGGGAGATGACAGGTGATACAATAGGTGACAGGCGGAGATACAGGGATCACGGGTGACAGGAGGAGATACAGGTATACGGGGTGACGGGTGTGTTATGGGGGGATGACGGGAGATACAATGGGTGACAGGTGGAGATACAGGGATCAGGGGTGACAGGAGGAGATATAGGGATAAGGAGGGTTATGGGCTGGGTATGGGGGGTGACAGTTGGAGATACAGGGATAAGGAGATGACAGGCAGGATATGTGGGGTGACAGGCGGAGATACTGTGATGGGGGAATAACAGGTGTGTCATGGGGGATGACAGGAGATACAATGGGTGACTAGTGAAGATACAGGGAAAAGGGGGTGACAGGCGAAGACACTGGGATAAGGGGTTTATGGGTTGGATATGGGGGTGACAGGTGGAGATATAGGGATAAGGAGATGACAGGTGTGTTATGGGGGAGATGACAGGTGATACAATGGGTGACAGGTGGAGACACAGGGAGATCAGGATGACAGGTGTGGTATGGGGGGGTGGCAGGAAGAGATACAGGGATAAGGAGATGATAGGCAGGATGAGGAAGGGGGGATGGTGACAGGCAGAGATACAGGTATAGGGAGGGGGGGTGACAGGCTGAATGAGGGGGGGGGGGGTGGGGTGACAGGCAGGGATACAGGTATAAGGGGATGACAGGCTGAATGAGGGGGGGAGGGTGACGGGCAGAGATACAGATATAGGGGGATGAGTCTGGATAACAGTTGGGTGACAGGTGCAGACACTGGGGGCACAGGAGCCAGCACTTACGGTTCCAGTACACCGGGTAGCACTCCCCCTCGGTCACGTCCACCTCGTACAGGCCGCTCCGCACACACACCGGCTCGATCTTCGCCACCTCCCCGATAAGCACCACGTCCAGCTCCGCCCCCGGCTCCTCCGCGGCCGGCTCCCCCGCCTGGGCGGTGCTGAGCTCCAGGAGGCGGCGGAAGGCCAGCTCGATGCGCAGGGAGTCGTAGCCGATGAACGGCTTCCAGGTCTTCTTCTCCTCCTTGTAGAACCAGCGCACCTCCTCCGGGCCCAGCTCCGTGACGATCTCATACCGGTGCCGGGAGCTGCTGGAGCGGGTCCGCCTCCTCTCCGGGATCAGTAAGCTGCCGCCGGCCTCGTACTCCCCGTCCTCACCCTCCGAGGGGGATCCGGCCAGGCCGGGCTCCGGGGGGAAGCTGTGCCCGCTGAGGTGCAGCTCCAGGCCCAGGTGCTTCTTCCCGGGGGGGGACATGGGCGAGCGGCGGCGGGGGTGCCGGTGGTGGTGATGGTGCCGGGCCTCACCCCCGGCCTCCCCGTCCTCCTCCTCTTCCTCCTCGCAGCACCCGCCGGGTTCCCAGTCGCAGTCGCCGTTTTTCTCCGGACTGAGCGGTGACCGATACCCGGAGTGATTCATACCGCGGCCGGCGACGCCTGGCTGCTCCCGGTACACACGTGGGCTCGGGGCCCCGGCATGGAGGACTCTGCTTCGGTCCGTTAACTGTCAGTCGCCCTCAGGGGGGAGGTGTCAGATCCTCTCCAGCAACCGGCTCCCGAGCGCGCCGCCGCGTCTCCCTGTCTCCGCTCAGCCGCGCGTCCCCGCTGCAGTCACATGACAGCCGGCTGTGACACTGAGATCACGTGACCGGCTGCTGCTGCAACAAGTGTCACTGTCCTGAACTAGTAGATACATTGTATCCAGCCCCAGGGTCAGGTGCTATGAGGAGGGGGATACTTCTGTATACATTGTATCCAGCCTGATGGTCAGGTGCTATGAGGACGGGGTTACTTCTGTATACATTGTATCCAGCCTGATGGTCAGGTGTTATGAGGAGGGGGTTACTTCTGTATACATTGTATCCAGCCTGATGGTCAGGTGTTATGAGGAGTGGGTTACTTCTGTATACATTGTATCCAGCCTGAGGGTCAGGTGCTATGAGGAGGGGGATACTTCTGTATACATTGTATCCAGCCCCAGGGTCAGGTGCTATGAGGACGGGGTTACTTCTGTATACATTGTATCCAGCCTGATGGTCAGGTGCTATGAGGAGGGGGTTACTTCTGTATACATTGTATCCAGCCCCAGGGTCAGGTGCTATGAGGACGGGGTTACTTCTGTATACATTGTATCCAGCCTGATGGTCAGGTGCTATGAGGAGGGGGTTACTTCTGTATACATTGTATCCAGCCCCAGGGTCAGGTGCTATGAGGAGGGGGTTACTTCTGTATACATTGTATCCAGCCTGAGGGTCAGGTGCTATGAGGAGGGGGATACTTCTGTATACATTGTATCCAGCCCCAGGTGCTATGAGGAGGGGGTTACTTCTGTATACATTGTATCCAGCCCCAGGGTCAGGTGTTATGAGGAGGGGGTTACTTCTGTATACATTGTATCCAGCCTGAGGGTCAGGTGCTATGAGGAGGGGGATACTTCTGTATACATTGTATCCAGCCTGAGGGTCAGGTGCTATGAGGAGGTGGATACTTCTGTATACATTGTATCCAGCCTGAGGGTCAGGTGCTATGAGGAGGTGGATACTTCTGTATACATTGTATCCAGCCTGAGGGTCAGGTGTTATGAGGAGGGGGTTACTTCTGTATACATTGTATCCAGCCCCAGGGTCAGGTGCTATGAGGAGGGGGTTACTTCTGTATACATTGTATCTAGCCTGAGGGTCAGGTGTTATGAGGAGGGGGTTACTTCTGTATACATTGTATCCAGTCCCAGGGTCAGATGCTATGAGGAGGGGATGAAATGTGGGATCTCTCTATGACTTCCAATAAAACTGTCCTATAATACACTGACTGGTTAATATTGTCTTCACTCAGATGGGCATGGGCTGGGCTGGGCAGGGCAGAGGGGCATCTGCTCTCGGGCCGGTCCCATAGTGAGCTACTTTGGGTAGGGTCACTGGATTTTTTCCGATTTAAAATGTTCCTCATAGGCTAATAGCCACATTGTGACAGTGCCATGGACCTACACAGCTCCCAAGTTTATTCAATGGGCCCAGAGAATAAGCAAGGTCTATAGATTAGGGGTGGGGGGCACATGTTAATGTGATAAATTTCTCTTAATGTCCATTCTCTCCCAAGGTAAGTGGTACTTTACTATAAAAAAAAAAAAAAAAAAGAATAGTTCAGAGGAGAACTCTGTAAGTTGCATATAAAAAAAAAAATCACTAATCAGTGTACTCCAAAAGCACACGCAGTACAAGTAGAGTTATGGACACATCTATCTATAGTATACATTCATTCTAAAAACTATATTAAAATGTTGCCAACTACATTTATGCCAGTAGTAAATTGTCACCGAAGTCAAGAGTTCCAAAACCCAGTCCTCAGGGAGCACTAACAGTGCATGTTTTCCATATCCCACAGCAAGAGCACAGGTGTAATCATTACTGACTGATACATTGTAACAGATCCACAGATGGTATAATTATGTCACTGGCCATCTGGAAAACCTGCACTGTTAGGGGCCCCTGAGGACTGGGTTTCAGAGGCTTTTTTCTTGGCACGTGTGTTGTTTTTTTTTTTTGTTCTGAGCTTCACAAATGCACAAAATCCAAATGAACCAAACCTGATGGATTTCCCTGCGTGTTTAGGCCTCTAGATATCAGCTGTCTGGTTACAGTCACCTGGCTCTGTACCTGTCAGGTGTGTGGCTGGAGTAATTATCTTCTTGGTGTGAGCAGATTAGGAGAGTGTTAGTCGTGGTGATGGCAGCTGAGCTCTCAGTGAAAAGTTGATTAAACTCTGCTACAAAGATCGGTGCATTCTCTACTAAAAGGTATTGTACAAATCTTCAGCTTTATGTTCATTAACTATGTAGATGCCAACTGTTCCTGCTTATCAGAAATATTCAAATTATAGAGGTCTGTCCCTGGTAGTATCCCCTTTTATTGTAATATTCAGTGACTGAGTAATAAGGATAGACATGAGGTAAATAATATAATATAGACAGGAGGTAAAATGTTTTGTGAAATATTTGTATACAATGTTGCAGCATTTGCCAAGTGGAATTTAGGTTTAAGTGTTGCAAATATTACTCCGAATCTACAACGTAGCAGAATTAATTGATCATCATCCTCCTAAATTTATGTATAGATTATAAATGCTGCAAAATGCAGTTTCACATATCCGGTACAGATCTTCTCTCCTGTGGAATGGTGAAGTAAAAATGGAATATTAAGTTGCCAGAACCTTGCACTTCTGCACAGCAGTCAGATCCGACACAAAGCTCAACGTGTGAAGTTTTGTTGTGACTTCACTCCTCTCTAAACAGGAGAATTTAAATGGGGTAAAATGTTTACTATAATTAAACTTTGTAAACATGACCTGATGAGATTTGTAGTGCTCCAAAGTCCACTGTGATACTATGTCGCATGATGTGCTTAGATGATGTAGCTCAATAGCAAAACTCCTCTGGAAGTTTTTTTTAAAGTATAAACTATGCTAGTCTATGGGGAAAAATGATAATGGCATTTGATTTACTGGATTTTTGTTTTTATTTTCAAAATATTCCTGTGCAATAAATCTATTCCTATAAGAATAGTGTGACTTGCTTCCAGTATACAGAACAATTCACAAAAACCTTGTTACTGCACTGACGCCAATGACACGGTCAGGTGATGCTTTCACTTCAAATTTGTATTATTTTTTATTCTTGTGTCAAATAAAAGTAAGCACACAACATCGAGTCCTGATTTTCACAGGTCTACCCAAGGGTTTGGTGGTCAAAGGGGGTAGGGCATGGGTGAAATGTGGGTGTGATTTTGGTCTGGGCGGATCAAGGACATATATTTACCCGTGAAATGTTAGTGTCATGATATCTGGGCATTCACAGGCTATCTAACCTCACTGGCTCTTGCCCCCTGATTAATCCTTGTGTTGGGGTTTCTATCTGCCCCTATTACCAGGGGCAACTTGCTGTGTTTCCACCCTTGCTTGGGTTCTTGTCCAGTAATCTGGACCATTAGATCTAGGTGATCCAACCACTGCCACCAAATGTCACCATAACGTCCCTACTGGTGACCACCTGGAGGACAGTAGATCCGGGGTAGTTGTTGATGACCCCTGTACCAAGTCAGCGCTTACCAGGATAGATTCCAGTATATTTACTGCCCAAGTACCACGGATGTGAGAGTATTTTCACACCCATATCTGAATAAAGAAGTGTCTAATTTATTTAAAACACTTGCTAACAGAGCTAAAGTACTTTTAAGCTGGTTTGAGGTCAATGTGGCAAACGTTCCCCGCGCCAGTCCTTTATATCCATGGTACCTGCCCCCCTACCCCCCCATTGTAAGGACTATTTTACAGTGTTGGCAACTATACTAGCCTAAATGATAAACATTATTTCTGGGGCACTTTGGTAATAGCCAGATGTATACACATAGATGGCTCTTTGTGTGCTATAGTCACTAGTGACATTTAGTTTATGAGAATTGGTTAAGCCATTGTTTTATTTGAAAAATAAAACCGTTAACTTGGGAACAGTGCTGTTTGGGGGGGGGGGGGTATTAATGTTAAGTGGGGACTGGGTATGCGTGGGAGTGGTTAATACATTTTATGGACTAATAATGCAATGTGGTGTGTATTATGTATCAAATGTGAATTATTTCATGTTGGGTGGGGCAGCCCTATTAAATGTGAATGCTATTTTATGTTGGGCTGTACTGTGTGTTTTTGGTGGTGGTGGGGGGTCTGTTTATGAAGTTTAAATGCTTTTTAATATTGGGATGGCTAAGACGAAGGAGACCTAATTATGGGACATTTGTAATTGCTTTAATGTCAGCCTTTCTCCTGGGGTGGAAATCCTGGTGTGTTTGCTGATTGCTCGGCTTTCTGCCACTGAATAAAGATATGAAATTATTTCCTTCACCACATAACTAGTATCATTGCTTTGGACATAGACCTGGACCTAGATACACCAAGGAAAGAACACACCAACATATCACCATCTACTGAGAATTTGATAATAATAAGTGTAGTAAAGATAATTTCTTTGTGGGTATTTTTTCTGGTGGAAGAAAGAAGTGGGAGGGGTTAAGACGACAGTCAGGCCTGGCCATCTTGTGGCTCTCCAGGTGTTGTGGAACTACAAGTCCCAGCATGCTTTTCCAGAAGATAGACAGCCGATAGCTGGCAGGACATGCTGGGACTTGCAGTTTCAAAAACACCTGGAGAGCCACAGGGTGGCCTGGTATTATGGTTGATTTTATGTAGGAAACTTAAGTACAAGTGATCTCTCTTATGAGCTGGGAATATAATTCTAGATCGGAATTTATGTAGATTGTAAATGAATAACTTCCATGGTTTAATGGCTGTTTATGAATTCTCATTTATTCTATGTTCCGATCACACTTTGTTATAACTACTAACCGCCTCTTGCCATCAATAGCTAATTGAATGTCCCGTGCACTTATGAATTTCAATTACTAATTTAGTGTGTCAAAGTGTGTGAATTAAATGAATATTATAATTGGTTTATCTGGAATTCAGATATTTTATCCACTGCTAATCAGAAAAGCAATTTATAAATGTAATGCTTTGTGATCATTTTCATTAACAAACTTACAGTAGCAGCATTAGTAGTGTATATTTGTAACATCTTATAAGATGCTTGTTGCAAATTAATACTTTTAACTCGTGGAATATAACAGGCTACCGAGGATAATAATTCTATGTATGTCACGCAGGCAAAGGTCAATTCTATATCTTAAATGTATGGTTAGTAAGAAGTAGTGATAATCTGTGCAACACAAATCTGCAGCCAAAACCAATATCAAATAAGGGCTTCACCAAACACCCTCCACAACATATGCATACAATGGTAGATATACAGGGGCAAACGCAGGATTTGTAGAGGGGGGTTTCCACACCACGTCACCAGTGGGCATGACCAGCATGCATGGGGGCGTGGCTGTAATTTTAGACAGTGCTTGGCTGCTCTCCAACTCTTCCTATCCCCATAATATACATGGGCAATGCTGCGTGCACTACTGTTAGGTGCACGCAGCTCTCCCTTTTTAAGCAAAGCTGTGTGAAGCAGGAACAGGGTCCAGCCACCTCAATTATACAGTGCCCCAGGCTTGGAGGGGGTTTCCAGGCACTAGGAAACCCCCTCTGTTTGCCTATGATATGGTATTATGGCGCTATTATTATACCATATCTACCATTGTACTTATAGCGTAAATATAATAGTTACCATAAATAAATATATCTTGTTTTTAGATGTATTATTGCTATCTCTTGATATCCTCTGATTGTAATGATCATTGTAGAATTGGGGGGAAAAATGTCTCTGGCTTGAGCTCTGTCCTATTATGTTTCATTCGATTGACTGCCAATGTCTTTAGACCAGTGATGGGCAACAGACGGCCCTCTGAACCGTCCCCTACAGCCCCCAGCTCGTTCCTAGTTTGTCACTTTTGTTACAACTTGTAACACTTCTGTAAAATGCTGCTGATATTGTATTACAGATAGGTGTCTCGTTCGTTTGATTAAATGTATTGTTTTACCTTTTTACTGCAGTTATGGGTAATGTGCGGCCCCTTTTGAAGGTCCGATGCTGCCCAACCATCCCCTGAAGTGTATCCGGTTGCCCCTCCCTGGTTTAGAACACCGCTGCCTCGCTGCAAACTCTTTAATTTAGTTTTTTTAATTGCTTTTTAGCATCATATAGAAGGGATTAGATTGTTATATTGTCCTCAGGTGTTCGCCGATTGCTCGGCTTTCTGCCACTGAATAAAGATATTAAATTATTTCCTCCACCACATAACTAGTATCCTCGCTTTGGACATAGACCTGGACCCAGATGTGCCAAGGAAAGAACACACCAACATATCACCATCTACTGAGAATCTGATAGTAATAAGTGTAGTAAAGATAATTTCTTTGTGGGTATTTTTTCTGGTGCAAGAAAGAAGTGGGAGGGGGTCAGACAACAGTCAGGCCTGGCCATCCTTTGGTTCTCCATGTGTTGTGAAACTACAAGTCCCAGCACGCTTTGCCAGTAGAAAGCCAGCCGATAGCTGTCAGGACATGCTGGGACTTGTAGTTTCAAAACACCTGGAGAGCCACAGGATGTCCTGGTATCATGGCTGATTTTATGTAGGAAACTTAAGTACAAGTGATCTCTCTTATGAGCTGGGAATATAATTCTAGATCGGAATTTATGTAGATTGTAAATTAATAACTTCCATGGTTTAATGGCTGTTTATGAATTCTCCTCCGCTTAAATTGTCCTCCGTTTCATGTCTCTGGGCGCAGCTTGTCTCCTGAGAGCCAAATAAGAGCCAGATCCCCTAATAACCGCGCCTCCGAACTCTGGACATAACAATAGATCTCGGCAAAGGGGCACAATCAGTTGCCATGGTGACCTCTCTTCTAAGTTCTTGAGCTCTGGTCTAATTAAGACTTGAGTCAGAATTGTCCGGAGATATTACGCCTGGGTGGTTACAGATCTTATAGGTTATTGTTAATTGTTACCTGTAACAGTTACATTTGCACACATCCTGGATCAGGTTTCCAGTTCCCTATGAGAAAGGGGTGGTCCACGGCAGGCCCAATTTTTGAACGTTCTGGGTCCTACACCTTTACTTTACTTTGAACATTTGTGGGTGCATTTATCCTGGAACGACTGACTGTTTGATTTCCTGTTGTAGAGCAGACAGACGGTGGATAGAGATACAAGATCTCTATTTTAATGAATTATTTAGTCTCTGTATCTGTGTTATCTCATAGGCTATGATATATTAATACAGATCGATATTGGAGCAGTACAAGCTGCTATTTCTAGACTTAAGAACGCTCCGTAGCAGGGACGTCTCTCTCATTGGGCACAATGGGCAGGTGCCCATGGGCCCTGCGGGCCAGGGGGCCCATCAGAGGCAGCGCAAAAAAAAAAAAGAAGAAACTACTTACCTTGCGGTCAGCTGGCGATCCAGCTCCCTCCCTGGTCTACTCCTCCGTGCGGCGCTCGCAGTGCATGTTGGGCGTGACGTCATCATGCCCGCCCGACGTCCATTGCGGAGCGCAGTACGGAGGAGGAGACCAGGGAGGGAGCCGGATCGCCAGCTGATCACAAGGTAAGTAGTTTTTTTCTTTTTTTTTTGCAGCGCGAAAACAATTTAAATCAGCAGGCAGCAGCAGTGACTTGGAAGAAAAGTGAAGAGGATCGCATCGGAGAATAAGGTAAGCTAAGAGTTTTTTTTTTGTTTTTTTTTAAATAATTTCAAGGGACGCTGACGGCTAACCAGTGCATAAAAAAAGTGATATATATATATATATATATATATATATCACTTTTTTTCTACACACACATATATATATATATAAAATCACTTTTTCTTTACGTGTGTGTGTATATATATATATATATATATATATATATATATATATATATATATATATATATATATATGGGCCCCGGTGCACTGCTTTGCCCGGGGGCCCACAATGTTGTTAAGAGGGCCCTGTTCTGTAGACATGACCATTGTACACCACATTACCCAATACAATTGATGAAAGATTTCCCCAAACTACGACCTAATGGAGTCATTGTAAGTTCATCATGGTTATAATTTACAAAGCTGATCTACTCAGTCCTAAAACAACAAGCAGGAAATTGGTTTCCACCAGGTTAATCAGAAATGTTTTTAAGTCTTTGGAGCTGATTAATTAAAATGTTACTCTGTGCATAAATACCTACCAACCAATAGTCCAGATATAAGTATAGTAGTTCTGATTTACGATAAAAAGGGACAGGTTTTTATCACTGTTAGAGTTTATCTGACTCCAGTACAGTGAAGGGCAACTTTTCTACCCTCCAGCCTTCAAAAAACGGCCGCACAAAGGAAGGAGAGAAAGCATAAGGACAACAGGTATGGCGCACGACCACACTGCGCTGTGCAGAGGAGGTCATGTGATGCGGAAGTCGGATGTTCCGCTTTATAACAATGCAGAGAATGTGATCGGGATCTGGGGGTGGCGTTGGTAAAGGCTCGGTGGCCTCTTGTTGCTCACCACTGCTCTAGTACCTGCCCAAACTGCGGTCACTAGGAAGCTCCCCCCTTACATTGTATGTGGGACAGCCCATACATAAAGCATTTTTGGAGATGAGTGATAAATTACGCCTCTGCTCTTGTTACGCAGAGCTGGATTAAGGGGGGGGGCATAGGGGGCATGTGCCCCAGGCCCCCCTCTCATAGGGGCCTCCCGACCGGGGGCAGCTGCAGTTTTTTGCAATTGGGAAAAAAAAAGACCTGCAGCTGATCCGTTCTCCCCTCCCTCTCTTACCTTATGTGTGTTTGCATGTGTCCTCCCTGCTCTTCATGTGTGTGTGTGTATGTGTGTGTGTCTGTGTACCTGCTGTACATGCGTGTGTCAGTTCTCCCCAGGGTTGCCAACTCTGAAATGAAAAACAAGCCCAAACAATCCTAAAAAATCTTCCAAAAAGCCAAACTTTATTTCTTATTTAGGATACAAATATCAAGATAATATTAATAGTAATGGGATCTGCAGCATTTTCTGCAGTTCAACTAACTAAAGATGAAGATTCAGGAGTTATAGCTGAACTTTATGGGTTTGTTTTCCCTGTACGCTACAATATATCCCCAGCTTTACACTCATAACTGCACACATCATGTTCTGTCTGGTCACATATATATACTCTCCATATCTACTGCATACAACACAGACAGGTTCCCCCAGGAGGAGCCAACGCTGAAGTTTGCTGAAAGATGATGGGTTCATCTTCTAAGACAGAAGGAAGGGCAGAGTCAGAGGAGATCACCGATTCAGAAGGAGGTGCAGATTTTGGAAGGGGTGCAGGATGAGACAGATGATAAAAGTATCATTGTACCCAAGGCAGTACCAACAGCTGTAAACATGAGGCAGCTCCCGTTATCTCTTTAATACCTCCCAACACCTTGAAGTCGCACCCACTTAAGAGACCAGCAGCGTCCTTTACACTGAAATGTTATTATACAAAAGGCAATAAAGTTTTGTTTTGTTTAAAAAAAAAAAAAAAAAGTGTTTTGAAGCCCAAAAACCTCTAAAAAAAAAAAAACAAAAAAAAAAAACAAGCCCAATTCCGCTTGTTATAATTGGCAACTATGGTCCTCCCTGTCTTCCTTGTGTGTCTCTGGGATCGTTCTCTCTGGAATCGCTCTCTCTGGCCTTCCTCTGACAAGTCACATGAGATGCATCACATGACCGGCTGCCCGTCCCATGCGTGCAGCTTCCAGAGACACAGAGGAGGCTCCTACACAGCTCTGCTGAATGCAGGTCAGTGTGTGAGAAGGGGATTGGGGGGGGGGGGGGGGGGTGGTTTATCTTCTAAATGTAATAAGGGAGGGGTGCTGGATTTGTATTAATATAATGAAGCAAGGGGGGTAGAGCATACTTGCCAACTTTGAATAGTTGGTTTCCGGAAGCCTGTCATGGGAGGTGGGCGTAACGGGGGCGGGGCTCCAAAATGAGCGTCATTTTGGACCCGCCCCCGTGAGGGCATGACGCAAAACGCATCATTTGACAGCGGGGGGCGGGGCCAAACGACACGATTCCCCTGGAATCGCGGCGTTTGGGAGCTAATTCTGCCCACTTCACTAAGAAGTGGGCACTTCCTAGTGAAGTGGGCAGAATTCGGGAGATTGCCACACTCACCCGGGAGACTCTCGCAAAATGCGGGAGTCTCCCGGACATTCCGGGAGAGTTGGCAAGTATGGGGTAGAGGTGATTTGTCTTAATGTAATGAGGGGAGGGGAGTGGGGTTTTTCTTAATATAACGAGAGGTGACCTATTCATTTAATGGTGGACTGTGGGTGGGGAATAATTTTGAGGAGAAGGAGGACAATTTATTAAATGTGAATATGAATTATTTAGTGCTGGGGATGGTTGTAGGAAACGGTTATATTTATTAAATGTAAATGTTATTCTTTTATTGCTGGGGCTGTTTGGAGGGAGGGAAATAGGTCTATTAGTTAATTGTGTATGCTATTAATTTAACGTCAGGGCTGGTTGGAGAGAAAAGATCTATTTATCAAATACGAATACTTTAATATATTTTAATGTTGGGGCCTCATTATTAAATGTGGGTGCTATTGAATTAACGCTGGGGGTGGTTGGAGTTTTCCAAATTAAATACATATTTTTTTTCTCCAAATAGGGCCCCAACATTTCAGGATCCAGACAAACAGCAACTAAAGACACCAGCAGCCACAGGTGGTGAAAGTGACAAGACAGGATTGGAGAGAGCAGGACAATCTGCCAACTGTCCTGAATCTGGCAGGGCAGTCCTGAATTTGGGTGCCTGTTAGGATTTTGTCCAACTGCAACGTATGTCCCGCTTCACAACGTACTGCTTGTGAAGGCAGAGCTCTGTGCAACTAACAGTAGTGCACACAGTATTGCCTGTGTATTTGTTTAAAATTTGTCTAAAATGATAACAATATAACATCATAGGAGCCCCACAACTTAAGTGCCCCGGTCCTCCCAGAGCCTTTATCCAGCTCTGTATCACTGTCTGCGGAGTGGGCAGTACCCGGAGGTATAGGTACGTTCCATGGAAACTGCTCATATTGCTGGGCTTAATTATCCATTTCTGTTCTTTTATTCTTAATGATAAGCAAGTAGATGACTTGATACATCATTAAAGTAAACAAGAGAATACGGCAAATAACAGGACCATGCAGGCCTGGTAACCATTAAAATAATTTATATATATATATATCTAATATATAAATGCTTAGTGGCGTCTGTCTGTGTGTGTGTGGAAAAAAAAACCCAAGTTGCAGCGCCACCTGCTGGGCAGAGTTATACACTGACCTACTAAATTCTTAGTGTGTGTGTGGGAAAAAAAATTCAAAAAGGGCTGAAATTTGGTAGGGCTCAAACTCATTTTCGTGAGGTAATTTTACCTCATGAACACACATGTGTAGAGGCGTGCGTTAGTGTGTGTGTGGAAAAAACTATTTTCTCAGAAAGGGCTCATCCAATTGACCTGAAATTTGGTATACTGACATTATTTGACCAAAAAATTAGAATAGTCAAGTCAGTTAACTTCCATCATCCCCCCTTCCCCCTGTGGGAGGGGTAGTAAAGGCTAAATTTACGAGTTGAGGGGTCAAACTCATTTTCGTGAGGTAATTTTACCTCATGAACACACATTAAAAAGGGTGCTTGCGTCGGGAAGTAACGATCTTCCCCTGAAGAGGCCTGGGCTAGGCCCAAATGCATGACAAGAACCTTTTTAAGACCTTGAGTATCTTGATTTGACTAGAATGCATGAGTATCATGCACGGGTTAACTTGTGTGTGTATGTGTGTATATATAATATATATATATATATATATATATATATATATATATATATATATATTATGTTTTACGTTACATATTTCTATAACTTTCTACTTGTGTAAATAATATACCCTTTTTGATCCATCAATCATTTTTTTTTTTTTGTTCATGTGATGTCCGAGTTCCCGGTGAATTCGTTGGCAGCATTCTCCTAATTGTTGGTTCAGCCCAAAAATTGCTGCCTCCTCCGTTTTTTAGTTGGTGATGGCTGAAGTTTTACATCAATCCCTTGTAGCGTCCGCTCAATCATTACTCCGAGTAACAATTCAGTAATAAAAAAAGAAAATTAGAAACCTGATTATGTTTTGCACATTATTAATTGCATGATCACAATGGTCATTAATGACTAAAAGGAAGGTGACAAAACTGAAATCTGTTATTTAGGGAGCACGATAGATGAACTTCCAGATGCAGCCACTGAGTGGCAGTATTCCCTCACTGTAGAAACGTATGTACAATGTTTAATTTTGTATTTTTATCTTTTGCGTACAAAATATGCAGAATGAAATTGCAAGAACAAATTTCCATACAGTACTTAATCAGATGCCAGGATTTAACATATCATCATTTTGTCTTGTATATATTTGAAATATAAATTTGGCTGTATATATCACATTTATTTCAGATGGAGAATTCATATTTTCTGACGAGCTGTAAAGCGCTAGGCTGCCCATCAGATATCTCCCTTCCCTCAGCATTACCATCCACCCCCAGACAAGACACTGGGACAGAGCCCTAAAATCGTGACTGTCCCCCTGAAATCTGGATGTTTTGGGAGATATAAACACAGCAGGAGAGCTGTGAGATGTAGAGGAAGTGTCACAGGGGAGAATATAATACTGACACCTTCCAAGCCAGCTCTGTTACTTGCTGTTTGATCTGCGTCCTGTTTTCCTCACCGATCTCCTCCTGTGTGTGCCGGAGCGCATAGACTCAGGCGCACTTGGGGGGGGGGGGGTTCCAGTTACCCGGAAACCCCCTTTTCTCTAATCATGGAACCTCCCAGTTAGTATGTATATTAAAGTTACTATCACCCATTGTCTGCAGACTAGGACGCATTTCCATGAGCATCTGCATATGTTTTCATTATTATTGGCTTCAACATAATGGCCGCCATCACTTTTGTCTCTAGTGTATTATTTTATATATCTAGTGCTCTGTTTCACACATAGAAAATGCAGAAAGTAAATGACCTGTTATCATCTACAATCTGATGTGCAGCTCTGGGTAAGGAATTATAACACTAGGTTTAAGTTTCTATTTTAATTGGGTGTGAGAGGAGATTAATATTGGCTTTGTAGTGTAATATTGGGTTAGATGGTCAGATTTATTTAAAGCAGTGTTCACATTAATGTACAAATTACTTTATGCCTCATTCTGAGTCTCGGAAGCCTGGCAGCGGCCATTTAAAAAGAGGGGAAAAAAAGTTAAAATGAAAATATTAAAATAATTTAGAATCACGGGGGTTTCATGAAAATTTTCTAGAAAAACCATGAATAAAACCAGCAAGTGGAAACAGTGGAGCAAACGCCTCTCAGTAGCTGCTTTGGCTATGTCAGGGGTGCAGATTATATTGTCCTAATTTTGCTTTCTAAAAATGTTGGCAAGTATGGCATAACCAACGCCAAGGACTGTCTATGGCCTCTGTTTAGCATTTAAGTGTAAACGTGTATTACTGGTATATTTACAGTGGTTCTACTGGCACTGAAATAAATAAGTGATCAAATGACTGTTCGCTCCGTACTCGTGAGACGGACATCCCAGATCTGCGCATTCTCCTGGGCGTGTAGCGGTCTGGTGGAAGAATGCAGCTCTCCCTATGATACCGTTAGGATGTGAGGAGGAAATTGGAGACACGTTTTTTTTTTGTTTTTTTTCAGTGTGCAGGAATTATGTTGGAAGTGTATGTGAGAGAAGTTATATATATATATCGACTCACTCAAAGTTTAGGGAATTTAGTCTGTAAGCCCCAATGGGCAGGGACTGATGTGAGTGAGTTCTGTGTACAGCGCTGCGGAATCAGTGGCGCTATATAAATAAATGGTCATAATAATAATAATAATAGGGCGTGTTTGTAAATGCGGTTGCTAGATAGCCACAAATGGTCGCCATCAGTTTGTATGTGTGGACATCTTCCAAAAGCACAAACTGGCCCCAATGATGCTGGATTTTCTGTTGTGTAGAGCCGCAAGTAAGATTGTACCCCCTCATCCATTACCCAATATACCAATATAAACATGTAAGCCTTATTGTCTGTTTCACCAAAGCATAAATCAATAATTTGGAATATTCAGCAAGAATATTTAGCATTTTTTCTGTTCCCTAAAACTGCTGCTCAATGGGGAAAACCAATAATTCTCCAAACTTCCTTTTGTAGAAGCTTATTCTGAAATTGACCCCGAAGTGAATGAACGCAAATGATATTGGAGTAGAAAAATCTGTCATTTCGAATCCCTCCCACTGTGACGCTATGTTTCAGTTGTAGATGCTACAACAAGTTCTTTCATGTGACGTTTAAGCTTTTCCTTTAAAATACTTAATATGTTCACTCGCACAAGACATATTCCTTTACTGGGCCCCCTCTCGCTGTAGACCCCGGAGATAAAGTCTGTTTTATAAGGTGAGTCAGGAGGTCACATCCTTCACACCCGTTGGGGCCCCTCGGCTTCTGATGAACTTATAATCGTCGCCCGGTGTGTCTATGACGTGCACAGGTGGATCTGTCAGAATGACTAAGGCTCTGATTGATCCACCAGTCCCGGATATAAACCCAGTGGGATATAAACCCAGAACAGAGACCTGCAGCCGACCCTGAATTATATCATGTTCTCCGTCAGTTCGTGTTCGTGGATAGAGGCCGCTCTCACCTCTAAAAACCAATTCTGAAAACAAACGGCTGTAATGATGACAAAATGTAAAGTGTTTTCTAAGCACCCATTCAGGAAAAGAAAAGAAAAAGATTTTCACGGACTGCTTCACCTGCTCTTTAACAAAAACAATGTCCCAGGTCTCCTTTACAAGAGACATTTTTTGAATGTTTTCTGCGTGTTTGTTCAAACTGTTAAAATTGCTTATAGAATGTACTTGTGGCTGCTTTTATTTTCTGTACGGTTTGTAACCTGCTTATGTCAAATTATTACATTTTTAGGGGCAGATTACTGACTAATACGGTAAGGGATCTGCGCTCACTTACTCCTCGCATCTCGTTGGGACACAAAACACAAGCGGAGCTGTTAGTAAAACATTGAGGCGATGTGTCTTGCCAGTGTAAAAGTCTTGGTAGAAATCTATAATTTAAAACCGCAACACATTTTACAAGCATTTAAGCACATTTTCAGTGCTTTACAACACAGAAGAATCACAAAAACTCCTACGTACGGCACATGCAAAAAGATGTAAATGCTGATTCCACATTCTGTCCACTTTATTGTGCTTTTTATCTGAATTATGATGGTTCCTCCCCAGGCAGACGGTGGACCTGATTCAGTAAGGAATGCAAGTCCATTTACGTGGCGTATTTTCATTCTGTGCGTGCACAAAACCGAGACTTGCGTCAATGAACGCAATTCATGTTCGCACGTAAATGACATAAATGACACTTCTGACTGCCTACGATTTGAAGGACGGAACGGGGTGGGGAAGTTGAGGTCTAGCATGGGCAATGTACAGAAAGTGCGAGCCGAGGTCAGGTGCACGCAGCAGCAGTGGCGGATCCAGGGGGTGGGGGGCGATCGCCCCCCCCCCTACAAGGGGCTTGCTGCCGACAGCTGCACACTGTGCAGGTCCGTTTGGCAATGACAGTGTGCTGCCCGGCTGCTCTGATTGTGTTTTAAACGCCGGCAGCCTTAGACATCAGAAAGGAGGCGGGGCCTAAATCGCTTCTCCCCCCCCCCCCCCCCCTAAAATCGCCCCGGGTAGGACAAATGTCTAGATCCGCCCCTGCGCAGCAGCATCCGATTCAGGCTCTGGTTCTTCAGCCGTATCTCTTGCTGCAGCTGCAGGTTGGGTGTAAATGCCGACTGATAGTGATGATGGTTGTGTATGCATGCAGTAGGGCAGACCTTGCCAACCTGTGGCTCTCCAGGTGTTGATACTACAAGTCCCAGCATACCTTGCAAGCTACCGGCTAACAATCTACTGACAAAGCATGCTGGGGCTTGTAGTTTCACAAAACCTGGAGAGCCACAGGTTGGCCAGGCCTGCAGTAGGGAGCAATTTTTCAATGTCTTTCCCTTAATGATTATACTATTAACGGGTGACCATAATAAAATCCTTTTTTTTTTTGCGTTCTGCTGGGACTTTATTTTGCAGACATGCCTGTGTGTATTCTGTTCCGTTTTGTGTTTGTCTGTATATAGCAGGCGGCGTGTAGGCAGGGCACACTTATACCCGTGTTCAGTAGGAGATGTTTCTTCACATCCGCTTGTAATTAAATGCAGCTTGTGGTCTTTAATGAATCTGGCCCGGCAGGACAGGTGTATTAATACTAGAGTATTTTTGCAGCCTGTGTCATTTTAATACCGTCACAGTGAGGATGGGTGGGATTCCCTAGGGGCGAGTCAAGCCCGCAACCCCATCACCGCGGGCCAACCATGCCTCTGCGGAACAGTTCTGGGTCTCTTCCTGGTACCCTTTGGGCAATGGTTGCCAGGTAACAGTGTATTGTCTGAAAGTGACTGCTAGGACATGCTGGCTGCATGTAGCTAGATATAGAGGAATGGATATTATATATAATATATTGTAACAAAAGGAGGCATTTAGCTGCCAATATACAGAGAAAGCAGGGAAGTAGAGTAAAACATTTGTGCAGTAATGCACCTAGAGTGAAGACTTATGTATGAAAAGCAATAGTTTAAATTTGGTTAAACTTACATGATCTGAAATCCTTCCTCTCACCAAACGGACAGGGCGTGTCTGGTTGTGCAAACAGAGGCAGTGACGGGTGTTTTCTTTTAAAGAGAAGGTGGGTGTGTCACCTGTCCATCAAGCTAAGGCTGGGGGAGGAGCATGTATAAAAGCTTGTTTGTGTCATATGTTCAGAGAGACCAATGCTGGGTGAGCTGGCTGGTCCTGAGAGAGAGCTGGACTATGTATAGCTAGTGTTTAGGGTCTCCATGATTGCTGTACAAGTATACGGTGTCAAACATTTACCATCCTGACAATAAAGCACCATAAAAAGGAAGTTGTTGTTCGCGTGTGCTTCTGCAGTAGTGGGCTCTTGCCCCAATATATATATATATATATATATATATATATATATATATATATATATATATATATATATATATATATATATATATATATTATATTATAAAAAAAATTAATGGGATCTATACACCTAAATGCTCAATGAAACATGCAGAGAGCAGTTACTCTTCATATAAATCCAAATTTAACTGCATTTAAGTTCTATCACTAACGCAAGCTAAGCGCTTGGAAATGAATGTGTAAATGAATATCATTGTACCAAACAAAAACTTACGTACTTGTTTTTGTTTTTTTTAACGCCTATCATATGCAGACATAATAGAAGTGCCGGCGGAACGACCGCTGTTCCCGTGGTGTGCGCCAACTTTGGCCGCCGCTCGCTTCCTTTTCTATTTTTGTCCGCCACTTCACGAAGGAACAATATGCCCATGTTCACAAATCTTACGCTGTAAAGTAGGACGTGGCCGAGGCTTTAGGGACAAATATTCAAGGACTAGCAGCATTTGTGAAGTCTTGGGGTGACATATTTTTGTCCTGCAGATTGCATGTGTCTCGGACAATGACTGACGTGATTTCATCATGTTGATTAGGGGATTGTGGTAGGGAACAAAATTGGATTTTTTTCCTTATTGTAGGAGTCTTTAGAGCGACAGAAGGGTCTGGTGGATTGTCCCTGCACAGTGACATGGTTAGATCAACGGGTAGATTCATAAAAACTTCTAAAAAGGAAAAGTCGAGGTGTTGCCCATAGCAACCAATCAGATCTTAGCTATCATTTATCTAGTACATTCCAGAGAATGTACGCTAGAATCTGATTGGTTGCTATGGGCCACACCTCCACTGTTCCTTTTTAGAAGGTTTTATTAATCTACCCTTAGTGTTCTACAGATCTAATAATGGGGGAGATGCGAGTAGGTCGTCTCCGATCCTTCTAGAGGAACTCAGCAGCTCCTCTAGTGATGTCATCGGGTTTGCGAGCAACTTTCCTGTATGGAAGTTCTGACACATCTGCATTTTGAGTTTTGAGGTGACTGGCCGCTTCTGGTAACGACGCTGCATTTCTATTGGCTCAGTCATGTCCCAACCGTGGCAAAGTAGATACGGTGCGAGCCGCCGTAAACTGGATACCCTCCTGCGGCGCAGTCTCTAATCTGATACTTTTAAAGAACGATTCTGCTTATTTCACGCCTCAGTGATGTCATTGGCACCTACTGAACTTTTGGGACTATTGGTTTAGCCCGCAAGATGGCTGCCTCCACTCAGGAAACAGGTGCAAACCCAAATCAAGTACATTTCCAGGACCTTTGAATTCAATCGAGCCGAACGCAAATGATTATTTCCTCTTTTATTTACAAAGAGTTCTAGTATTTTTATTTATCCGTTTTGTGTTTAATGGACTTGATGTTGGTTGTCTTCGAGTTTGGCTCTCGTAGAGTTTTGGCAGGGTGCCCTGATTTTTAAATGTGAGCCTTTCTGTATCCAGAATCGGGTCTTAGGTCTTGGCAGCGACCTCTTCTCTCTGATGGAAGTTTTTAAGAGGGAGAAGAAGAAAAAAGAAAAATACCATTACATCTGAACGTTTGCCAGAAGCCGTCAAATTGCCAGCGATTGTACCGCACAATCCTCTGAAGATTTCATATTTCTAAAATTGCCGTGCACCTGCTTGCAAGAATAAATACCTTGTCACACGATGACATGTTTTGTTAAATCGTTCATACTGTATTTATTCCACAATGTGCTTTTTTTTCTTCTTCTTCTACTTCTTCCCCGGGCTTTGCAGGCTGGCGTATTGAATGACACTTCCGTCTCCAGTTTCCTTTCAAAATTACACAATGTATTTATCTAGTATCTTTTAGTGTGAAACAGCCAGCGGGTCCAAGAATGTGCCAGTGTCACAGCGGAGCCACGGTTACACAACATGACACCGGAATGCTTTGGAAGTCGGCGCAAATGTATCAATTGTTCTGTTTAACCCAAGTCAACGGGCGTCTGACTTTTAATCACAGCAATAAAACAATGCCCGATTCATTTTAGCTTTTGTTTTTAACTACTGTAAAATATTAAGGCTATAGAAGAGAATTGTTAAGTTTGGTTACCTAAAGTTTATGACAGTGCTGCTTCCAGGCTTGGCTCACCGTAAGCAGAGAATTAGATCGGCCATTCAGTATTTTAGGTGCCTCCTACCCATTGGCGCCCTGGGATCGCTTAACGGTAGTGCATGTATCAGTGATGTCACTAGTACGGCCTACAAAATAACCGCCTTCATTGTGTGTAAGTGACTGGTCCTCTGTAGACATTAATGGGGGCTATGTCTGTACACTGTCTGCTTGTTGGCCTGGGCTATTCATGGCCCTAATGCCGTCCCAGGCACAGTATTGGCGCCAGCATTCCTTGCCTCTGTTTTATTTTTAATAATTAAAAAAACCATTCTGTCCTCTCTCGGTCACAGATTCCGCTGCTCTAAGTGGGCCAGTCTCCGGAATCTCCGCATGGAAGAGGCGCATAGCGTAACTGTATTGAGGAATGTGTGGTCACAGCTGAAGTACGGTGGCTCAGTGGTTAGCACTTCTGCCTCACAGCGCTGGGGTCATGAGTTCGATTCCCGACCATGGCCTTATCTGTGAGGAGTTTGTATGTTCTCCCCGTGTTTGCGTGGGTTTCCTCTGGGTGCTCCGGTTTCCTCCCATACTCCAAAAACATACTGGTAGGTTAATTGGTTGCTATTGACCCTAGTCTGTGTGTGTGTGTCTGTTAGTGTGTTGAGGAATTTAGACTGTAAGCTCCAATGGGGCAGGGACTGATGTGAGTGAGTTCTCTGTACAGCGCTGCGGAATTAGTGCCGCTACTATACTCAACATTTCACACTGTCACCAAGCGTGCCTTCTGAGGTCAGCCTATGAAAGAGAAAGGACAACCCTGCTCCCCAATTCTATGAACAAATCGGATGTGCTGACATGCTCTGTGCTGCTGACAACACACTAATGCTCTGACTGACTAGGTTTTTGTAGCCGCATCCACTTCCTCTCTTGCATGCACTATATGGGAGTGTCTGGAATGACTCCAGGAGATAAGGAGGCACCGAGGAGAAAGAGGCACGACTGTCAGTCACTTCTTGTCTGCCCACAGGAAGCACACAGGTTGTCACCAGGGTTTTCCTCCTGCAGCGTCTGAATTAGAAGTGCTGTGAGTGCAAGTGGGAACTAAGACAGGAGGAACAACGTATGCCGAGACTGGGACCTCTCCTCCACTTGTATTGAGGTCCTCGCCTCATTGTGAGCATCACCCTGGTGTAATGCAAGGTGAAGCTTGACTGCAGGAATCCGACACATGCACTAAAGGAGAATATGAACTGACCGGCTCATCGTTATACCCAAAAATGTTCCCTCTTTTGAAGCTGCCTTTTAGCCGCACACTGATATTTAAAGCAACACTTGAAATATACTCCCTACCCTGGGCACCATTTACTGAAGCCCCGGGGGCCGTTCTGTGCAGCAGTTTCTCGCAGGACTCGGGGTGGGGTCCCCCTCAAAATCCTGGCAGAAAGCCGGGGGTTCTGTGAGGCTGCGGAAAAGAGAGCAGGATTTCCGTTCACCCTGTCCCTTCTCCAGTTACTTTAAACATGGTGAGCTTAAAAGGCTTGCTGAAATTATGGTGGCAAAGCAGTTTTAAACACACATCTCACAGTCCTAAGCGCAGCGGAAGAACGTGTGTACCCTAAAACAGGGATATAGAATATATACTTGTGTAAAGCAGCAGCATTCTATAGAACCAGAAAGGAGGTTCATGTAACATAAATGGTGTTACCAGCAGATCACTGTTCTTGGCTTTCTACAGTGACTAATCCATGTCTCCGCCTTACGCCGTCTCCCCTCAGACAATCCGCACCAGTCGCCAGTAGCTGTGTTATTATTAGCAGCCGATATAACTTTAGATTGTAAGCTCACTTGGTCAGGGCCATCTCTACCTTCTGTTTCGTGTCATTGTATGTAATTTGTTTGCGTTGTGATCCCCACAATGCACAGCACTGCGCAATCTGTCGGTGCTTTATAATTAAAGGATAAATAATAACAATCTAGTTCAGTATAGAAAAAATGTTGCTACGCGGCCGGAGGGCACCATGGCATACGGCACCCGTCTGCCAGTCCTAGTTTATATTTATACTATTGTTGTACAAATAAAACCATTGAGACACACTTCCCTTTTTACGGTGTGGCAGGATTATGTTGCTGTGGCAAATCATGTTTCTCAAAAAACAACAAAAAACTCTGCTTGTCTCATCCAATAAATGTTTCCATAACCTACGACAACAGAACTAATTCCTGATCGATATTTTTTATTGGTCGTGACGGAAATCTCATTGCCTGTGAGCGAATCGTGCCAAGTTCTTTTACCTCTTTTCTCTTTTTAAAAAACTTTTCTTTTTTTCCCTTTAAATTTGTGTCATCTTGTGCCATTTAAAATGAGAACCAGCTTTATAAATATTCACACAATTAAACGAGCAAGAAACGGCCCCCGCCAAGGGTTGATTTTGATTGATGAAATCATAACGAGTATTGACCAATGGTGGGCGGGCACGGGGACCAGCTGTCACACGTCTTAAGTGTGGAGGATTTAGTCAACAGCGTTCAGTCATATCCATTGAGTATTGGCACTTCCAACAATAACAGTGCCGAGCAGGCGAGAGGCGTGGGGGCCTCCACGAGACACTAGCTCCGGGCCTCTTTAAGTTTAAAAGCGGCTGTTACAGTGACTCACGTTTTGAAGAAAGGTTCCCAAACAGCATGTGTCAGATGATGCAACCGTCGGCTTATGTCCACAAGCCTGAAACTAAAGGAAGTCTCAAGTGGTTTTGAAGCATTGCAAAAAAAAAAAAGATCTCGCAAGTCTCATACCGTCATTTGAAATGAAAATGAGAGAGTGTCAACATGGGGACAATGTATCCAAATGGAAACGTCTTTTGCAATGAAAAGAATGTGACTTTTCAAAGTGTCGGTAAGAGCACAGCCCTTGTAACGGAAAAGGTTACACCTGAAATACAACGTTGGCGGATTGTGATAGGCGATTGGGCACATCCGAGGAGAGGAACGCAAAGCACCATTAATGTATAAGAAAGATAGTGTGGTTCGCCAACTCATCTTCTCGTTAAATATTTCACAAATGAGCAAACGTGGAGGTTTCCTGCCACACATAAGAGATGCAGTTGTGACAATGGGCCAGTATTAGTATTTACAGTAAGGTTTTACGAGCACTGTGTCAACTGGCTCCCGCTACTCCATAGGCAAACCGAGGGGGGTTTCCTAGTGCCTGGAAACCCCCGTCCAAGCCTGGGGAGCTGTATAATTGAGGTGACTGGACCCTGCTCCCGCTTCACACGGCTCTGCTTGAAAAGGGAGAGCTGCATGCACCTAACAGTAGTGCACACAGCATTGCCCATGTATATTATGGGGATAGGAAGGGTTGGAGAGCAGCCAAGCACTGTCTAAAAGTATAGCCACGCCCCCATGCTTGCTGGTCACGCCCACTGGCGGCGTGGTGTTGAAACACCCCTCTACAAATCCTGCGTTTGCCCCCTGTACTCTATATGATAAAATGCTAAAGAGAATATAAATGTTATGCTAATATGATATAATACAATAACACATCCTCAGTTGCTCATTTAAAGTCTACTATATAGCAGTCTTTGTTTATAATTAAGATTTTAGTGGATCGGTGATCTGGCCTTTTTTTTTTCCCATAGAGCAGAACCCAACTCCACATAAGATCCAGGCTGAGGGTGGTCTTTTTCTAAGCACGACTTGTCTGGGTTAAACTCGTGTGGAAGAGTTTTAGCTCTGGGGTGAGGGGAGTCGCTTAAGGACAATGATTCATCTGAATTGGAGATGAATTGAGAGTGATAGTGTCAATATGTTCTGTGGGGCGAGATCACCAGGACAGCGGAATGTGTAATATGGTTCTGGGTTTAAGGCGCCCACAGACGCCTCCATTGTGGTAAACATGTCTCCTGGAATACAGAGAACAAAGAACGAGAGTGTCATGTGGTGACACAAATCATTTTGACACAATCCACAATCACGTGTATCGCTGCTATGTGGCATCCAGCAGATTTTTCAACGTTGCAGGCCAAAGATAATTGGGAAAAATTTGGCCTGGCCCGGTGAACCCAGACACACCCAGACACGCCTAGACTTGCCAAGGCCATGACCCAAAATCGACAACTTCCTCTCTTTTCGGCAACAATTGGTTATGCAGATACAAGCTCGGCTCGAATTTTTATTTTTTTCCTTTATTAGAAAAAAATAAACAAATTTAAGGTAACCTCTTCAGTCCAGGCCACGGTACTAGTGAGAGGGATTAGGCCACGGTACTAGTGAGAGGGATTAGGCCACGGTACTAGTGAGAGGGATTAGGCCACGGTACTAGTGAGGGGGATTAGGCCACGGTACTAGTGAGAGGGATTAGGTAAGAACAGAGTTCCCTTGAGAACTGTAGATGTTTTGTAACAAAGGGCTCGTATTAAATACAGTTATAAGACTGTTCCTGATCTTTGAGTATATACGATTCTCTGCAAACTATTCCAATATGTTTCTATCAATGGGTGGTTGGAGTGGTGCCATTTTTACATTTTACAGACCTCTAGTGAGGTTTTATAACTTTATAGTCTGCAAGTCAATCATTCAAAGAGTAAAGTGGACTCTGCGAAACAGGATGAATGAGGTGTCGGATGCTACAAGTTTAAAGGTAGATCTATTCACACAAAAAAAAAATCCTCGCACCCCTGTGTCCTGGGGGGAATAGATTTGACTCAGATTAGATAACTGTAGGAATGTAATTATAGGTAACTCAATAAGTGTCACTCAGCACAATATCTATATGAATATTAAGGGCTGGCTGCTTTCTTACTGCTGCTGACCACAAGATGGCAGCATTGAGCTCTGTTTCAGAATGAGCCTGAAACACTTGTGGTGATTTCATTAGTGAAATGTGGCCTTTGCTAATTAGTGTTGTTAAACTGGAAACATGCTGGGATTTGTAGTTCCACTAAAGGTTTCATGTCACTTACCTGCCGTTTAACCATTGCCCAGTCCATTTCATATCCCCCTTATTCAGAAATTACAAAAAAAAGTTTGACCTGAGATGTGTGTTCACCAGATTATATTTTGAGCTAATATTTTACTTAAGTATAAACATGATTTACCTGCATTATAATGCAAGATATAATCCTTATAAGTCATTCCTTGCTCTGCATAACATAATTTGTATTTAATGTAATTTCCCTAATACATCAATATATCATCATTTATTTGTTTACTTTCTACCCATAAATTTCTTTTTTCTCCCTTTATGTTATATTATAAATTTACATTAGTAATTATTACTAAACCTAAAATGTGCATGTTGTCACTTCTGTTGGATTAAACATGCCTCAATGTCCACTTTTAACCTTTTATATAATTTAGATTTTGTGCTGTAAAATTTGTAGGTCTGCCACAGGGAATGACGGCAGAAATCCTCATTCTTTCCATCGGCAGCGCCCAAAACTCGTTTCTAGATGAAAGTCGCTGTAAAAGATTTTAAAGGGAATGAGCAGCAGAATGAAAATCTTGCAGATACACAGAAATAATGTTTCCAACTAGAAGTCTTTGCTCTGGAAAGTACAGGCAAGATAGGTGTTTTATTATGACCAATGCTGTGTAACCGACATAGGCAGGTATCCAGTTATAAATTGACTAGCTGGTCTTGGACAAGTGCTCACACTTAGTTTAGTAAAGAAGCATTGTATAGGCGTATTCTGGGTGAAATTCAAGTGACATCGACCTTCCAAACTTACGCCAGTAGCGTCTGCAGCCAAGCAATAGGTATTAAAGGCCAAAATCAAGCAAGACCCCTGCACCAACCACAGAGGAATAGAGAAGAGGGAGATGAACGCAGGCTAGGAAAGAGAGGTAGAGGTTAAAATGTCATCTGCAAATAACTGTTTAAAGTGATTGTGATATTACTGAGACTGGGGCCTATTCTCTATGGAAAAGGCATCTCTGAGATATCTTTGGTGGCTCAGTGGTCAGAACTTCTGCCTCACAGCACCGGGGTCCTGAGTTCAAGTCCTGACCATTGCCTTATGTGTGTGGCGTTTGTATGTTCTCCCCGTGTTTGCGTGGGTTTCCTCTCACACTCCAAAAAAAATACTGGTTGGTTAATTGGCTGCTGATTTAAAAATTATCCCGTGTGTGTGTGTGTGTGTGTGTTAGGGAATTTAGACTGTAAGCTCCAATGGGGCAGGGACTGATGTGAATAGAAAAATATTCTCTGTACAGCGCTGCGGGATAGGTGGCACTATAGAAATAGATGATGATGATGATGATGATTGCCGTCACTGGTGAATTGATGGGCTACTTTTTGTGAATATTGGCGTAGCCCACAATCTGGCTGTCTCCTCTGTGTGCAGGTAACTTTACAGTGATTTAATATGCAGATGCTCCCAGGATGAACGGCAAAAATATGATAATTTTTTTATCCATTTACATAGTTTGAAGTTATGGATAACTTGTAAAGACAAACTCTTCAGGCTCTTCCTTTTTTTTTTCTTCCAGGAAATCCCTTAATGTGGTCCATTACACACTCATTAATGGTGTTATGCATGATGAAAGTATTAGGCTGTTTGTTTTTTTGGACAATTACTCCTTGTGTTCCAAATGACTCACAAAGGAAATGAACGCAGTTCTCTCCCCTCAGAACTGTCAGCCCTCATCTGCAGCTTAAGTCAGCTCCGCAAAGTCCATCTTGACTGGGAATCGGCGCGGGTCACCGGCCGCTTTCATTTCCAGCCTCTGTCGATTGAAGGACAGAGAAATCTGTGGTTAAACACACGGGATTAGAGGCTCCATTAGAGAAGGCCAATGTAAGAGCACAATAAAAGCTTCTCAGCTTCAATGTATTCAGTGAGGACTTCTAATAAAGCCAAATCCTGTTTCAGTTGTTTTCTCTTTTCATCCTATTGTAAAGTTGTTTCTAATCCTGTACCTCCTGCCACCAAAGGGCTCGGAGTCTAATCAAAGGTCCAAGTTAAGAAGATAACGGCACGCTGCTGAGAGTTCACAAGTCTGCAGCGTTTGTATTAGTGAATTGTGACCACAAACAGATTATTTGATTAATTATTTTTCTATCCTTTGTATTCTCGCTATTTGTTATTATTTACTTGAATGATGCACTTTGCACTCAGCATATGTATTCTATCTTCTATTTGCTGGCTTAGGGTATCGCCCAAGAGTTTTGTACTCTGCAATGAGTTTAAGGGCTAGATTTATTAACCTGCAGGTTTGAAAAAGTAGAGTTGTTGCCTATAGCAACCAATCAGATTCTAGCTGTCATTTATTTAGAGCACTCTACAAAATGACAGCTAGAATCTGATTGGTTGCCATAGGCAACATCTCCACTTTTTCTAACCCGCAGTTTAGTAAATATACCCCCTAAGTCTTGGTTAGCTGCCTATTACCACTTCTTCTGTTTCATATGCCAATCTCAATATCTGTTCTTATTCTGTATCGGGGAGAACGGCGCAGTATTACTGCAGTTGGTTTTGTCTTTGTAATACAACTCTTGGTGTGTGTTGTTATTTTTTAAGTAAGGACTAGTGCACAGTACTACTCTGTCACTTCTGGATTCTTTTTCATTGTCCGTTTTTATTCTGATAATAGACAACTGTATTTAATCTCATTCTTTGTGTAAGGCAAATGGCACAGTACCACTTCTGTATGCTATATGTAGTTTTATGTGTGTCTGTAAAGGTTAAGATTCAAAGAAGGTAAGTGTTTGAAGACCGTAGACTTGTGTTATGAGCGTGGCGTGTTGTAGTCTCAGCTCACGTCTGTAGTCGCGGCCGGGCAAGGTGGCAACTGTGGTCAGACAGGAAAAAAAACATTGTAGTGCTTGGAAGATCCGCTTTATTTAAGATTTTAAGATATATTATATCTGCTACAGGCCGTCCACATTACTTTTTTTTTATTAATTATTTTTTTGTTTTTTGTTGTTTTTTTTAATTGTCCGTTGTAGCAGAGACACATGTATAGATTTGTTTAGAAGATGGGAAAACTATTTAACTGCTTCAGGATGAGGAACTATTGTGATGGTTCAAAGAAGAACGGTAAATCAGTGAAACTGAATATAAGTATTCAGGGTGAAATAGTAACGGGGCCAGAAATAGGCGAGCCCAAATTATAACGCGGGCGGGATGGCGGCTTTGGGCCCAGAGCAGTTGAGAAGGGGGGGGGGGCTCCGACTTGTGGATGTGCAGAGCTAAATTATAGGCAAGGGCCCCTACGATCTAATTGGCCCATTAGCTGGCTGCAAATTGGTGCCTAGCGACTGCTTTGATCAATAGCGGAAACCCTGAGACTTCCTGTCGCCCCCACAGGGTCACTCCCCCCCCCCCCCCCCCCCCCCTAAGCTATGCATGCAGCATCTTGATTGCTTAGTAGCAAAACTGCCTCCGCATGCAGTTCCTGGGACACCACTGTTAGCGGAAGAGATGGGTGGGCTTTGGGAGGGTTGCTGCATTGGAGACCCTCTCGGTGACCCTGCATCAGGCTGAGCAGTAGGGAGATGAGGTGTGCTTGTAGATGTTAGGACCAGTGTTTGTTGGAAAGAATAGATTGCTCTGGGTGACTTGAGAGGTAAATATCTTTAAGCAACGGATCACAGGCTGACTGTGTTGCATTAGAACTAGTTTGGGCCCTATGCAATACTATAATTATTTGCCAACCTCCAGCATCTACTTATTTCTGTACTCTGTGCCTGAACACCTACTGCGGGAATCCTACCCTGCCAAGCTTTATACGCTGTCTGGATCACACAGGTGTATGCTGGCACTAGGGCAGGTAAACCTGTCAGTGACAAAGACTGACCTAATTACTTACTGTCCCAGAACATCTGGGAGACGCTCAAATTTCGGCAAATCCTCCCACATCCCGCCTCTGCTGCTTAGATGACTGTTGGCATCTTCGGTCCTTACCCCGTGGGTCCTGATGATGCAAGTTGTGTAATCGCCTCCCTCCGAGGGGTCAAGATGCAAGTCATGTGATACACGTTGGGTGCGGCCTGTATCTTATGCGCACACACAAAAAATAGACAACAAAAACAGCTACTTTTGCCTTTTGTCAACACACCTGAAAGTCCCCGTGAGTGCTACAACCGGGCTACACCGGCTCCTTGGACATCTGGTAAACATTACAGTTCTTGACATGAAAATGAATATCGGTGTTTGTGAGATGTTGACATGTTTTGAAGAGCAACCAACCCATGAAACGCACAGATGACACGAGTCGGCTTCCAAATGAATTCTGATCATTTCTTCATATCGTTTCCAGACAAAGGACAAAAACACCTGTTCCTTGCCGGCTGCCGCAGGGTTTAGCCGCGTCGCCTGTTTATACTAACAAAACCCTTAATAACTGGACTCGTCTGACTTGGGAATTGTGTTTTCTGGTAAACATGGATCTTTTATCCGGAATGCTTTGGACTTGGGATTACAGAGTTTAAAGCAATATATTATTAAATATCATTTTAAAAAAAGACCTCTCTGTCCTGTTGTGCGCCTCCTCATTAAATTGTTTAGCAGTGCTCCTTGCAGTGACTGTACAGGCAATGCTCGGTGAACACACCTGCGTACATGACATTATTATGCAATGTTGACCGTTATTTAATTATTTTTTTTGTCTTTCTGGTATCAGAACTTTTTGGATAATGGATCCCATTCTGATTGGCTTTGCGACAAACCCCTGAGGACCGGCGGTTTTACATAACCGACTTTTTGAGACATTTGCCCCCAAGTCTTTTATATAAGTATCTTATCTTCTATTCCTTATTCTTAATACACCCTTTTGGTGTTTTCTAATCTAGTTGGGTCCAGTAGAGAAGGTTTGTCCTGAGTTATGGAAAATGAATGACATCGAACTTGTAGACACTTGGGAGTAAACGTTGCATTTCCCCAAATTCACCTATATTTGGTGTTTTTTTTGTTTTTGTTTTTCAAATATTTTTTATCTATTTGTACCTGGGCGTTATTTACGTCTTTGAATAGCGTATGTTGCAATATCGTATCTGGGATTGATGATCTTTGGTAGTTGTATCAAGGTGACTTTTCAATAAGGGGAAAAAAAAAAGGTTATTTTCTACGGATTTATTAGTGAAATCTTGATCCAGTCCGAGACCTATCAAAACACAGCAGCACGTGTGAAAGACATAACCTCTGGCAGACCTATCCCACCCTGGTTTTCTGCGCAGTACAAGTTCATCTCGTGCAATTTTAGGTTTTGTAACTTGGACGGAATATTTCACCTTGTTTTTCGAAAGTTTGAATTGGGATGTATTCTGTGGAGAGTGGAATTTATGTTCTGTATCTGACAATGGGCTCAGTTCAGATTTATTCACTTTTATCTTGCATCCCGCAAAGGTGCTAAAGGTATTTAATAATATCCAAAATTGTTGGTATTGAGTTCTCGGGCTTTGTACATTAATTGTTTTCTCTACCAGATGTTCTGGTCATGTATAATTTAAACTTGTTTACTTACCAAGGTTTGAAGCTTTAGAAATCTTTACTCTTCTGTACTGTACACTTCCGTCTTTGTGTGTAGTTATGTTAATATAAGATCTGAGACCGATCTAAAAATTGTGACACTTATTCAAAGTTCTGAGCCTTGTGGGAAAGGCTTTATGTGAGGAATATTTAGCTGTAAATTCACAGCAAACTTCAGTATTGCTGCATTGTAAAACCCAACTTCCTGCATCACAAACTCCCTTCTCTTCAGACTGTGAATTCTTAAAAAGAGCAAAAAGGAAACTTACGTTTACTTTTAATAGGTTATCAGTAAGTCCATATTATCCCACTACATATAGGTATAAGAAATAGATTATGGAACTACAAATGTGCAGTGCAACTGCAAACGAGACCTAGCTTGGCTTAGAAGCCCATATCAACCTCTTCTGCGATTGGTTTAAAGGTGAAGCCAATCAGCCAATCACAAGATGATCATTTTGGTAGTTACTAATGTATGAGGTCACGTCGCCACAAACGTCAGCTTTTCCAACCATCCAAATGTCCCACCGTTGTAAAACAAGTCTGGCCTATAAATATTCCCCTGATGGTTTTTAATTTAATACAAGTGTGACCAAGTGCGACTCATTATGTCAGATTTATTTAATTAATGCATTCTCAATCCGTTAGATCAGCTTTAATTGCCACCGGGAACACATTATAAGTTTTGTCCTGACATCTGGACATAATTCGGTGTTCCAGAGACAAATGGACTGATAAGAGATGCCCTTTATACTCCTCAATGGTGTCATTTTACCAAAAAGTGGCTGTGCATTTTATACTTCAGGGAAATATAAGCTAATAAGTATTAATTTCACTTTATTTAATGACCTGTCTATTTTTAAACAAGTGGTTTCCATTAAAAGTATTCGGTCCATGCAGACGTGGCTGCTAATACAACATAGCACCTTTATAGTTAAGATTTTGCAACTCTGTTTGCTCTGCGATGGTAGAATCCTGTTTAGTTTGGTTGCTGCGGATATGGTTATGGAATAATTGGATTTTCTGACTCATCCGCTCCTACATAAAACGTACTGTGTTACCTACTTAGCTCTGCAGGCAGGATGCAAACACTAGCTGGCCCAAACAGGCTAAAGGCAACTTGGGTGGGAGTGATACGGCACATTATGGCCTACTAGACCTTTTGGGAAGCCCAACTGTTTGCTTCTGTTCTTGTTACGGGGGGTTTACAAACTTGGGGTTTATGTGCAGCCCCCTTATCTCATACTACTGGCTGTATTTATTGCCTTTGGCAGTGGTCAACTCGCGGCCCCCAGCTACAAAGATGCCGGCCAAAAACATTGACTTTGGGGCCTGCCCAGCCCGCCTCCAAATGGCTCCGGGGAGTAGGCGGGCATCTGCCTACCGGAAAGGTCAATGGCCAATCCGCTCCTGTGCAATCCTATTTGTCTTGAATAGGAAGAGTACCTCATCGATGACAAAGGTAAATCCCAGCAGATGTGGAGCGGTGAGAGAGGAAGATCAGTCTTGCAGCAGCATTTAGGATGGATTGAAGTGTGGATATATGGGCATCAGGGATGCCAGATAGCAAGTTCTGTTTTGGACATGTTGAGTTTTATGTAGCATTGAGACATCCATGTGGAGATAGTAGAAAGACAGTTGGTTACACAAAATAGTATAGAAGGAAAGCAGTAAGGCGATAGATTTGGGTGTTATCAGTGTAGAGGTGGTATTGAAGGCCGAATGAGCGAATTATTGCCCCAAGAGAAGAGATGTATAAACAAAAAAGTAAAGGGCCAAGAACAGAGCCTTGTGGGACCCCAACAGATGGTGGGAGTGGAGGGGAGGATGTGCCAGAGGTAGAAACACTAAAGGAGCGGTTCGATAGGTATTAAGTGAACCAGGAAAGGACTGTGTCACGAAGGCCAATGGAGTGAAGGGTGTGTAGGAGAAGAGGGTGATCAACAGTATCAAAAGCAGCAGAGAGGTCCAGGAGAATGAGCATGGAGAAATTACCATTAGATTTTGCAGTAAGTTGATCATTGGTCACTTTTGTGAGAGCAGTTTCGGTTGAATGCTGGGGGTGGAAGACTGATTGCAGAGATTCAGAATGGATTGAGAGGAGAGAAAATGAGACAGACGTTTGTACACTAATCGCTCAAGTAGTTTGCGGGCAAAGGGGAGGAGAGAAATAGGGCGGTAGTTTGAAAGAGAGGTTGGATCGAGACACGGTTTCTTTAGAATACGTGAGATGAGTGCACATTTAAAGGAGGATGGAAATGTGCCAGTGGAGAGAGACAGGTTGAAGAGGTGAGTTAGAGGTGGGCATGCAGTGGAGTAGGGGGGGGGGAACGGAGTAGTTGGGAGAGAATAGGGTCGAGTGGACAGGTTGTAGGGTGAGAAGATAAGATGAGTGCAGAGACTTGAAATTAAATTAATGGGAAATGTTCTGTGCTACTTGCACCCATGAAAGCGTATCCAGCACATATCAACTTATAGATATTTTCACTGAAATAAATAAATTTATTTAATCAATACATTTTTTCAGTGCTCTCCTATCTGAAATGGCAATAACAGGTATAGTCAGAGATACCTAATTCTGACAGTGTCTCGGGTATTCGTGTCCAGCTGTGTTTTTTATTGGTTTTGTTAATTACAAAAAAAAAAATGGAATATAAAATATTTTATTTCCAGACTCCAGGACATTTTTGCTTGAAACTCGCTGTCACTCAATCTTTTTGGCACTTAAAGGTCGATAATTCATTTCACATAAGTGAAAATTTTGCGGAAAAGACTTCGTATGTGCACCATTTTTTACGATATTTCCCCATTTTCTATGGGGAAATATCGTAGGCTAGAAAGTTCCTATTTTGGTCATAAAAAGGTGAAGGATAGAATAATGTGCAGCTAAATAAAAGTATCATTTTTTTTTTTTCAAGAGTGAAATTTAGGGAATTTAATTGGTTCTGCTGACTGTAATGACAGACCGCTCCAGATTGGATGGTCCCAGCTCTTGTCCAATCAGCAACTCTTCACTTCAGCCAGTGTCCCCGATGCATCTTTTCCTGCAGCTCTCCAGCAAACATATTTATACAAAGAGATTATCTGGAGCTATTTAAATAGTCCCATGGCAGTGACACCACAGATGAATTTGGACTGTGGAAAGAAGAGGTTGTGTACAGGCCGACATTTATGGAAAGGTCACGTTGGCCTTAGCTAGTAGAGGTATAGGACAGCGTTCCAATAATTGCCCCAACGTATTCTCTAAAAAGAGATTTATTTATTTATTTTAATTATTATTCATAGGAGGAAATTGGCATGGCTGCCAGGTGCCTCTCCAGACATTACCTTGATGATCTCCTAACCTAATTGTATACATACAACATTAACAATAACCTAATAGCGACAGAAGAATTGAGCACATATTGAATGAATAATTAAGAAACCGCGTTAAAAACATAATATCCGCACAGCTGTATAACGAATGATCTGAGAGCGTTGTATAAGCAAATATAGTTATTATATTATATAGTGCTGATTAGCGCACCTTGCAAGCTTCCCATCCCACATACATCCACAAGGTAAGTATCTAAGTTTTTTTCATTTATTTTGTTTTTTTATTTTTGTTTTAAACGGACCCCTGTACAAAACAGAAATGGGTCAAGGTGTTAAGAAGCAAGTTTACAAAGTCCGAGTTAGTTAGATGTAAATATATAATAACAGTAGAAATGTTATTTAGAATTCAAATAAATAACGTGCTGTATTAATCTTAAACAAGCAGAACATAACAAGTGTTTTATTATAAATTGACTATTATTAAATAATAATTGATGGACTGGAGGGCTATTTTTTACCTTCTCCTGTAGATTATTTACATGTTTTACATCTTTAACCATGAGCTTAATAAGGGGTGAAGTATTTCTGTCGTATGTGTATATGTATGTATGTATGTGTAAAATATATATATATATATATATATATATATATATATATATATATATATATATATATGTTAACTCGTGTATGATACTCATGCATTCTAGTCAAATCAAGCTACTTAAGGTGTTAAAAAGGCCTCCTCAGGGGAAGAGCGTTACTTCCCGACGCAAGCACCCTTTTTTAACGTGGTTTTGTCCACATGTCACCACCTCATCATTTTTCTCCATCACCTCATCCTTCATCTTCATCGCCACATCCTTCATCAAGCTACTTAAGGTGTTAAAAACTCCCCACTGTCACCCCCGACAACCACCAACCACTCCCAACTGTCACTTCTCCTTCAAGAAATATATAGGTCAGTGTATAACTCTGCCCAGCAGGTGGCGCTGCAGCTTGGTTTTTGTTTTTTTTCACACACACGCCACTAGGCATTTATATAGTAGATATATATATAGTGTGTGTGTGTGTGTGTGTGTGTGTGTAATATAAATATATATATATATAATTACAGACAGACAGCAAATGTAAATCGTATATTAGGAAACTTTACAGTTCTACATTGATACTTTTCCTATGCAGTGTGTTGCTCTCTGAACATATATTTATGCCAGCGGGTAAGTGGCCTCTTTGCGTCTTGTTTTGGGAAGTTCAGTAAATTGACATTTTAATTATATTGTTTATCATGATTTATTGCAAATATCTATTATAGATTTGCCTTTGAGAACATATCATTATAGCGATCAGTTCCAGGAAGCACTGACTGTGATGTTAGGAACGTATCCGCCATGAGGCAATCCTACCGCTCTCTGGGACTCGTTAACTAACAATGCAGCATTCCAAATGGAATTGATACAAGGTAGCAACTTTCTTTTTTGTAAGAAGGATAAAGAGGTCCAAGGATTAAAAAGAGGGGGCTCCATTCAGACTCCAAACCTTTGGTGTGACAAATGCTATTGTATGTGTAATACTAGCGTCAGAGAATGTAATTGTTTTGTTTTGGGGTTTTTTTTCGCCTGACTTTAATATTTATTATTTTCTTGTTGACCCAGTGGGCCAGATAGGGCAGATAAAAGTGACACTTGGCTTTCCGTAGCCATAGAGCCGCTGCTTATAGCTTGTTGTCATGTTGTACAAGAGCCATAAATGGACGACGAAGGGGCAGGGTTCAAGTAGTCGGTCGCAGGTAAGGTGCGCAAGAGATAATTTGAGTGTTGCAATTAGCAGTTATGACTTTGTGCCAAAAAAAATAATTTGTATGGATTATGGAAAATATACGTTAAGGGTAAATAGTTTTAACTGTGTAAATAGTGGAGTGCATAGGGAAACCGAGGAGTGGTTTCCTAGTGCCTGGAAACCCCCCTCCAAGCCTGGGGCACTGTATAATTAATGTGTCTGGACCTTGCTCCCGCTTCACACGGCTCTACTTGAAAAGGGAGAGCTGTGTGCACCTAACAGTAGTGCACGCAGCATTGCCCATGTATATTCTGGGGATAGGAAGAGTTGGAGAGCAGCCAAGCACTGTCTAATATTATAGCCACGCCCCCATGCATGCTGATCACGCCCACTGGCGGCGTGGTGTGGAAACCCCCCTCTACATATCCTGCGTTTTCCCTTGGAGTGCATGGTGAAAGATGAGAGATAGAGTGTGGGTGAGCGGAGGAGGTTAAAACATGGAAGAAAGGGTTAGCCAGTGGAGACCATGCCAGAAGAGGCGGCAGATTCACCATCATATCTGCAAAAGTTTCATGGTAGGAACTCTGGAGACTTAAACATATGTAATAAGTCCCCAGAAATGTTGTGTCCTCTGGCAGGAAAGTAGGATTGATGACAGAGGATGTGATGAATGTTGCTGCAATTTATAAGATTTATTCTTTAATAAAAAACTCTTCTTTACCTTCAAATCACCTGTTTGGACAATATCCTGGTGCAACCAATCAGATTGTAGCTACCATGTATCTGGTACATCCTAGAAAATGACTGCTAGAATCTGGTTGCTATGGGCAACACCCTCAGTGTTCCATTTTAGAATTCAAAGTTAATATACCCCAAAGACTTTATCTGTGGCGGCAGCTATAACACCATTATTTTAACATAAAGGTTTTATTCTTTTTTGGTTTTTTTTTCCTTAACAAATAATCTAACCAGTGACGTTTTCAGTATTCGCTCAGATGATTGGGTATTTGTTTCTAGTTAATACGTTTTTCTGCCGTGCCCCTGAGCCATACATATGTTATCTGTTAAAATGTTTCTCTTGCAGCTGCATATCTTATTTATTTAGAGATTTAATTTGTGTTCTACATCCTTCTCAAAAGCTGGCAAACAGCATTTTTAACTTGTCATCATGTTATCGGTGAATTTGTTCAGGGTGTACTCTGCAGCGATATATAGGGCGGGTTCCCCCCTTGTCTAAATGACTGTGCTCAATATATGTGCCTGCATATGGGAGTTATCATTCTGCACCAAAAGAATCCCAACCATAATTATCCATGTTTCATGATTCTTGTCACTGGAATCACCCGTGACTGAGTGGGGAATAGTGTTTACTTAGCTTCATATTCCATCTAATATTTCATTTTCTGGAAACACGTTGTACTTTGTCCGTATTATTAACAGGTGAAGAGACATTTTTCATTTTAATGGCCTCTGGGTGATGGGAAGAAGCCTTCATCAACGTTTAGCGGACATGACCCTTTGTCCTAAGCTGGATCGAGCAGATAATAAAATAATATGTGATTTTCTTTAATGGTTCTACGTAGAGAAACAAAAGTCACCGTCTGGCCTCACTTCCTGTCGGTGATGGATTTCGGAAAAGAATTGTGCTCCTGTACCGCCGACTGACCGAGGGCCAGCTAGCACCTTGCACAAATTGGTCAGCTAATGTCAGCGCATCATCGGTCATGTATTAATTTTTCCTATCAGGTATACAATAATGCAGACTACGCATGACTAGTAACATTAAAACATACTTGCCAACTCTCCCGGGATGTCCGGGAGACTCCCGCATTTCGGGTGGGTCTCACGGACTCTCGGGAGTGTATGGCAATCTCCCGCACCTGCCCATTTCCTAGTGAAGTGGGCAGAATTAGGGCCAAAATGTTGCGATTCAACGGGAATCGCGGCATTTGGCCCCGCCGTAAAATTACGCGTATGCGTCATTATGTCACGCCCACCTCCCCTCGGGAGGCTCCCTGACGCCAAATACAAAAAGTTGGCAAGTATGCATTAAAATGCAGACCCCCCCCCCCCCCCCCGAATCTCTGGTGGTGGTAAAATGTGGGCCCCAGCAGCAAAACCCTGTGGAATACTCGCAAGGAAGTTCTGCTACACCCTTTAGACAGCTCTGGCACAGTGGTTTATAACCTGATCTCTGACCTTGCAGGATCCGGGTGAAAAGGAAGCCCAATTCCTTTTATATGGGGCAGGGCTGGCCAACCTGTGGCTCTCCAGTTGTTGTGAACTACAAGTCCCAGCATACCTCGCCTGCTATCTGTTGGCTATCTTCTGATAAAGCATACTGGGGCTTCACAACACCTGGAGACCCACAGGTTGGCTAGGAATGATATAGTGCATGCTAAAATGTGTTTAGTACATAGGAAGCCTGTGGGGCAGTATTGTTAGTGGTGGTGTAGTTATACACTGTAGCTCTACTAAACCCAGTCCTCGGGGAGCCCTAACAGTGCAGGTTTTCTATATCTCCCTGCTGGAGCCCAGGTGTAATCATTACTGACTGATACATTGTAACAGATCCACAGGTGGTATAATTATATCACTGGTCACCTGGAAAACCTGCACTGTTAGGGGCTCCTGAGGACTGGCCTTGGAAATTACTGTCCTAGGAGGAGTCTTTCTAAATATTATATGCACAGGTGGCTGATGTAATGTAAACATTTATATACCTGTTCTCAGGCAACATAATAGAAGTTGCACACTAAAAGTAAAAATAGAAGACTTCATCTACTAACTACACCTATTGTAAGTAAAAAGAATGATTGCTGCACAGAAACTTTAAGAACACCATCGCATTTTAAAATCAGAAGCAAATTTATTCTTTATAGGAACAATATTAAATTATACACAGTTGAAACAAAAATAAAATATCACTGAACTTTTGCAATTTATTTTATAGAAAAAATACCATGTTTTTATTTGTCTTGATATGAAGCTTTTTAGTTTTTTCAATTCCCGAGCTGGTCGTCTTTGGTTCTCGTCCTATACTAGCAATGTGACCTGTTTGCATCTCCATATTGCACTGTGGTAGTGAAACGCGTTTCCAGACGCACTCTGAGCAATGGGATAAAAAAAATACTCAGAAAATTGGCAAATGTAACAGACCCAATATCACCACACACTCCTACTTAATTAAGGTCCTAAATGATTAAACCAGGATAAACCTAGCAAAATTATTATTGCTTTGATTGGACAAAAAAGGGTAGGAATGTCTCTGCTCCTGAGAGCTTACAATCTAATAGATTTTATAAGACAAATGAAAATGTATTTTATTGAAAGGGAAAGTTATACAGTGGTAGGAAATGTATTTTATTTTTCAAAGCAATGAACACATGACCAGAACCAACACGATTAAAAATACAGTATGACCATCTAAATCCATTTAGTGGCCAACGCCAGTGCACAGGGTGGGGCGTTGGTGTGATGGATGTTGGTGTATCATTGTGACACTTTAGCGCAGTGCGCCAACGGAGGTCTTTTGCTTCTCGCAGAGGTGCAAAACTAAGTCACTTTTAAATAGTTTGTTGAATCTTCCAATGCTGCGTCCAAGCACCAAGAACGCAATACATGTAGATTATAGAAAATACATTAATTTAGGGAATATGAACAGTCAAAGAGCCCACAAAATGGCTGCAATGTGCATGCGACAAGTCCCATTTAAGGGCTTAATGTGTTGGAAATGGAGCAGGCGTTAGTACAATGGTGGCACAGTGGTTAGCATTGCTACCTCACAGCACTGGGGTCATGAGTTTGATCCCAACCAGGGACCTATCTGTTTGGAGTCTGTATGTTTTGGTGTGGGATTACTCTGGGTGCTCCACTCATGCGTGGCAATGGTAGGGAATTTAGACTGTAAGCTTCAGTGGTGCAGGGGGACTGTCCAGCGCGTTGTAATATGATTGGTGCTATATAAACAAACGATAATGTACAATACATGCACAGAGAGAGTCAGCACAGATGTGTGAACAAATAATGTCCGTTAATTAAGATGGTTTGTTGAGATACAAACCCGTGATCTATAGAAAGTCTAAATCAGGGGTCAGGGAACTTTTTTACCTTTTACCCCCAAATATATTTAGATACGCCTGACGTTACCCCATTGATTTTGAAAGGAGGGAAATCATATATTATTAATTATTGGGATTCAAAGTTTTATTGAATCTATTCAAAATTTCTTTGAAAGCTTCAACTTCAAAACTTCACATTTTGGAGAAATGATGTTGCTTCATTTTTGATACGAGAGCATCAATATTGGGGCATTTTGATTTCAGAGCAATTTGGATACAGTCTTCTTTTTCGCAAAGGTAGGTTGTTGGAATGTCTTTGCAGCTGTTGACATCCAAAAATATGACAGATCTGCTTTGTTTTCAAATGCAATACGTGCTTCATTATTGCATCGAAGTTCAAGTGCCTCTGCCAACCCTTGTGGCTCTTCTGGTACAACAGCAATGTCACATTTAAAGGGGTCTACAATCCAACTGACAGCATGTGAATCAGCAGCATTACCCCCAGGAATTTCATTTTTACCCTATTTGGGGTAATTTACCCCTGTTCACTGACCACTGGTCTAAATCAATGGATCAAATAAAAAATAATATTTTTCCTTTTAAATCAGAAGCCGTAAGAAATATTTTTCCTTCTTACAAACATATTGGAACCTTTGTCGAGGTCTCATAGTGAGATGAACGACTGACTGGTCTTTTCCTGAGTGTTGAGCAAGGTAACGCAGTTTGGGGGGCTACTGTCAGGAAGTTTAAAGGAGCTTAAGGCAGATACAGAGATCAGAGGGGGGCTCCGTACGCTCCAAGGATGCCAAGTAAGTCTACCCAGCACTAGTCTCTCTCACAGGTGGTCTGCATTTTCGTCCAGCGGGTTCTGTAAGCAGAAGATTTAATATTTCATAAGTACAGCTCCATCTCATGCCTGCCTTATTGACACCACATGGAAGTCAGGAAATTGGCTCTTTCTGGGAACAGTTTGCAGAAATATGCAGCCTGTCAGCTTGTTTCTCGTGGGGTACATTAACAGCAAGACTCACAATTTCAAGTAATGAACCTTCTCCACCAGATGTTCGCTGCAGCCCCGCGTTCAGTGTTTAAGGAAAAAAGGTGGACATGACGGGACGGATTACATTTCCTGTAGAGATGCGATAATGTTGCAGAAAGTGGCAGGTTGTGGGGGGGAGCCAGGGCCGGTGATGGGGAGGTATTTACAATAAAATCACCAATAACTTATTATTGACTTGAGCTTCCTGTTAAATTACAGTTAAAAGAAATGGAAATATTTAATATTTTAGATGTAATCCCACAGAATTGTCTGTTTTTATACAGGAAGTTGTGTACCCTTTTCTACATGAAGCTTTTATTTGTCCAGTAGCTTCCTCTATAATTCAGGGTTATCTCTGCAAAATCGATCTGTGAGAGAGATTGCTATGATTACCACTGCAAAAATGTCTCTCTTCTGGAAACATTGGGTTTTTGCTTGTTCCCATTTGAGTGAATGTAACTTGATCTATGAGCCAGTCAGTCACCAGGCTCCTCATTGGGCATGTGATGGCAAAGGAAGGATGAGGGAGGAGGGTATAAGTTCTTAAACACAATTCTGTCACTATTAAAAAAAACAACTTATAATATGTCAGTTAGAAAAAAGATAACAACTGTTTGAATACTTAGTGGGGCAGCTTCGGTTGTACCTTGGTGTCCAGCCAGGATGCAAGTGATCCGAGGCACCTTCTCTATCTGACCTGGCTGGTTATCTTGTATGTACAATCGGATAACAGAATTGAAATTGAAAACTTGCAGCACACGCCCACTGACGTCACATGCTCTGAACAGTAGAGCCGTTGGGTAGCCACAGGGTAGGGCAAGACCGCCTATGAGTTGGGGCTGCATTATTGAGGACAATACACAGCCCCACGGACTAGAATACTTTATCTCGGGGCACCCACCTCTTCTGGTGCAGCAAGTTACTAGCGCCAGAGCCAACTGCATGTTCTAATAATCATGCTGTGGATGCTTCTCTTGGAGTAGGAAGTTGGTGAAAGAGAAGTAGCAGTGAAGTGCAGGATGTGTGACATTACCTTGAGGAGCACTGGGAGTATTAGGGAGGATGAGGAGGTACAAGGTGATCCAAGTGTCTGACCATGTTAAGACTAAAGTAGGCCACACTTTTAGCTTGAGAAAAAGCAGCCAATGCCCCTCAGGGAGGGAGAGATTTTTGTCATTGGGCCAGTGGTGTAGCTATATACCCTGCCGGCCCCCAACACACACCAGCCCCTGCCCTGATACAAACCCATAAGGTCACATCTAATAGTTTCTCCTAGTATGCCTATCCTTTCCAAAGTTGTGGGGTTACTGCCACCTCTTCCAGAATGGTGGTTTCCATCGTGTTGCCTTGTCTTATCGCCTCCCTTGCTTAATGTTCTCCACTTGCTCTTCTCACCCCTAATCCTCAGCCACCTTGTCTTATCCTATGATTCCCCCCATCACATCACACCCTGGAAGTGAAAAAATATCAGCGGCACCTATCTTTGCAGAAAGGGGGGCTGGGGGCAGACAAGCTTCTGTGAGATAACAGGCAAGTGCGGAGGAGTGGGGATAATTTTAGGGGCACTAGGGAAGTGGCGACAAAAAAATAATAATTGAAAAATAACAGAACCACCTTCTATCTACCCCATCCCACCCGGAGGATATAACGCGGCTTCCCTGCAAAGAGAAATGGCATTGGGTGCGAGTTTTGAGGTTTAGCAGCAGTGAAACTAGCAAATCTGTCGGTGTGTCAGGTAATTCTAAGATTCCGTTAATTTCAACAGTTTTCCAGCAGCGTTTTTTATCTGCCAGAATAAATCACTGTAGAGCAGCGACAGCAAGCGGCTCGCTGGAGGAAAACCGCTGGTGTGACATCCTCCAATAACTTTTAATTGGTATTAATGAGTGATGATCGCATCACATGTTGGTGTGCCAGGTCCCTGGGGGGTAGCGTCTAGTAAATCTAAAGCACTAGACTGCCACTAACTCTCCTCCCGTCTCTGTATTGCAGCCATACCTCCTAATAGTCCTGGCAGGGACAGGCCCCTAGAATTGGGACTGTCCTGCCTAAATTAGTACAGATGGGAGGTATGCCATTTTACTATTGCCACATTCAACGGACTGGAAAATAAGGTAGGTATAATTATCCCATACTTGGCAACTCTCCCTAAATGTCAGGGAGACTCCCTGAAATAGGGGTGATCTCCCTCACTCCCTGAAGAGTCTGGCATTCTCCCAGATGCTGAGCCAGTACAAGACGTGGTTGGCTTCGCCATCTGTGGCATGATGACACAGTTCAGAAATTGTGTCCTATGTCCATGTATTGATGCCTATGGAGGTGGCCATTTTCATGGAGACCAAGATTTAACCAAAGACTGAGAGGTAAGACAACATGACTTCAGTAATGGAGACAGAAATGTAAAAGACACTTCAGTCTCTAGAGATTCATTAGCTGCTTTTCTTTTATGCATAGTTGCCTACTCTCCTGGAATGCCGGGAGACTTGCACATTTCTGGGAGACCTTCTGGGAGAGCAGGGCAACTTCTCCGGTTCTCTCCCCCGCAGTAGATAAGTGGCAGGGGCTGGGATTAATGACGCAAATATTGCATCATCTTAGCCCCGTCCCCTGCTGTGATTGGCCAAAATTGTGACAATCATTTAGGGAGCGGGGCCAAAATGTTTTGTCAAGCCCCGCCCCCACACGCCCACCTCCCCCGGGATCTCCCGGAAGCCAACGAAGAAAAGTTGGCAAGTATGGCTTATTCACACCTGTACTTTGGTTTTTCTCTGTGTAATGTTTTGTCTGGGGATCTAACATCGCACAGCGCTTTCTTGCACACAGTGTAACGCAGCAAAACATGCTTCATAAAGAAAGAACAACAAATGACAGAATACAATCCTGGGTCTTTCAGGGCGTTAATACGCTGTAAATACACCTGTCACCTGGGCAGCCGCACTGCTTGCAGCATAAATATGTCAAACATACTCTCTTTTTTTTTTTTTTTTTTTTTACCTCTTGAGGAATTTACATGAGACCTTCCTGGATATTCAGACTCTTCATCACTTTCCCTTAGGAAGTATAAGGCTCTGGCTGCCCCTCAAGTTTAAATAACAGGTTTTTTTGGTTTGTTATTTAAGTGATGAGGTGAGATCAATTACCTGAGTAATCTCAGAGTCTTGGAGAAAACCTGGACTGGATTCCCATGTATTTGCTTCAGCCTTCGTGGGAAGGAGTGTTGGATTTACTACTAATACTCCAACCCCTGAGTCCCATAACGTAACTTGTGCAAATCACAGAACACCAATAAACTTTTTAGCAACACCTTGGGGAATGATGATCGCCATTGGTTGGGGTAAAGGTGATGCAATATTGTTCTTGGCCCCAAATACCTCCCTCTATACTCTGTCACAAGTTCTGCAAATAAGTTCCAAAAAAACAGCCTTTCCAACATAAATAAATGTACAGCAATGCAGAGCTTTATACACTATGCAATTTGTTTACATAATACTTGATATTCAAAATTTTGATCGAAAGGATTCATTACATAGGGTATACCGGTGCACAATGGCTACCAGGAGCCAATCTATCATATTCTAAGTAGGTTACTTGGGATTGTGTGCAATTTGTTTTGCTACAAGGACTATGCCTTTAAATTGTACAGTGTCATGGCCATCACTTGGTGTTGAACCTTAATTTATGTACCACGCCATCATCATCATCTATTTATATAGCACCACCAATTCCGCAGCGCTGTACAGAGCACTCATTCATATCAGTCCCTGCCCCATTGGAGCTTACAGTATAAATTCCCTAACACACACGGGTTAATTTCATCAACAGACTGTTAACCTAATGGAGTTATCACGTTTTCTCCAGTAACATTTATAATTTTGAGACCAGCTCATGCTGTTGGTGCTAGCTGTTGCCGACAAGGCTGTTTTAAAGAGGCCCAACGGCTTGCCAAAGGGGTGTATTTACTAAACTGCGGGTTTGAAAAAGTGGAGATGTTGCCTATAGCAACCAATCAGATTCTAGATTTCATTTTGTAGAATGTACTTTATAAATGACAGCTAGAATCTGATTGGTTGTAATAAGCAACTTCTTCACTTTTTCAAACCGGCAGTTTAGTAAATATACCCCCAAGAGAGGTTGATGGGGGAAGAGAGAGTGGATCAAACACCCCCTAGTGGCTGCTGCTGGTATTTATCCATCAGTCACTCTAGAGTCAGGAGGCCTTGCTAGAATCAACAGGGAAAAAAACTGCGGAATTCACAATTCCCTCCAAACCGTAACTGCTCCAGGTAACCACACTCAGCACGTTTTCAATTAGTCCCAACTGCAGGTCAGGGGTCCAATAAAACAAAGGTCTTATATTATTATAGGCTTTAGCAAATTGAGTTAAAAAGGTGCATACTGATATATATCCCTTGCATTTTTTATTTTATTTGTACTGGAAAAACAATGTATCGGGGGTTGAATGAGGGGCTACATTCTACTAACACGTTCTACGTATTGTTGCACTAGATCTTAACGTGAAGTTTTTAGCGAGGGGAAATCAGGTTGGATCATCAGACTCTGTTGCGACTCCCTGCAGAGAATTCATCCCATTAGCAGGTCTATATAAAATAAAGAAAAATGCTTTAAGCGCTGTGTAGCTCCTCTGATTATTATCCGTAAGGTAGTAAAAACATACTACTGGCATTCGTCACACATCTAACACCTATATTAAATCGGAACAAAAGCTTTTCCTGACCGCATCGTGATCTGGTGCCAAAAAATCAAGACAGGAAAAGCTCTGCCTGAAATGTGCCCAAAGTGGGTATATTGAACACTTTGAGATTGCAATGTTCCTGAAAGCAGCTGCACAAACATTTTACTGACACCCGTGCTGAAATGGCCGGTTCAGGGGATTACTCAACAGGAGAACTTAACAATTGTATAAAAAAAAAAATGAAATAATAAAAAAAAATGCAAATAAAAGTGCTGCTTTAGACCACTAAAAATGTGATTATATTTTCCTACTAGTATATTAACATTGACAGAATGTACTAGTTCTGCAAGATGTTTCAAATCAAAGCAAAAAAAGCTGTTTATTAAATATTATGAACTGTAGTTTAAGTAGAAAAAGCACATTATCCATTTATAGAAAATTATAGGATTTAAAAAGATTTCCACCTTCGGATTACTTTAACTTACTGACATTACAGAAATAATAACAATTTGGTGAATGGGAGAACCCCACATCTTTAGTTAAAGCTCCATGATGGTACGTACCCATCAATAAGTTAGTTATTTGAAGGTGGAAGCCCCCTTTTTAATACTTTCTCCATATCACATACTTTCAGAAGCCGTCATATTGCAGTTATAACATATTTGGCGTCTATGTAGTGCTAAAGGCATTTGGCATGTATGACACAGTGACTGACAGTCTTGTAGACTTGTTCACCGGCATTGAACTGTGTAGATTGGTAGATTAAGACTTCTTGGAAGGGTCCATGATATTACAACAAATATAATGACTTCAGTCTCGGCTTTTTGACCTGTATACGGTAATATTAGGACATTGTCCTAAAGATATGAGAGGGGCTTCTTCTTTCTATAATAGATTGGGGAGGTAAAAATCCCTTCATGGTTCTGGAAAATGTAAAGTCCTGTAAATATCTATATAACCTTTTGCTTGTGATGTCAGTGCTGGCATACAAGTGCCAGTTAGACATGGCTGCCCTAATATTTCTACAATGATTAGTTATGTTTTTATGTTTCCACCTTCCGCCGTCTCTCCACATTACATCCGCACCACCGGAAACTGCACAGAAATGTCGCCAATGACATCGTTATTATCGGTGTTGGATAATATTTCTGCCTTACTTTAGACACACAATCGATATTCTGCGACATTGTGTGTCCGTTGTTGCCCACAGCTCTTAGATTGCAAGCTCTTTGGGGCAGGGTCATCTTTACCTTCTGTTTCATGTCACTTTTTTGTTTGAGCCCCTCATTGTACAGCACTGCTTGATAGGTCGCTGCTTTATAAATGAAGGATAATACATTATAAAGGAGAATCATAATGACAAGTAGAAGCACAACCTACCCTTAATGTGGCGTCAGGTGTTTTGGTTGTCTGGGTGCTGCCTTGGTACTTGCATCCCTCTGTAATGCCAGGGTGGTACATACATTGCGTGCCAGGTAATGGAACGGCCTTTGCTGTCGTCGTTTAAGATTGTATTCATCACAGATAGGATCTGGCAACCAATTTTTACTTGTTGAAAATAATATGATGGGAACGGCTCCATTTTGTTTTCTCTGTAGGATGACTAAAATGACAATACAGGTATCAATATTAAAAAATAAATAAAAAAATAAATAAATACTTGTCATACTTGGCATTGTGTGTAGACTGGGATTTATGCTGTTAAGTGTACTCGTCTCCTACACACAGTGGAAGCAGCCATTCAGGGCAACAACAAAATGGTTGCCTCCACTCTGTGGAGATGACAGGTGAGCTTTAATATATATGTACCCCCTATCTATATTCTCAACCAGGGGCGGATTGGTCATAGATCTTACTGGGTGTTTTTCCAGTATCCATGACATCATGCGGGCAGTAGGGGGCAGAGGTGGGTCTCATGTTCAGTGTTTTGGCCCAGCCTCACTGTAGCCTGGGATGGTCTCTGTCTGGTGCCTCAGAGAGGCAGGTTTAATTTACAAACGTTGCAAAATTTGCACTAATATCTATATATAAGAAAATGATTTTACGTTTTATATCAGTCGGTGGCTTTGTTTTTAATATTCTGCCTACAAACAAACTACATATAAAACAGGTGGCAACATGTAAACCGTACTTTCTGCATGCGGATTTATTCTGTGCATTTAATCTTTTTTTTTTATTTTATTGAAACATTTCACAAACTTCAAATATATACTGCAGATTCTGAGTATACCTAATGAGCTGTTGGTGATGTTCTTATTACTATCTAACGCTATAGCCCCCACTATATAACCTGAACTTAAATAAATGAAACTGCTGTCAGTCTGCTGCAGACATTTGCAATTCTGCAATAGGGTGAGTTTTGGAGTTGGGGTAAAGGGGGTTAGTCTGCACCTCATATGAATATTTTGCCTTGCAATTTCTTATCTGTTTTCACTTTTTGATATAAGTTGCTGTGTGTGAAATATTAAATGGAGCCGGTCTCCTATCAGTGAGCAAATAATAAGGTGAGCAAATGGCGACACCTAGTGGTCACTACAGGGAGCATAATAATGCACTTGGTACCCTGGTACCAATGTAGAGCAGATTTTGTAATTTCCAAGGAGTGATGCATGTTCCTAATTTTATATATTTTATTGAAAAACTATTTTTGCATCTCACATCTTCTAGACTTTCATTATAAGTTTCTAATAAAGATTTAATGTACTCCCATCAGAGGTGGTCGAGGCTAATACAGTGGAGTAATTTAAACATGCTTGGGATAGACATAAGGATATCCTTACTAAGAATAAAGCATCAAATAGGATTTGAGGTTACCGTATGTTAAAAATTGGACAGACTAGATGGGGCAGACGGTTATTATCTGCCGTCAAATTCTATGTTTCTATGTTAAGAGAAATGGTCTCACCAGTTGTTGTGTAACTACAAATACCCCAAGTATTGAATAGTATTATTATAAAAAATAAATAGTTTATTAAATGCAATGACTCTGATGGGTAAATTAAACATCTTACATGCAATTTATTAGAAAAAAAAGACCACAGACATTTGTATTCTGTTTTGTTATAATGCGCCTTCTGTTTAGCATTTGCTTAATTTGTTATTACTTGCTGGAGACAATGTTGCGACTGGTGTCTGTGGAGAGGTTTAACCTGTACTAAGACAGGGAAACGCCACCATTTTTACACTAGATATTAGCTATAGTTTCAGAACAGTTCTCCATAAGCAAAAACAAATCGCAGCCATAGTGGTTTCCTCCTTCTAATCACGGCAGAACACGGCTCTTTCCCAGAGCTGGGGCCGTCTTTCCTCCTTAAAGATCATGTAAAATCATTTATGGAATGCAGAACTGACAAAAGAAAGTTGTAACATTCAGATTGGGTTACTGTTACTAACAGAGCGCACATGCTGTGTGTCCACATTACGCGGCCCAGTTGTTGGTTTTGTTTTTTTTGTCTTGTCACATTTTAAAACCAAAACTGTATACTGTGATATTATAAACATTAAATATTAGGAGGATCCTGTTTACTTAAAACATAAAAGCTAAAAGTTGATAGTACAATGAGTGTATGTGGAAACTATATTTAGTTTTATGAGGTTCAGTGAAGCTCAAAAACTTTTTTTTTTTTTGTTGCAGTTCTTGAAGAACAGAAAAGCATAACAGATAGGATGATGTTCATTAAAACATAAATCTGAAAAAAATAAAATCAGACATGCAATCGGTCAATTAGCCAGAAGCGCTGTTCAAATTTCACTTTTACCTTTGCATAGACATCATCATCATCACCATTTATTTATATAGCGCCACTGATTCCGCAGCGCTGTACAGAGAACTCATTCACATCATTTCCTGCCCCATTGGAGCTTACAGTCTAAAATTCCTAACATACACACACAAACACAGACAGAGAGAGACTAAGGTCAATTTTGTTAGCAGCCAATTAACCTACTAGTATGTTTTTGGAGTGTGGGAGGAAACCGGAGCACCCGGAGGAAACCCACGCAAACACGGGGAGAACATACAAACTCCACACAGATAAGGCCATGGTCGGGAATTGAACTCATGACCCCAGTGCTGTGAGGTAGAAGTGCTAACCACTGAGCCACTGAGACTGATTATCTCTAATAGCTTTCCATCAAACACACTATTACTTTTTTTATTATTGTTTGTAGCCAATACTTGTTAAAAGTTAGTGCTAAAAAGGTTACTTGTTAAGAAGAAGCCTTCGTGCAGGGTTTCACTGAACAGCGTGTTCTCTCTCGGGGCTTTTAGTGCTCGGTCACACCTCTCTGCTGCTGTTGTGCTTTTTAGCGGCTAACTAGTGCTTGAATGACTGTAAGGATGAATGGTTACTTCTCCGCTCATCCCCACCACTGAGCTCTATAACGCCAAAGACCAATTTATAATATCATCAACATCATTTATTTATATAGCGCCACTGATTCCGCAGCGCTGTACAGAGAACTCATTCACATCTGTCCCTGCCCCATTGGAGGTCACAGTCTAAATTCCCTAACACACACACACACACTCACACACAGACAGAGAGGGAGACAGACAGACAGGTAGAGACTAGGGTAAATTTTTGATAGTAGCCAATTAACATACTAGTATGTTTTTGGAGTGTGGGAGGAAACCGGAGCACCCGGAGGAAACCCACGCAAACACAGGGAGAACATACAAACTCCACACAGATAAGACCATAATATTTGAAAGTGACAACTTATTTCTCCTCTGTGTTACCAGTACAATATACTGGGTTGATAAAAGAGCTACACGTCTAAAGCGAGAGTCAGTTTTACCAGAGTTTTTATTAGTTAACACTTTCAACTCTTTGATTCTTAAATTGCACAGCATTAGTGGGCGTATTGGATGGGGCTATGGATCAGTGGCCATCGTTGTAATTAGGGTATAAAAGTAACGCACCTAAAACGCCCCCCGCTCCCAGCACACAGACCAGTTGAACATGACAAGGGACCATTTTGGACAATGCCTTAATGAAACATTCTCCGAGTACTCACCCAGGACCCCCCGTTCCTCATTACATGAAGTAGAGAGACGTTTTATGCCATAGCTCTTGGTGCTGAAGGCATCCAAAGAGTTCTGTTTTCCCTGAGGGTGTATATTATTGAATAAGTAAGGGTTGTCAGAAAGGGGTGGGGTACGGAATAATGATGCTGATTATTCCGACAAGACTGACCCCGCCGTCTTCACACCGAAGGGCTCCTTCACTTTTTTAAAAAAAGTAAATTATATTTTTGCTACCTTGTGGTGGAAAAATAAACCTATATTAGAGTTGATTCTAACTACTCGTGAGCTACAGAGTTCAGTTGACAATTATCAATGCAATTTAAAAATATAGTAGTCTAAGCGCGATAACATTTCCCCCTTTCCCTATTCACTATAAGGCCTTGTGCACACAGGTGCCAATAAGGTACCAGGATTTTGATTTTTTCTTTAACTTTGTTGAAACAATGTTGCAGCTCTCTGTAAGCCCATCATTTGTTAGATTATCTTTTTGACAGAAGTGACTCACCTTGGAACATGACATGAACACACGGTTCTGAAAGCCACACAAGGATCCTTGATCTGTGCACCTTAGTTTGAAATGCTGCATCCTGCATGCACGATAGTCAAATGATTTTAGCAGACCTATATCTAAACATTGTGCGCAATCATATATTAACATAAAGTCATACTCTACATAATAAAACTACAAAATTACAATAAATTAAATTCATAATAAATTGAGTGATATAAGTGTGCTAAACATTGCCTGAATGATCAATGTTTATAAGTAGCAAGTCAAAATACAACTAGGGTTTATGCTATATGGCGGCTTGTTCAATTTGCTGACTTATACTTATTTGTACAATTTTCAATATTTGCTAATCTGGTTTCTTGCAATTATGATTGCTTTTGTACCGTGTGTGTGTGTATATGTATATTTGTGTGTGTGTGTATATATATATATATATATATATATATATATATATATATAATCTCATTGCCCAGCACAGTAAGTGTTCACAGAAATAGTGCTCTTTTCACTTTCAACCAAGGTAGGCGGAGCTAGAACCAATCTGCAGCCTATCAGAGTATTAGAACCTTCCTTGGGGTAGATCTTCCTGCAGCCAATCACAGCATAGAAACCTTCACTAAACCTCCCTGTAGTCAGAGGAAATCCACAAGGCTAGAGCAACCTGTAGCCAATCGGAATTAAAACATTTACAGGCCAAGACCAAGTTCTATCCAATTAGAGGATCAGAACAGTTTACAGAAATCGACCAACTAGTAGCCAATCAGAGCTATTAGAATATTAACAGGCCAAGACCATCCTGTAGCCAATCAGAGAATTGGAACACTAACATGACCAGACCAACATGTAGCCAATCCGAAATAGAACCCAAAAGCTTCAACTCCAATAGCAACTGCACATGTGTAAAACAGGTCTCCATATGAAACAAAGTTCATTTTGTTCCTCCATGTTCCATTTACACCATTGAACAACTAGATTTTACTTGCAAGCGGAAATAGATTTCTGCAATTTGTCAACCACCATTATATGATAACAGTGAAGTTTCAGCCATGGTTCCTACTAAGTAGAACAGAAGTGAGAGGCGGTGTGAACCCATTATGTAATTTCACCTCTCGATAAATCACCCTCACCGGCATCTGGCAAAGCGTTGCTTACTATAGTTTAGCATCGGAATCCTTAACTTTATAAAGATACAACTGACCATATTGAAGCTCTTTCTGGTGCTAACTGCCCCCCCTCCCCCCCCCCCTTAAAATGAAAATAAAAAAAGTCCTGTAGCCTCATAGACAATTACTTCTGTGTTTAAAGATTCATATTTATGTTTTTCATGAGCAAGTCATTAAAGGACCATTTGTTAAAGGCTTAACACATTCCACCACTCCACAAAATTTATACATGTAACGAAATTCTGTCTCAAAGTGATTCAGGGTGAAATAAATGTGACACCCTCTATTTATCAAATATGTCAGCTTCTCTACTGCGGGAAGAGAATGATTTAGTGGCGGGTGTGTAACCCTCCGAGTTCAGCTGTGCTATTTCTTTCATACTAAAGAGAAACTGATAAAATAATCCTCTATGGTACCTCCGCATATGGTTTAAATCATCAAATGAAAAGAAAAAGGGGAAGAAAAAAAACAACTCCTTGAAATAAAACCTTGTGTAAAAAGCCCACAGAGGTAAACCAATAAAAATGTGCGCTGCACTAGTTTACTCCTTTCTACAATCACAATCATGTTGGATGGCAGTTACTGGGAATTCAACAATGTGTTTTCTGATCTCGTAACAAAGCGCCTTTAGTTACACTGTGAGAGAGACCTCAACGTGACTCAATAATAACTACTTTTAAGAGAATATTTAAAAGGGAACTCCGCGCATTGGTTACTAAGAAGGAAAAGGTCCTACCTGAAGAATTCTCAATGTGATCATATAGAGGCCAAATCCCCAATGAGAAAATACAGTCTGAATATGCCGCACCTCTGATCAACTTGGGCCACACCCATATTGGCCTGTACACCAGCCTTACTGCCACAGAAAATCAGGACTGTTTGCAGCACGGTGGCTCAGTGGTTAGCACTTCTGCCTCACAGCACTTTCCATAGACTGCTCAACTACAAGTACACACATGTTGGCAGCCTGGTGGTTTAGTGGTTAGCACTTCTGCCTCACAGAACTGGGGTCATGATTCCCAACCATGGCCTTATCTGTGTGGAGTTTGTATGTTCTCCCCGTGTTTGCGTGGGTTTCCTCCAAGTGCTCCGGTTTCCTCCCACACTTCAAAAACATACTGGTAGGTTAATTGGCTGCTATCAGAATTGACCCTAGTCTGTGTCTGTCTGTGTGTCTCTCTGTCTGTGTGTGTGTGTTAGGGAATTTAGACTGTAAGCTCCAATGGGGCAGGGACTGATGTGAATGAGTTCTCTGTACAGCGCTGCGGAATCAGTGGCGCTATATAAATAAATGGTGATGATGATGATATTTGACCAGTTTTCTTGTCCAATTACATAACTTTGCACAGTACTGCTTAAAGTTTAATTCTCCAGGTTGGGTTACTACAATAGGCAATGGCCCAAAAAGTAACCTTAAAAATCCTGGGCAGTGGGAACCAGTGGTTCTGCCAGTTGGGGGAAGGGAGGTTCCTTTGCAGAAACATATTGGAAGACGGAGTTCTCCTTTTAACTTGCTGTTTGCAGAATTTCAAAGTGGTCAGAATTGCTATAGGGCAGGAGATACTGGGATATTGCAGTGTAGACACAGCATGGCAGTGATGCCAGATAATGGTTCTATAGAGAGTGGTTTAAACGTGACAAAAACCAGGCTGCACATTATTTATATCTGTGCCAATCTTTCTCAGAAGTACTTAAAGATATTTCTGTTTCTTGGGGTCCTACCCCTTTCCTCAGCACTCGCCTCTGTACATGGGTACAATGGAGGGGGGAAGTGGACTAGTTTAGGGTTGGCCACGACCTCAGTTGGCTGACCACACCCCTCAAGGGGCACGCTATCCATGGGCCGCTGCTTTCTCTGTTGGACCCTTCATATCTCAGTCTAACACTGCCAGCGTGAAGATGAAATTCTATTTTATTATAGTGGTTCCCAACTCCAGTCCAACAGCAACAACATCGCTATAATCCTATAAACAATTTAGCTTAGGACAAAGGCTCCACCCACTCTATACATTGGATTTCTTACGTTATAGAAACACAGGAACCAGTCCTAAAACCTGCTGGCAGGAAATGATATTTAGCTTCTAAATGCTTTTCCTCCAGAAAACGTATTTGATGTCACTGCAAGTGTACGTATTATAAAACTATAGTACTATATACAGGTAGGTGACCTATTATCTGGAACGCTCAGGACTTGGGGTGTTCTGGATGTGGTTATTTTTTCTTTCATAATTTGAAGCACAATGCTTAAATTGTAGTAAATGACATTTAAAATGACCACTGTTTCCTCACACTGCCCTAGTAACTCAATCATAAACCTGTTTTAACGCTGCTCCGCGAGGTGACTGGTGGAGGAAACGCTGCTCCTCGCGGTGGCTGTGGGAGGAAACGCTGCTCCTCGCGGTGGCTGTGGGAGGAAACGCCGCTCCTCACGGTGACTGTCGGAGGAAACGCTGCTCCTCGCGGTGACTGTCAGAGGAAACGCTGCTCCTCGCGGTGACTGTCGGAGGAAACGCTGCTCCTCGCGGTGACTGTCGGAGAAAACGCTGCTCCTCGCGGTGACTGTCCAAGGAAATCCTCAGTGGTCATCTTGTGTTTATGACATTATTAAGCCACAGGAGCATTTTTTTAATTTATCTATCAGACTTCCGGAAACTTTATGGATTATAGATTCCTTTATAATCTATCCCATGCCTATATATGTAATATATTACATACTCTGTAGCTATTTTATATACATTATTTCATATATATTTAGTGTAGTTCATATGTACAGTTCTATAGCGTATGTCTGTATATACATTTATAAAGTTTTTATTTGCTATATAAGTCATATACTATAAAAGTTCATATAGACAGTATATACTGCTCTATAGATTTACACATATTTCTATTGAGTAAGATATTTTTTTGTGGGTGAATTAGATTAATATAACCTCCTGTACACTTTATACCGCTATATTTCCATCTTGTGGGTTTTGCTCCCACTTTTATCCAGCGGCTTCAAGGCATTAACCCCCCCGAGGGGACGACATAACTTAGGTCACCTGAAAATAATCACTGGTCCCGGCTTCTGCTTCCAGGCTCCCATTGTCCGGATAGATAAATGATTGGACTATAGCTTTAAGCCTGCTCAGATAACACGTTCCACCTGCTCATCTGCTGATAAAAGAAAGCGTTCTCCCTTCTCACGCAGTTCTTATTACTTCAGTGACTTCTATGTGTCTGCTAGGGAAATGTTTCTACTCAAAACTTTTTTTTTTTTTACATTTTTTGTGGCCTGTTATATAGAGCTGCTTTGAATATTTAACAATCCCAGCCGGATGTTTAACATAGCCAATTAGGAGACTTCTATGTACGTAGGCCTTTGCTCCAGTGCATTAAACACATGTGTCGCTGTACATGAGCTCCGCTGTAAATTAATGCTCCCAGGGGGGATGTGTAAGTTAATTGGACACTTAAACCCAGTGGGAAGATGAGATGGTCGGAGAGCTCCATCAGGCAGATACCGAATGGTTTCCTTCCTGCTTCATAAACCAGTTTCCCATGGCTTGATAAAGAAAATATGTCACTTTGATAACCGGGCCAGATAAGTATCTTCACAACCACCGCAAAATACAGCTGGACAGGCAGCGTGTGTGTGTGGAGGAAATTGGTACATTGTGCTGTGTTTCCAATTTATCTGGAAAACATTTGGAAACCTTGTTGATTTAGCATGCAACACGTGAGGAAAACATGCCAATTTATCAGTCACGGTTTGACGTGCGCTGTCAGGCCGCTGTTTACTGACCTGGGTTCATCGATCAATCAGTGAGAGATCTGGGGAAGTAATAAGATTTGATGGGGACGGGGTGATCTAGACATCTGTAGTATATCGGTTACTGGGCTGTGAGCAGATATTCATTTGTTTGCTTTTAAGGAATGTCCATGTGTGGTCAGCAGTGAAGTGGGTGGGGTTAGAATCAGTCCGCCAATCAGAGCGTTAGAACATTTACAGTGTTAGACCAACTTGTAGCCAATCGGGGCATTTCAACACTCACAATAGATCAGGTTCCTGGACTCACTGATAGAACCTATGTTGTTTGCTTTACAGCCTGGTCATGTCACGATACCGGGGCATCTATGTGCTGTTTCTTGCACCAAATAAGTATAAGTTTATTTCACACAATTCGCCACAGCTATAGCACTTTTATGAATGGATTAAACACTATGGGAGTGAATCAGTTGGCGGCGATGTGGCGCGATGACATCACTGCAATGTCCGGCTGCCCACATTCATCATCATTTATTTATGTAGTGCCAGCAAATTCCGTAGTGCTTCACAATTCCTGGCAATTACAGTAGGAATCTCCTCTCACTTCTATGGGATGCGAGGGGGAACAATGAGCGGATAATCCAGCCAGAAGATCGGAGCGAGGTGTCTCCGTGGATGTTTCTGGCGCTGAGTTGAATCTCCCCTGCTGGCATAAGTTTTAATTTAAACTGGTTTTATTGAAATTGTTCAAAATAAACATGATTTTGGTGGGGAAAGGATACGGAACAAAGAAAAAGAGGGACAGCTGACCAAAACGGTAACCTATAAATAAATGATGATGATGATGATGATAACCTAGCAAAGCTTCCCATAGACTGCTCAAATAGCAAGTACACGCATGTGGGCAGCACGGTGGCTCAGTGGTTACCATTTCTGACTCACAGCACTGGGGTCATGAGTTTGATTCCCGACCATGGCCTTAGCTGTGTGGAGTTTGTATGTTCAGCCCCGTGTTTGCGTGGGTTTCCTCCGGGTGCTCCGGTTTCCTCCCACACTCCAAAAACACACTGGTAGGTTAATTGGCTGCTATTATATAGTGTGACATTTATAAATTCATAATTTTAGGCCTGTACCACCAGATATTTATGGAAGAACCTATTTGAGCACAATTCCTCCAACATGCTTTGGAAGAGTTGGGTAGATCGTGCGCAGTTAGGAGGGAACCAGGCACAGCCTGTAAAGACGTTTGTAAGCATTTTCTTTCATTCTTACACAGAACTTTTCGAGATCCTTTCATTGATTTTAGTCCAGTCCTTTGTCTCTACAGTCTCTCTATGTCCTCCTCCTATCTTCTTTCATAGCCCACCGTCAACCTGAAAAAGGTTTCTATCAGTAGCCGGGGTAAAATATTGTTGATAGTCCTCACGGCCTACTGTGGTTATCTTAGTTAGTTGCTCAAACAGGCAACTTGCCCTGGGCAGCAAAACAGTCATATTTGTCTTGAGGATTTGAGATGGACTAATGATTGCTGTTACAGTTCACTCTCCTCTCTGTTGTAAAGATATATTTTTTCAAAATATAACATATAACATACTGTGCTGTCTCCCATTGTATTGTAATTTGTTGGTCCCTGTACGGCGCTGCGGACGCCTTGTTGCGCCTTATAAATAAAAATTAATAATAATAATAATATTAGAGTACCACACATTTGACATCATAAATACACAATAATCGGCAATAAGGACTTTTTTAGTTAATGATTTTCTGATCTCCGATGACCATAAAGTCAGCTGTTCCATGTTTCCTGGTAAGAAACACGTGGTCGCTTAGGCTTCGGAGCGGGGTTGGGCAGACAAAGCTGTGACAAGGTTGAAGTGAATGTGAAAGGCTAGCGGTGAATGATGTTTGATGGGGAGGGTACAGATCAGCCAAGCACTTCAATAACGCTAGGAATACCCCCGGGATGTGACCATGGCCCCTGTCCTGATGCCAAGCACCCAAATGTTAGGGGGTGTTTGTGACTCTGGCTGTCTCATTTTGGGTGCAGGGGACCACAAGCCAAGGGCACAGAGTGGGACACCCGTGACCCATAGGCCTAGGTGCACTACATTCACCCATGGTAGGTACGCAGGGGAAGGATGACAAATTTTAGCCTGGGGGGCCAAGATTCAACACAGCAGCCTATGAGGAACATTTAAAAGGAAAAATAACGCAGGTGACCCAGCCCAAAGTAGCCCACTATGGGACCAGCCTGAGGGGCAGATGCCCCCCCTGCACCCCCAGCCAAGCCTGCCCCTGTAGATACGCCAATGAAGGACATCTGGAATTAAGCATGTCTGACTATTTTATAGCAATACAGATAAAAGCCCAAAGCACTGGGTTTTTTTGGTTTGTTTTTTTTGTAGATTCCATTTACGAGTAATAATTTGTGATGAGTTTGAGTTCAGAGTGTTCTCATTTCATTTAAACACTTAAATATGTTCAGCTGCTGGGACGAGACTAATAGCTGACAAGTCAGCCCTGCTGTGGGATTTTAGGAAGGGGCTGGAAACGACGCAGTGATTGAGCATACAAGGGTGTGGCGCTCATCTGCACAGGTCTTAAAACATATTTTTAGCTTTAAATAGTTATCCCGCTTTGTGCTTGCTGTCCTTTAAAACCTCAGCTTCCCAACATGCTTTCAGTGGGAAAAACTCACAAACTAATCTTTACTGAATCTTATGAGGCATGAAGGCTGTAAACCCCGCTTTTATAAAATCTGGAAAAAATCCAATTGTTACATCTTAATCCAGATCTTGGTAAAGAAATCGCAGTGTTCAGACCTAGTCATGAATCAAATCACTGGGGTCATTTACTTACGAAAAAAATGCTGTGTATTGTCATGTGCAACTACAATTATTTTTGCAAAGTAAACTTAAATAAATGCTGCAAAGAGCAATTTCCTAGTCCGTCAGCTAAGATACATTGCTGGAGTCAGGCAGGGTGAAAACACCAGAAGAACCACAAGTACCAGCATACCCAGGTACCTAATGAGACCTATCATGATAGCTGTACAGCATGTACCTTGCACTTATATAGGTACATAATGCTATCCATTACTCACAAGCACGCCCTTATCGATTTGTACCAGTAATGAATGCTCACACTGTACTTTTTTTGGGGGGGTGGGTGGGGGGGAGGGGGGGGGGGGGGTGGATGTGTTAAAAGTACAAGCTGACTACAACTTCACCCGGCCAATACCAAGTAATTTGGCTTTCTATAGTGTCGTTTGGGGCCAGGTAAAGATAATGGAACCCTGCACATCTATATTGAATATCTTCATGTTAAATACACTCTGCTAGAGAATATATCTAGGCATCGATTAGATATAAGAAGGGGTTTCACATTTTTCTACCACCCCTCAAGACTACCAAAAATAGTAAATTGCCAAATCCTATATATTATGTAATGGCCCGAAGATGACTTGGAGGGCTGCGTCCTACCCACAGGATGCAGGAAGATGAACAGCCCTCTACCATTCCTCCCAACGTTTGAGTACCCGGTATTGGGACAGGGGGCGTGGCCACATCGCGATGAGGGTGTGGTCACCCGCCAGAGGGCTGTTGAGCACTAAGGCACCACTTAGAAACCTCCCTTGCCCTCCAAACATGTAGGTGCTATGCAGGCAACCTGTGTACGAAAGATACCTGCCAACGTTTCCACCTGCAAGACAAGTCCCCGGGTGGGGCAGCAGCGCAGAGCCCGAAATTTGGGAGGAGTGCGCCTTGTAGCAGTCTCCTAAAATTTTCCCATCTTTTCAGTGATGCCGTCTCTATATAAAGTGACGCGCTGAGCGGAAATTCCTGTCCTGTCAGATTGAAACGGTCTCTATATATGTAGAAATTCTATCATGGCAATAGTCTTTATCTTGCTCCATAAAACCCGGTGGATTGACTGCTCTTATGTCCGTGTTTTTTAATGTACAATGTGAGGTCATGATTGACAGCAAATCAAAATGCAAAAGGCAATACCCTCCTATCTGGTCTCCATTTGGATTTGCTTATCCATTATAAAATCTCTTTTTGCAGTAACGTGTCTCTTTTCATACTGAATCCTTCATGCAGAGTTTGCTATAGGAAGCATAGGCAAACCGAGGGAGGGGGGGGGGGTTACCTAGTGCCTGGAAATCTCCCTCCGAGCCTGGGGCACTGTATAATTGAGGTGGCTGGACCCCGCCCCCGCTTCACACGGCTCTGCTTGAAAAGGGAGAGCTGCAGGGGCGCATAGAGGATTTTTCCTCCACCCCTGAAAAAAACAAACAAACCCTAGAGACCTGCCGCGCTCCGTTTCGGCTGCACTGTAGTATACAGCAGCCGCGGCGCTGTCAAAGAAGCGTCCGCGGCGGTGCTGTATACAATACAGCACCGCCGCGGACGCTTCTTAGACAGCGCCGCGGCTGCTGTATACTACAGTGCCAATATGCAGGGCACTGTTTTAGCAGAGTGGGGGGGTTTCTGGAGACCCAGAAACCTCCCCTGCGTGCGCCACTGAGCTGCGTGCACCTAACAGAAGTGCACGCAGCATTGCCCATGTATATTATGGGGATAGGAAGAGTTGGAGAGCAGCCAAGCACTGTCTAATATTATAGTCACGCCCCCATGCATTCTGGTCACGCCCACTGGTGGCGTGGTGTGGAGACCCCCCCCCCCCCCTCTACAAATCCTGCATTTGCCCCCGAAGTATAATGTGGACAAGATATAGAAAGGAAACGGACAGAAGGAAATCTTGGCTATAGGACTTGGGGCAGATCCTGATGGCATTTGCTTAGAAGGTGGTTAGAGAGGGTTAAGAGATGAGGAAAGATTGTCTATAACACAAGATTATAGCGTCATAGAAAACACTTCAGACCTGTTCTTTCAGCTGCCACAGTATCCAATACCACATGCCTAAATGATCAGTGGAAAGTGGGATAGCTACATATTACAAGCTCTTTGCTATCTCGCAAATCCCCGCCAAAGCAGGCTGACGTACCTAAGAAAAGCTAATAGGTCCTATGGGCTTAACTGCGAGTAATATTCATCACTAAAGGGGTTGGAACTCAATCCTCAAGGGTCTCTAAAAGGCCAGATTGTTAAGACATCACATACCTAAGAAAAGCCTATTATCCGGTGATAATTAGACGTAGTATAATGGGATAATGACACGCTAGTTAGGGAAGTCTTCAAAACCCATTCTGTTGGTAACACTTGAGTGTAGACCACCCTGTTATAAGCCTGGCTAAGAAATTTCTAAATGCTATTCTGCTGGTTTACGATTTCATGGTGTGTGTCATTGTTAAAAAGCACAAAATTTCTAACACTGGTTCTAGAGTAACAAAGTGATCTGATTTCACTCACAATATCTCTTCAAAGTTCTGGCTGATATAGCTATCCCTTATATAATTAATTACAATTTTTCCTTTTATTCCCATAAAATACAGACCCAGTCTTGTCCTCAAGATCTTACCAGTCTACGTCACTGGCTTTTGTAACAGGTAAATTAGGGTCGAAATGCTGAGGGGTCGATTTATGATTTAAATAGCTTACGTTAATTATCACTTAAATAGTCTGGTTACATGAAAATGCCATAATGCCCTGAAAACTGCAATTTAAACCTGGTAGAATGGTTTTCTCTTGTTGGTGGCTTGGTGGGCAGTAGGACATTGATGAAATGGTCTATAAACTTTGGTCAAGTTCCTTACATGTAAGTGGGATTTTTATATTTTTCTCAATCCAGTAACCAACACTTGAGGTCTCATCCTTTCACCCAATGCCCTTAAGTTATATATCTGTATATCTTCTTATTCTATAGTGGGCTCCCACACTATAATTGGTGATGCAGATGTGTACATACATCAAATGCACTTATAAACGTGTGGCTAAGTCCTCTATTCTGTTAATATGATTATATAGTTAAGAAAGCGTTGAGATTATGTTATACCTTATCTAATGTTTATATTGATTATTACGTGCACGTATGTGGACAAGCCTTTAAATGTGTTTTTTTTGTGTATATAAATATATATATTTTATAAATCTTCCCTAATACAGGAGAAGCGGACTATTCAAACTATTTGTTTAACTAATAATGTTTATTTTGTCCCCCTTCCCCGGGCACCAATTACATGTAAACAGCTCTGCAATTTAATATTATAAACAATATTGAAGATAAAAACTAACAAGTATGGCTTGTTATAATGACATCTCCAACTTTTAGAAATATTATCATTTTTATATTTGTAATAACCACTGTGCAATTATAATTTACTCCTTTTGTCCATCCTGTTGGGTGTCAATAAAGTTGATACACAAATCTGTGCCTGAGCGCACAGTGTGGTCTCAGCAGGTAATGACCGTAGTGACAGAGGAGCAGCAGCCAATGGGCGGTGAGACCACAGTGAAAAGAAGTCTGAGACAGACATTAAAAAGTGTGAGACAGCATTATAGAGATAGAGATAACAGAAGTGGATGAGACAGTGAGATATATTTACATGTTTGCAAGTGACAATTACTCTGACAGGAAAACAACAAATAGTTTCACATATTTATCAGAATATCAGTATTATTTATTCCTCCCTATTTATAAGAAGAAATTTACTGAACATTTGGCTGATAGTTATGTTTAATCACCAGATAAGTGTGATGAGTGTCCAGTGACATAGACTTTTACCTCATAGTCACACAGAAACTCCATTATCACTATAACCAACTGTCACGCCAGAGACTTCCCTCATCTTGTGGTTGTCACCTCAGGGGCATCCTCCATCTTGTGGTTGTCGCCTCAGAGGCATCCTCCATCTTATGGCTGCCGCCTCAGTGGCATGCTCCATCTTGTGGTTGTCGCCTCAGAGGCATCCTCCATCTTGTGGCTGCCGCCTCAGTGGCATGCTCCATCTTGTGGCTGCCGCCTCAGTGGCATGCTCCATCTTGTGGCTGCCGCCTCAGTGGCATGCTCCATCTTGTGGCTGCCGCCTCAGTGGCATGCTCCATCTTGTGGCTGTCGCCTCAGTGGCATGCTCCATCTTGTGGCTGTCGCCTCAGTGGCATGCTCCATCTTGTGGCTGTCGCCTCAGTGGCATCCTCCATCTTGTGGCTGTCGCCTCAGCGGCATGCTCCATCTTGTGGCTGCCGCCTCAGAGGCATCCTCCATCTTGTTTCTGTCGCCTCAGAGGCATCCTCCATCTTGTGGCTGTTGCCTCAGCGGCATGCTCCATCTTGTGGCTATTTCCATAGCTGTTGCCAAAACACTCAAAAGCAGTGAATATTGTGTTATATTAAGAGTAAAAATATTGTAAGTAGCATTGCTTATAACTCGAAAATTGTAATTACGGTATATGGTATTTTGTTGCTAATCATTATTTGCCCAAAAACATTTTAGTAATATATTGTTCCCAAATAATAATTTGACGTTACTTAATTTTTTTTTAACGTTGTCCTACTTGAACTGGGGACCCGAGAGTTCTCTGTCGCACTTCCGTGTTGTGATTCAAAGAAGAGCATTCGGAGACCAGTTACGATCCGCACTACACCCGAACAACACCAACCTATAGGAGTGTTATATTTCCATGTTTTATGGCCCTAAAAACTACATTTTGTTTTGAAACTTTAGCAAATAATTAGAGATTTAATTTGCTGAGAATGGAACTGCTGGTAAAATATCATTAATTGTTCCTCTAACTCAGCGATGGGCTACTTAAAATACTTTCAGGGCCAGCTTGGTGCGCTCCTCTAACCTTCAAAAGGGCCCATATGACCCTTAATCTCAATAAAAAGGTAAAACACTACATTTAATCAAAGAAAGAGACACCCATCTGTAATAACATATTAGCAGGCATTTTAAACAAGTGTTACAAGTTATAACAAACAAACCTGACAATAACGCAGGAAGTGGCTGGGGCCATTGGTAAAGGCTTGGAGGGCCCCATGTGGCCCTAGGGCCATTTGTTGTCCATCACTACACTAACTGAACCATGGGAGATTGCTCATCTTTATATAGGACAATGCAAACTTTAATCTACCTGACTGGTGACATCTACAGAACTTCTGTAGGACCTGTCAATTCCCAAAGAGCTGCAAGACCACTGTCAAAGCCAGACAATCATCAGTTGTTGGAGAAAATTAATACATATTTTACTAATACAATTACAGTCATGGGTGATGATTTTATTATTATTGCCATTTATTTATATAGCGCCACTAATTCCGCAGCGCTGTACAGAGAACTCACTCACATCAGTCCTTGCCCTATTTGGGCTTATAGTCTAAATTACCGAACACTAACACACACACGTCAATTTGTTAGCAGCCACTTAACCTACTAATATGTTTTTGGAGTGTGGGAGGAAACCGGAGCACCCGGAGGAAACCCACGCAAATACAGGGAGAACATACAAACTCCACACAGATAAGGCCATGGTCGAGAATTGAACTCATGACCCCAGTGCTGTGAGGCAGAAGTGCTAACCACTGAGTCACCATGCTGCCCCGAAAGCTAAATATTGGCAGTGGTCATTCGACCTGCATCAAATTTCAGGACCATTAGTAGGGCTTTCATAAAACCAAACTGTATTTCGCTCAGGCTATAAATTATACCCAATACTTCATTTTAGCACTCAAACAAGGCAACAAAGTTGTCGGAACCTATTATAACTTGTCCTGTTATTTTTAGTTCATCAGGAAATGGGAAGGTAAGTATTGGAGGTAATGATTTTGGGTGGAAAAAATTAAACTGGAATATATGGGAGTGTTCATCCTTCGGTCTTTGAAGTATATTCACTACCCGTTCACAATGAAGGTAGCAATGCTGTTTCCTGGTCCAATCAGTTCCCTAGGAAGTGATGACATCACGGAAGCATAAGGCATTGCGGTTCAGGATAATGTTGCTTTTGCTATTTGTAGCCAGAGGGTAGTCTCGCACAACTGTGAGACACTGTAAGCTGTGGAAGGTTAAACAGTTTACGATGAATATCTATAACCCTGGTTACTCTATAGCAAAGGATTCCCCTGTGTACACTGGGCAATGCACCAACTAGTTACATAGTCACCTTTCCACATGGACAAGCAGAACTAACCTGCATAGAAACATTACCAGGAGATGAAGTTCAAGGGGAAAAAAACCTCTTATGAAAGTCCCATGTTAAGATTACAAAATCGGAACAGAATGACAACGAGCCAAAAGAAAAGCTAAACGAAAATGGAAAATACTTGTCATATTGCCTTGTTCCTGGTTTTTTCTTTTTATGTCTCACACCTGTGCTCGGATCCATCCAAATCTGAATAAATCCTTTAACCATCTGTCAGATCGACATGAAATAAGTGACAGCGGTCTAAGCCATGTTGACATTTCTACCTGAATCCAAACATTTCAAGGTCGTTTGCCAAAACTGGGAAAAAAAATAACATAAAATGAATTACACTTTTTTCCACCCCAGAAAAACAACAACAGAAAAACGTACGTATATTTTTGCCAAACGCTGCATTCTTTTTTTTATAAAGTTAACCAATTTGGTTACAAATAGGCCTTTGACAAGGTCGTGGTCTGCAAGATCCCTTTACTTGGTCAATACGGGGCGGATGAGCCCTAGCAAATTACTGCTTTCGTATCAGATTGCAGAGTCAGGAACATGTTATCCATTTGCAGATTTATCTTGCACTATATGAATGGCCGAGATCCAAACACCCTGAAGGTCCTAAATTGATGCGAATGCAACGGAAACATTACTACAACTACAACAACAACAACAACAGCAAAAAATAAAAAGACTCAGGAAACAGAATAACAGAGCAGAGACAAACCCAAAACACCTAGAACGTGTGTGAAAATCTTACAATGGACTAAAGCTGAAGTACGCTCCACCTAAACGTTACTTGCCGTCTGTATTCCATACAACAGATTGCGATATACGCAAGAGCGCCTGTTCACTGACGCTAGCGAATGCAAGCTTGTGTAATTCATCTTCACATGCAACTGACGCTTCCAACTGCCTACGATTTGAAGGGCGGAACAGAAAGGGTGTACCGAGGCTCATGTGGCTGATTTCAAGCTCTGGCCATCTCTCAGGTACGTATTATTTAGCTGTATCACAGGTCGGGTGTAAGTGCAGAGTGATATTGATTACTACACGGATGCATACCAGAACAGGAGTTTGCAATTAAGACAAACTGTAAAAATTTATTTTATGTACAGCAGGCATTAAGAACACCCTGAAATATGTAATTCATGTAAAACATGATTATAGCACTAAGTGTTAATGTATTAAATTTTTTTCGTGCGTTCTGATTTTATATTGCACATATCCTGCACTCTGTTCTATCTCCCTGAAAGTAACATGTAGCTAGAGAGCACTTAGACCCATATCCAAATGAAGACTTTTAATCAGATTTGCTTGTGCTTGAATACGGGCGGATGTGCGTGAAAATTGCGTGAGATTTCTTAAAACGCAAGTTGCATTCAGATTGCATTCCTTAATGAATCGGGGCCGCAACACGTTATATAGACTCGTCCTTGCATACACATCATCATCTATTTATATAGCGCCACTAATTCTGCAGCGCTGTACAGAGAACTCACATCTGTCCCTGCCCCATTGGGGCTTACAGTCTAAATTCCCTAACACACAGACAGAGAGAGACAGAGAGAGAGAGAGACTAGGGTCAATTTGATAGCAGCCAATTAACCTACTAGTATGTTTTTGGAGTCTGGGAGGAAACCGGAGCACCCGGAGGAAACCCACGCAAACACTGGGAGAACATACAAACTTCACACGGATAAGGCCATGGTCGGGAATCGAAATCATGACTATGGTGCTGTGAGGTGGAAGTGCTAACCACTAGGCCACTGTGCTGCCCATATTCTCTGCTAGCTAGTGGCACGCATGTGTGCAGTTTTCAACACACACACTTTACCGTGTCAGTCATCACTATCAGTCGGCGGGTGCAAGTGATACGTACTTATGAGAAACACAGGACGTGAAACGGCCACATCTGCATTGGCACCAACTTACTGTACATGACCTACGTTCATCCGCCTCCCCAGTTCCGCCTCTGGAGTCGCAGGCAGTAGCAAGTGTCCTTTTACAGTCGAAAATTTACCCTTGAAATTTCACCCTTTAGAATCTTTCCTTCTAGATAAAACAAAGACACTTTGCAGATGAGGTGTTAAAAGACTGGTCCAAACGACAAAATCGTTTTGCGCACTTGCATTTCTGCTGCTACTTGAAAAATAGTATCAATAAAACCTGACTGTGAGATATAATATAACCATGATAATTACAATGTTTTTTTTTCTTCTCTGCGAAAATACACTGTAAATTCAGACATGCAATAAGTGTTTAAGTGTTACAATAGCAAACATTTTTTTTCTATTCTATTCTGAACATAGTTCCACAAACTATATTTTCTTAGACGTTTCCTAGGGAAAGGTGGAGGACAACAGCCAGGCTCTCCTCCAGTATGCAAATAAAGTCTTGAAAAGCACTTCGTCAAACGGCCGTGCAAGTATATAACTCCTTTATGGAAAGCACTTACACTCCTATCGCCATTAATCTGCTGAGATAAACATTCGTTTTAAGTCTCTGAAGAATTTTACATGAACAAATGGGAAAGGAAATAAAAGAAAAAGCGATCTGGATTTCACTTTAGGTTTATAAACGAGAGGGGGCTCTTGCTCTTTGGTTTAATCTGTTTTAAACCACTATAACCCCGGTCACTTGGCGTTTTAGGCCTAAAGTCAGCAGCATGTGGTTACAGCTGTGCAAGTTACTGTAGCGATTGTGTTTTGAGGTCCTTTCACTTGTGCAATATTTCTTCCACATTGCAGCCATTTAAGTTGCCTGCAAAGCTTCGCATTTGTTGTGTCAGGTGGTGTGCAGTGCTGATGATTAAGATGTGGACTCGGAGTAAAAAAAAAAATCAAATTACGTTTAAGGACATTTTAATTAAAATGCACATGCTGGTTGTGTGCTACGCCAGTAAAGATGTGGGTGAAACACATGTTGCAAAAGGTTATTCAGAGATCTTTTAACTTACTACTTTTTTTTTATATACTTTGGGTAATTGGTTCGGGCCTAACATGCAAAAACAAAAACATATTTTATTAAAAGCAAATGCTATCATGTTCTCGTTAAAGGATTTGTTTAAGCAGGCTGGTGAGATTTTTGTTTTAAATGATAGCAGTTTCTTGCTGTGCAGGATCATTGCATATTTGATTGTTTTGCAGCTTCAAGTGCTCGTTTTTCATTTCTAGGGTTTGTAAAATGGGTAATTTCAGTTGACACGCAATTGTAACTAGAGCTAGCCACGTTACACTATTTCACGTGTGGCCTTTTTTCGTTTACCAATGGGCCATTTGAAAGCTGGGACTGTACGTATGAACAGAGGTCATAGTCTTCCCAGGTGTTTTCTGATGACCACAACCTGTGTGTGGGATTGTTGACTGACAGCACCAAGGCTGCTTTTAGAAATTGGTGGGGCCAGGACAAAAATTACAGAAGTGGGCTCCAATGCAAACTGGATTAGCGCTTGTGGCCAATATTATCTTCTACGATTGAAATCTTGGGGTAAATTCAGATTTATGACTGGTTAACGTAACCGCTACATAAGTGTCGGGATTAAGACTCTCTTGGGACAAGTCTAGGGCTGGCTTTATTTTTTGTATTATAATTTGAACCAGGAAATCTTAGGAACACCACATATTCAACAACTCAAAGAAGAGAATCCTTATTTTGAAACATGTTTTTTTAATCTTGATTGGTCCCCAAGGGGTCTGAAAGAAAACCTCCTTTTAGGTTTTCTTCTATCTCATTACTAGAAAGTCTAAAGTGGGTACCCCCTATTTTGGAGGTCCAAGACAAATGTTCCATTATTAAAACTGTTCTGGACGACACTGATTGAGCCCCTTGACATTCAGCAATTCGGCCCGAATCCCCCCCAAATGTCCAGTCCATTGTGAGGACAAAATATAAGCACTTTAAGTCATTCAGCCACCTAAGGTATGATGCTGGATCTGTTTGTTCACTCATATAGAGGTAATGAATCGCCCCAAATGATTGGAGATTGAGCTAAATTAACAGATATTAGGGGACTGCACATTGTGGTTGGTTGATGACCACATAGACATGCCAATGCAACCACATGTTCTAGACCATCCAGGTAGAGTTTTTTTTATTAGACAAAACAATAGTTGGTTGGCAAACATGTTCGGAAACTTGGCCAGTTTGGTCAAACTTGACCAGATGGACCTAACCACTAATAGCTTTTGTGTCGGCTGAAGCGATCACATAGAAGCCTAGGATATTAATGACAGCTAAAGACCAATTATCTGGTTCTAATTCTCATAATAAACCAGTACTATCTTGAGCATACTTAAATTTACTGTTTCTTGTTCAAATGCATTTGTTGGAGATTAAATACATAAATCTGCCACTCCTCCAATAAAATCATATTGTTGAACATAACTTCTGAACGTTCACCAGTTTAAGCCCGTGGGATTTTCTTCTAGAATTTAGATTATTCATTTAAAAAGAATGATCAATAAACTATCTGGTCGATTCTATAGTCTACAGATCTCTTCTCTTTCTGTATAATGAGTCGCAGGAGGGAGCAGACATTGACGGAGGCTATGAAATCTCCCCTTCAGATCTTGGTGTAACCTCGACTAGGGGCGGATTAAGGTATCCACAATACTTATCCCAGAATACAGAAGCTTCATTACATTCCTCAGCGCTGGGGAGCAACAATGATTGGTTAATGTCTTTGAAGACACTAATGGGATTTCTTGCAAATTCCAAGAGCTAGTGATAATGGGAATTACTTACCAATAGGTGAAAGTGAAAAGTATTGAGCCTAACATATAGGAAAGCCCGTGATTACTATTGTTTCCCTGTGCAACAGTGGTTAGCATTGCTGTCTTACAGTACCGGGGTCTTGGTTTGATATCTGACCATGCAGTTTATCAATGTGTAGTTTGTATGTTCTCCCCATGTCCGTGTGGGTTTTACATGCATCTCCCAATGTCCAAAATAGATCAATTGGCTTCTAAGTTGTGTGTGTTTTCATTTACTTTCTTGTTGTAGGGAAATTAGATTGTAAGCTCCACTGGGACAGGCACTGATGTGAATGGATAAACGTTTTCTATACTATGCGATATGTTGGTGGTGTATAAATAAAGTGTAATAATAGTTTTACTCTGACAGTTGGACAAATATTACTCATTAGCTTAGTCTGGCAACAAACAACTAAAGGCAGAACTTTGATTGGTCTTTGCTGGTTCTTGTATGATGTTAGTTAATAAGCCCTTAAGTGTAAATGCACATTTAAAAGAATATAATTGTAAACTATTGTAAAAGCAATAATGGCAAACAATAAAGTTGAATAGCACAATTGCAGCCCTGCAGTTTTCTTATGTCACGCTCCTATTTTTGTGTGAATAAGAAATAATAATAATTTTTAAGTTACTAATAATGTTTTTTTGTGAAACGTATAATTCTGTAGACCAAGATGGCAGCATCCATAGTAGCGACGTGACTGTATTTATAGGGCCATCCCCTGGTTAGCAGGTGGTGCAAAGTCTTCCTGTAAGATTGTTACATGTCCTTACTTTTAATACAACTCCTTCCGCATTTCACAGATGCACTTTAAAAGGGAATCAATTTATTTATTTACAGCAGTCTCTCTTTTATTATTTTTTACTAGGAATAGAAGGTTCATCAGTAGAAGGTTTACAATTCCCTTTATTACAGCTCCTGCCCTCTTGTAAACATTTTGTCTTCGGAATGCATCCCATGTCAACAGTCCAAATGTGTTTCTTTACATTGATTCGATGGAGGCCAAGTGCTAGCATTTTGCATTTACAACTATGAACTTACAACTAAACAAAGCCGACAAAGTGAAAATACTCACCCTCGGCTCACAAAACTCTGAATGAATGAAAGTTCAAATACAAATATCTATAGTGAAAATATAACTTTTGTAATGTGTCCATTATATTAAGGCGCAACAGTGACGTGCATTTGTTTGGATTATTTAATAAGGACCCATGTGCCCTCTAATTTTTGAAATGTTTGAGCAGAATTGTGCGCTGGTGGCTAAACAAGTTGTGTGCGACGTATAAGTCGTGCAGCGCGGCAAAAAATGCAAGATTTGTAGGAGGGAGTGGTTCTGCAAAATCGTGGATTTATAATATGACTGACAACAGAGGTCTGAGAAAACATACGGATAGCAAGAGGGTGTGTTTTGGGCATGGAAATAGGTGTGATGGGCATGAGTCTGCATCTGTTGGGATTTGAGCAGTATACGATAAACAATACTGTACTGATGTGAGTTCTCTGTACAGCGCTGCGGAATTAGTGGCGCTATATAAATAGCTGATGATATGTTAGACAACAGTTAATGTGTATACACTGAAAAAATGTGATGAAGATTAAATGCATAAAGATGGCAAAAATAAGAATCTAATTTTCATAAATAGCAGAGCTCAGCAAGCAAAAAAACTAGAAAATACTGCATTTTGGAGAGTTTAAGTAGATGTGCTGGGTCTTGTAGTTTCACAACTCCTGGACTGCCACAAGTTTATGACGTCTGCTTTAACCTATCCGTATATTACAACTATCCATCTTACTTGTCAATTAGTTTTATTATGACTAGTAAGAATAATTTGCATTGTTATGATATCTCCACTATAAGGTTTGCAGCGCTAGTCAGCCCTTTAGGGGTGTGGTCACATCCCCGGCGAGACATGGCCACACCCCTCACCCGCTGCTGGGGACAGACATGTTGGGATGTATGTAATATACATTGAACTTGCCCTCAGCGCTGGCAGTCCTGACAGCAACTCCCCTTCAATCACTTCCTGTAATACTTACCGTCATCCTATAAGCATACCGTCCAATTTGACTTGTTTTCACAAAGTGATGATACTCTTTTGCACTTCTTTGCCAATCACAAAAATGATGGTTTAATTATTAAACTAAAGATAGACATTTCTTTCATATATCTTTAACATTAATGAACTAATTCAACACCAAGTTATAGCACTTGGACAGTAAGAAGTGGGAAAAGCAGAAACAGTATGCCTAAATTACAAAGGGGATTCTCATGGGACTGCACATTCCCACAGTGTAACATTACCTTAAATGGGGAACCCCCATCATGAAATAAGAAGTTTTGCCCACGTCATAAATAAATTATCGCCCTGTTATAAATTAAATAGTATTGCCCCCGTAATAAAACATTAATATTGTCTCCTTTATTAATAAGTCAATGTTGTCTCCCTTCTGTTCTTTTGTCAGAACCATGTATAAAATACCTTCCTGGCAGTTGGCATGCGTTTTAGGGGTTTGCAAACCGCTACCCATCGGACGCGGTTTGAGTTTTCACTTTCCAACCCTGCAGGTTGTTAAATCCTTCGGTCAGAAGCTGAAAACCGCATGTGACGTGTGGTGGTTTGTAAACCGCGCATACAACTCTGCTTCGTAAATCTCCCACTTTGTTGCATTATACTTCTTTTGTTTGTTTTCTTGTATTATTGGCGTACTACATATGCCACACTCTCTGCTCCAGCAAACCTAACTTTTTCCCAATAACCATTGGCAGATGTTGTTTTTTCTTTTTTTTTATTATGATTATAGAAAACAAATTGCAACAGTTTTTTCCAGTCTTTCACTTTAACTGTTGGAAATTTACGTATTTTAGTTCCTGGTCATTAGCTCAATTTATGATTTGATTTTTGCATTCTTAATAACTTTGAAAGTAATTAGATATACAAACAAAGTTCTTCATAGAGGAATTCATTATTAAATACCTGGTTTCCAAGTCCTTCGACTCCTATGTATTTCTCCCATCCCCTTGTGTCTGATTCTGTTGTTGGTAGCACAACTTTATTCTATAAAGCAGCAGTAAATGGGCTTACGTGAAGTATTGCCATGCCTTAGGACACTGGAATTCAGTGTTATCGTGAGAGATTAAGGAAAACTTCTTCTAAAAATATCTCCTAGTGGTTTATTGCTCAAGCAATCTCAGAAGTGCAGGAATGAAGGGACTAAACTTTGTTCACCATATAAATATTCTGAGTAGTTTAACAGAGGTATGCACCCCCCTAAATGCACGTGTCTACGAGACATGCTAGTCGTTCCTAATTAACCAACGAAATGTGATCTTCAACAGATTCCGCTTACTATATGAAGATAATAAGGGGTCTATTTATCACATAGCTTGGATATGAAAGAATTTATATCTCCGCAATAGAAAATCTTCTCTCCGCTCGCCGAACGTATTGGGAGTGGAAGCTCCAACATTCGATTTCAGCAGAGTTGTCTTTAAGGTGAAAGACACCATTGGCAAAGATGATTTTCTGCTCTCTTTCCCATTGGTGGTTAGATTATTTATCTCCATTAGACCTAAAATACAAGACCCACAACATGGCTATGAAACGATATCTGAATTAGGCCATGTGTATTCATTAATTTCCTAAGAACAAGTATCATAGATGGGACGATGCCTGACTAATATTCATGAGATAATGGTTTACTATTGAGCTGAAGTGGAGGTTTTGCAGAAATATGGTAGTGTACAGTAAAGTCTAGTTCAGCCTCTTCAACAACATATCAAATATACTTTTTTTGGGCTTGGCTCCCGGAGTAAAAATTTCAATAGAGAGAGAGAGAAAAAACGGCCTATCCGTCAACAATAACGCCTTTCATTTAATAGATTTGGAATATGTTGAGAAGAGCGATTCTATCTGAAATCAGAACAGTTATGAGGATTACAGCTTTTCCATCAGTGTGGTCCTGTCCCCAACCTTGGCTGCTCTTTATAAGACCAGATGAACACAAGTGATGATCTAACAGCAGCCACACAGCCGGTTAATGGATGGGGAAAGCTTAAAGACAAATTGAGTGCACACAACAAAAAAAAACCCTGACCCCCAGTGTTTATAACAAATGGATAAGCACCATTAATCTTAATAAAGGGGTATTAAAAAAGAAATATCTTGCAACTTAACTCACTGATGATACTATATTAACATCACATTCTTGGTATGGATTGAATTTTAGGTCTCGTGGAATGTGGAGCATTGAACGAATCTGGGTGGGAAAAAGGTAAGAAATTAATTTTTATCCACAATTCATGTATAATGCCATCAAACACTTTACTTTTATCCTAAAAATGTAATACTATACTAAAGTGTGTGTGGCCACCTTTTATGCTTTGCAGTTTTATGTTTGTGCTTTGCACATAAATATTTAATTTATGCTTTAAAATGTTTGCGTTCAGAATATGTAATTGGATAGAAAAATGATTCAGCCGAGCAATTCATGACCGCCAGTGAGACAGGTGTATGTATACTTTATATTTACACTGCGTATATGCAATGTTATGCGAACTGCTGAGACAATCGCTCAACTAGTTTTGTTGTATTAACATTTATTGATAATATAAATGCTTTGGGGAGAAAATGTGATGCATATTGTGACAACCAGTATCAAGTATTCATGAAGTGGTATATACCCAACACTGTAGGATTTACTACACGATAAGATGAACAGGTATACTATGAACATGTGTAAATAAAAGTATCAACTGCGGCTGCACTGATTGGATTAAAACTGCTTTGATTCTCATGCAATCACCCTACATCCAGTAGCAGGGCTGCCATCAGAAACTGTGGGGCCCAGTACTACTTACTTAATCTGGAGGGGCCCCCTCCTCCCCGGGTCCAGTACTAATTAATCTGGAGGGGCCCCCCCTCCCCACACATGTGCCCCCTCCCCACACATGTGCCCCTCCATCTTTGCCATACATGCGCCCCTATCCCCTCCCCGGAGGCACAGTTAATGTCCCCCTCTCCCACCCACAGTTAAGGTCCCCCTCCCCCCCTCCCAATCACAGTTAAGATCCCCTTCTCCCTCTCGCCCCCCTCCACAATTAAGGTCCCCCTCTTGCTCCCCCTCCACAGTTAAGATCCCCCTCTCCCCCTCTCCCCCCCTCCTTCCACAGATCAGGTCCTCCTCTTCCCCCCAATCCCTCCACAGATCAGGTCCCACAGGCTCTCCCTCCCCCCCATAAAAAAAGAATGGCTAATTAACTTACCTTCTCCTCCCGGTCACTGATACACGGGGAGCGCGGCATGCAGTGATGACGCCACCGCGCAACACTTTCAGCCTATGAGAGTCTGGGAGGTGGAGCTGCAGCATTGTGGAGAAGAGGGTAAGAAAAAAAGAAGCAGCACGGTCGGTGACTGCGGGGCCCGGACAGTCCAGGGAGTTCGGACAGACTGAGAGGCCTGTCCAGGCCCCCTAGTCAATCGGGCCCCTCACAGCAGTACTGGCCGTACCACCCTGATGGCCCGTCCAGTTGTTTAACAGCAAAGTCAGTCTAGTATGACTGGGAGAACAGCGTTTACCACTCTTTTTAATATGATGCATAAGGAAGAGATTAATTGCTTTAGAACGTCACGATATCCTGGTTGGAATATCTGTACATTTGGAAAGGCCGAGCACGTGATGGCGTGACAGTGCGGAAGCTAATTTTCATGCTACAGTCCTCAGCAAAGATTACAGCTAAATTGTGTGACAGTCGCTCCTTAGAACCTTTAAAATTTTTGTCCTGCTGCAGCGTAGAGCATTCATTCAGATACCGGAGGTGCTTCCATTGAAGTAACGCGTTCTTAAGTGCGTACAGGTCTGGTAATGGCGGCACTGTGAAGTAGCGGCTAGCATTTTTGCCTTGTCGTGCTTTGTGATTGATACCGACAAAGGCCCTATCTGTGCGTCTCCGCATGGTGCTCCCCCACAGTCCAAAAACATACTGGTGGGTTTTGTGGCTTCTCACTAAACCCATGTTTGTGTGCCCTTGATAAAGAATTAGATTGCAAGCTCCAGGGGCTGATGTGAATGAATAAACCTTCTCTGATTGTACAGCGATGTGGAATATGCGGGCGCAGTATAAACAAAGGATAATTAACAAGCGCAATGTCTGTTTTCCACGGGAAGGGAAGGTGTTGTGTCTGCTATTTCCTTAAATGAATCTGACTATATTGAGAAATCACATGGACGGTCAGTGCCAGACTGTGCCAGGATACCGCTGGGTAAACACAATCCCTAATTGTTTTTGGTATGCTAATGACTCCATTAATTGGGGTTAAAGCAACAACACTTTACCTCTAGAGACCTAAATGAAATAGAAACTAATGCAATGTGTTAGATAGTGCTGTAATAGGGTCCTCAGTGTATATCCATCTGTATAACAATCCTGTGTTACCGCTGATGATAATAAGTGGTCTCCGGAGAGACCTAGAGCTACAACAATGGGGGCTGTTTTCCTTCAACATCAAGATGCTTTGTGGTAACATAAATACATTATTACAGATTCCGAGTTCTGGACAATTATGTCTAAGTGGCAGTTATGTAACCTTGTCATGGGAATCTGCACAGCTCTGATCTGCACTTCATTTGGAAATATATATATATATTAATATGGGTGCGAGATATATTTCTCATACACATGGGCGTGCGGCTATCTCGGGAGCAGGATTTGGGAAGCAGGAAATTGTAAAAATGAAATAATGTAAAGAGATGCAAATATATATATATTATATCATATTATTTATTTTTTTTGAATAGTGCATTTTCAGACAACCCGTTCTTATTTGACTTTTCTGTGTGTATGCATCACCGTACCACTTTATTGTTTTGTATACAGGGTGTAATTATCAGTTTATACAGGGTAACACTCTACTGTGAGCGATATGGCTATTAGAAACCAGTGAGGAGTTCTGTGACCATAGAAAAGTAAACAACTGTTCGATGTACACAAGCCGTGGAATCCAAGGTGGCTTCTAATATCAGTAATAACTTACCCATACTTGCCAACTTTTCCTATTTGGCTTCAGGGAGATCCCGGGGGAGGTGGGCGTGCAGGGTCGGGGCTTGATGAATCGCAACATTTTGGTCTCGCCCCCTAAATGATTGTCACAATGTTGGCCAGTTACAACAGGGGGCTAAGATGACCCAATATTTGCATCATTAAGCCTCGTCCCCACCACTTATCTATTGCGGGGACGAGAACCGGGAGGATGCCCTGCTCTCCTGGGAGGTCTCCCAGAAATGCGGGAGTCTCCTGGACATTCCAGGAGAGTAGGCAACTATGCATTAAAGAAAAGCAGCTACTGAATCTCTAGAGAATGAAGTGTCTTTTACATTTCTATATCCATTACTGAAGTCATGTTGTCTTACTGTCAGTCTTTGGTTAAATCTTGGTCTCCATGAAAATGGCCACCTCCATAGGCATCAATACATGGACATAGGACACAATTTCTGAACCGTGTCATCATGCCACAGATGGCGAAGCTAACCACGTCTTGTACTGGCTCAGCATCAGGGAGAATGCCAGACTCTTCAGGGAGTGAGGGAGATCACCCCCATTTCAGGGAGTCTCCCTGACATTCAGGGAGAGTTGGCAAGTATGAACTTACCATCAGAGGTACATTATTCCTTATAGTACGCAAGTCTTTTCTAATGATCACTAAAGTCATGACGTGATATCAGAACACACAGTTTTATCATAAATTGCCTACTGATTACAATCAACTGAGAGTGAGGTAGTTTGTGTATTTCTGTATTTGTGTGCTGGGTATTGATACAGTGGTCTATGCTAGATAAATGTGGACAGTGTGTATGAATGAGCATATTGTGTGTTGCGGCATCTTTTGGTGGGTGTGACTGTAACGAAGGAGCTAGCTGTGAATTGGGTTGCACTGATAACAGGATCCCTCAGAATGTTGCTCTAAAGCCCAGTAGCTCTTAGTTATGCTTCAGATTGTTGTTATTTAATTGTGTTGGGTTCTCCCTATCAAACAGTCCAAGGGGTAGATTTGCTAAAAGGAAAAATTAAGGTGTCTCCCACAGCAACAATCAGATTCCAGCTATCATTTATCTGGTGCATTCTAAAAAATGCTAGAATCTGATTGGTTGCTAGGGGCAACACCTCCACTTTCCCTTTTTAGAATTTTTAGTATATCTACCCTCAACTCTAAAGAGGCCAACAAATTGCATATGGACAATATACACTTTTGCAGGCAGGATCTCATATAAATAAAAAAAAAAAAAAGTCAAAGAGCATGAAGGCAAGCCAGTTAGACAGCCATAAGTTGTATACAAATGACCCTACACATAGCACTAACACGCAAGAACTTTTGAACAAATCATGTCTAGCACATGGGCGTTTTCACAGAAAGGATCTTCAGTTGAAGTAAATAGTCCGTAAATCTGGTTTAAAGCAGGGTCGTCCCCGCCTTCCAATAGCTTAGTTTCCATAGCACAGAAATAGACAGTCATTTATATAGCCGAACGTCTGCTGAACGGCAACAACCGACAGAGGGAGTTAAGTAAGAGATGCTGTGGCAGAAGCTGACTAATGTCACCATAGTCTTGTTCTATGCAGAGGTTAAAGCACCTCTGTCTGTCGTCGCATTGTGGGTCCTATTTTTTTTCATAAAAAAAATTGCTGAAATCTGCTTTACACCTCAGATTATGTCCCTCGGTGCTTTTGACAATTGAAACCGTGTGTCACATATTTATAAGGAGAGTCTCTCTGGTTAAAACCAAAACTGTTATTGGACACCTCCTGTACACTCTTGTAATAAAATGTAGTAGTGTTAAAATGTGTTACACAAGAGTTGACACTCCACGCCTCGGAGATAATTGTACTCACTCTTGTCCCATGTGTAGTTTCCTGTAGCAGCTCCCGTAACTCCCTGAAACAGTGCTGGTTTTTGAAAAAACTGGTATGTTTTATATACCGTAATAGCATGAAGTGAGTAATCGCGCTGCTCAGACAGGACTTTGAGTACAATTGAATTCACCCCATATTGTCACGCAAGTTAGTAAGAAATAGTAATATAAGGAAATAAGTCATGTTTATTTCATTTCACTTGCGACATTGCCGAGGCACTCACTGATTACACTAGTTCCTGTTGAAGTGAGGCTGATTTCTTATGAATATTGGTTCAGCTGCCTCCACTGCGTGTGAGTGAAAATTCACATTAAGGGGCATATTTAAGAAAGCACGATAGTGCTTTTACCGGGTAATTAAGGTGCCTCCGTGTCCTCCGCACATTTATTAAGGGTGCATCGCAGCAGATATCATGGATATCTGCTGCTTTGCACTCCTCTTCGTTTTTGGGAGCAGTCACCATTCAACAGTATGGTGACTGCTCCCAGCTGCAATCTAACAAGTTCCGAAAAAACATTTTTTTTCGGAAACTTGTCTTGATAATGTACGCCAGCTGAAGCTGGCGTACATTATCAGAAATGAAAAAACCCAATGCTGTCAGCTCTGCTCCGAAGAGCAGAGCTGGACAGTGCATGTGTGAAGGGATCACATGATCCCTCCCTGTCACTCACCGCTCGCAGAATTGCAGACAGACCGGGATCTTTGTGGAACTGCACATGCGCAATGGAAAGAAGAAGAGGAACGAAGATGACGTGGAGGAGATCCTAGAGACAGTGCGTCCCGAAGAGGGAGGTAAGTGTGATTTTTTTTTTATCACAGAAACAGCAGTTTTTCGGAACTGCTGTTTCTGTGATCCATTTTTAATAAATTTGAGAAATAGATCAATCCTTATCCATGCGATAAGGATTGATAACTATTTCTCATGATAAATGTGCCCCTAAGCATCAGAGATTAAACAGGGAAGTTCTGGAGTTCACTTTATATTTCTGATAATACAGCACTTGTTTGAAGTTTTCTTGGAATAGTTATATTTCAGTGCTCGTAAATATTAAAAGTATTGAACAATACAAGGATCATCATCAACATTTATTTATATAGCGCCAGCAAATTCCGTAGCGCTTTACAATTGGGACAAACATTGATAAGACAATACTGGGTAATACATACAGACAGAGAGGTAAGAGAACGCTATCTGTCATGCAGACATTAAACATGCCTATCCATTGTGCAATCAAAATTAAGTCCATTTTAATAAAAACATGTTGCACAAGACTTTAGTTTTTATGAAAATCAACTTTACACCAACCTACCTCCTCCTCTTCTTTCTGTGCCTCCATCCTCTTCAAAGTATTAACCCAATATAATCTGCCGGGTTGTACAGTTAAAGAACTTTCGTTGGGGATCTCAGGACATTCTCCAGTCTGTAACACAGTGATAGGACATGTTCCGTAATACAGACAACGGGAATATCTTCACGCCATGTAACATAGTTGCCAAATTTTTCAGTCACTGAATCAAAGTACGTCACCAAGGTGGACAGATTCGCAAAAAGGATAGGTTGCATGCTTTCCACGTGCTTTAACTCATACCAAACACTTGGATACATATTAGACAGGAAGAAAAATGACAAGGCTAGCCATAACTATTACACTTTATATTGGGTTGAACCAATGTTTTGCCAATCGGTTCAGTAGGAAGGAACTGGTGACATCATTGAGACATGAGCTACTCCTTGATATCGGTAGTTTCTAGTGAATTGAAAGGCAGAATTTTGATTTAGCCCATCAAAAATGGCAGACCCCACTGTGTAGTGGTACGACACCTGTATGTTGGAACCCAAGGTGAAGTCAGAGAATCTCTTTATGGGGGTCCCCTGATTGTCAGATATGCAAGAGACTCTTTTGAGAATTATCAGTTTTGGTGTGGCAAAATAATGGCACATGGACACTTGGGGCCCCAGATCAATGGTAAACAGACACTTGGGGCCCCAGAACAATGGTAAACAGACACTTGGGGCCCCAGAACAATGGCACGCGGACATTTAGGGGCCCCAGGACAATGGCACACGGACATTTGGGGGCCCCAGGACAATGCTACACGGACATTTGGGGGCCCCAGAACAATGGCACATGGACACTTGGGGGCCCCAGGAAAATGGCACATGGACACTTGGGGCCCCAGAACAATAGGACACGGACGTTTGGGGCCCAATCTAAGGGGGTATTCAATTGTCAGCGAGATCACTGAAATACTCGCGCTCCAAAAATATTACCATTAATACGGTAATATCTCGCTGAATTGGAGCTGCGAGCTGAAATCCAGCGAGTAAATTACCGTATTAAAGGTATTTACGCGCAATATTACCGTATTAACGGTAATATCTTTGGAGCGCGAGTATTTCAGCGATCTCGCTAACAATTGAATACCCCCCTAAAAGCCTATTTAAGCACGGTGTACTTCCATCAATGAGTTTCCAGCTAATTGCACCGCTCGGAGGCTTATATAAACTTTTTAAAGAATGTCAAAGCCATCAATTTACTGCACAGTGAAAAGAATTTAGCTGGATCTATCTCAAGGGCTGATCAGAAAACCCACATTGCAAACATTAGGAATCCAATAAGGGTATAATTTCCACTCTGTAATCAATTGTGTTCAGTTCCTGGTATCTCCCCGCCACTATCGTGTTTTTCCTGTGCAGTTTACACACCCAGCGGAAATATTAAAAGATATGGAATTCTTTAGAAATTGACAGCAGATATAAATCGCTTTGCCCACAGTCTGTCCTTTCTGTGCTCGAGTTACAGCATGAAGGACTGAGAAACACTAGAAAATGTTTTCCAACTCGCCTGAAAGGGGAAGAAAAAGTACACTAAATGAAAGATATATATTAGTGTGTGTGTATATATGTATGTGTGTGTGTGTGTAATTGTAGGACTATGAAGGACTCTGTCATCACCTTTCTAAAATCCCATCACATACTATTGCTTGTCTAGGGCCACGTTTGCGTTGGAGTGTAGAAATTCTATTTCATCATCATCATCGTCGTCATATATTTATATAGCGCCACTAAATCTGCAGTGCTGTACAGAGAACTCGCTCACATCAGTCATGTAGCGATGTTTGAAGAAGCAGTATCACTAAAACATTAACTTTTCATGTTGCTACAGTGAGGGGAGGGGGGTTTAAGGACAATACCCATTGTAAAGTGTGCGTCACCAGAAATGGTTTTTGCTATTTTGTCTATTACTTTGTAGTAATAATATGCAAGTTCCATCACCTCTATAATCTTGGCCATGATGATGATGATGATGATGATTCTAAAAGTATTCATATCTATGTTGAGTGTACAGAATTTTTTTTCCACAATGGGTTGGAATTTTTACTAGAGGTTAATAAAAGGAGAGGTAAAGCATATAGTGAATCTGCACCAAGGGCAGTTTATATACTTAAATAAGACTTGAGTGGCATGGATGTTCTCAAAGATATGGCAGGATGCCATGGATATGGAGATACAACTAATAAATTAATTACATAGAGTGGTTCTGACAAACAAGGACATGTAAGACAGTGTCTTGTTATTTTTAGTTAATTATTTGCTGGTCATTTAAAGTTGGTCGCAAGTTTGTGGTCCGAACATGAAAGTAGAGATTTTTCCACAACTCAAAATAGAAAGTTAAACAAGTGACCATATTCACATACAGACAGACCACTCGTCATCCTCAACCTGAGGATAGTGACTGACGTTTAAGTAAAAATAATAAATGAATTGTACCCAATCCTACCAGCCTGCGTTGCTTACCGCTGGGGTGGTCAGACTATAACAGTAAGACCTGCAGCTTGGGGACCCCCATCATGAACCAGCCCTAGCCTAGTCAGCACAGGGCGGACCAGTTCTCTCGGTCAGTGGGGGCTGGGGTAATGAGATAAATTTAGTGTAATATTAGTTTACTCTGTGTGGCATCCATTGGCATGCTGGCTCTGTAGAACTACAAGTAGCAGCATGACTATGGATAGCATGCTGGTGCTTGGAGAACTAAAAGCGCCAACATGCTCTCGTTGTCAGAGCCTGCTAGAACCTGTAGTTCTACAGAGTAAACTAATGGCAAATAAACACACTGACATTGTTGGGGGGAAAAAAATCTTTATTAGTGTAATAAGAAAAATAAGCACTCCCCAAACCCCTCATTACCATCTTCATTGCATCCTAACTTCCAAAGGTGTCCTCTTTTTTTTCTGTCCTGAAATAATCCATGGGTTCTATTTCCACGCGGTTTTCCTAGCTTTAATTTATTTCCCACCGCCTTAACCGTAAATCAGTAGCATTTGCGCCCCCCCCCCAAATATACTTCTCCAGGTGTCGGGGCCGCAACTTTAAGCTCTAAATTCCACGTTGTTTTACTGCGCAGTAAAATAAAGCAGAATTTTTTGTTTGAGTGTCAGACTTATGTCCATCTCTAAAATGAGGCCTTTTATTGGGTAAATTTGGAAGGTTGGGATACAAAAATGTTTCTGTTCAGCCAAAATACCTGTGTATCCCTACCGATAACTACACCCCTGCTGCTGACGGAAGGGTGCCTTGTCTGAAATGTAACAATTTATGTTCCAACGTCCAGGAATGTTAATGAATCTTAAAGCGGAGTGTTAATAACCAGTCCACACTCTACGTTTAAGTACTCCAGCTGATACACGGAGCATAAATCTGTACTTCAGACCTAGCTGGGAACAGGGGGAGGGAGATGGGGGGGAATCACAGTGAGGACATGTCCAGGTTAGTGGTAATAAAGACATGTGGTATCGTTTTTGTATTATTTGGAACATACAGATCTAAATTAATAACAGCTCTTACAAGACCCTGGGGGTTTGTGTAAAAGAATTTTGATCTCCTAAGGAAAAGCTCACCATTGCTCACAGGGGAGGGAGGGGGGGGTTGCACTTGACTTTTGACCTCCTTTCAAAGGCACCTGCGTGAGCCTTTAAAATCCACTACCACCAATTATCCACTTTCAACCCAAAGTGTTTAAACTTAGGACCACATTAACTGAGCTTAGCACATAGCCATGTCAGCGTAGACTTCCTGATGTGAGGAGATGTCTTGACATGGTTAAAAGGGAGTTTAGGGATGGGGCACGAGATTAATCAGCTTCTCCTCCTGACAGCTTCAAACAAAGAAACCTTTCAGCCACCTGGTTTCCGTCTCTCACACCTGCATTAAGATTGTGGGGCAAATGCTTTCCTTTGCTGGCTTGATCCTGTTATTTGCAGGTACATGTCCACAGCCGCTCCGCATTACTTAATGTACCTTAACATGGAAGAAATTGGAAAGACTTCTGCCTGTGCGAGCGTGTGCTGTAGCATTTGGTTTCAGGAGAATATAGAGGGAAACATAGAGGACTGCATTGATAGGGTGCAACACTGTGACCTGATTTGTCTCTGTTTTACAGCCTATCTGGGCTGTTGGCATCAGTTTCCTAAAGGTCATTTGCAGAGCTGTAACTTAGAATTCTAGCGCCTGGGGCGAGAAAGACAAATGCCGCCCCCCTAGCCCTCAATTTTAACCAAATGAACCTAAAACATTCCTAAATTGCGCCTCCCTTCAGCATTGCACCCTGGGCGGTCGCCCCTATCGCACACCCCTTGTTACGGCTCTGGGCATTTGTGGCATAGAGACCAGAGGCAGCTATTTTGTGAGTCCATACACATTAGAATGCAGTTTAACAATTCACCTTTCCTAATGAATTAATTTGCTGCATTCTCAGTGATGTCACTGGCTCCTAGTGACTGGATAGGCTGCATTCTCAGTGATGTCACTGGCTCCTAGTGACTGGATAGGCAGCATTCTCAGGGATGTCACTGGTTCCTAGTGAATGGATAGGCTGCATTCTCAGTGATGTCACTGTGTTTCTCTGCTGCTCATGATGAAGCTCATTCTCATCAAGTATAAGCAAAGTCTACACAAACCTTTTACTTCAGATGCTACTCCAATAGATGTGTATTGTGTCACTGTTTTCCAGTACTATTCATTTATAGTAATTTTTAAACATGTTATGACAAAGAGGGACTTATAAAGGACAAGGAAGTTGTGGAAGGGACAGTAGGGTGATGGTGAGTGGTTATACATGGTGGCCACATTATTAGGTACACCTGCTGGTTAATGCAAATATATAATCAGCCAATCAGGTGGCAGCAACTCAATGCATAAAAGCATGCCGACATGGTCAAGAGGTTCAGTTGTTGTTTAGACCAAACACCAGAACGGGGAAGAAATGTGATGTAAATGACTTTGACCATAGAATGATTGTTGGTGCCAGACGAGGCGGTTTGAGTGTCTCAGAAACTTCTGATCTCTTGGGATTTTCACATAGAACGGTCTCTATAATCTACAAAAAATGGTGAGTAAAACAATAAACACCCAGTGAGCGTCATTCTGTGGGTGAAAACGCAATGAGTGAGGTCAAAGTAGAATGGCTAGACTGGTTCAAGTCGTCCGTAAAGTGACCATAAGCCCAATACCCAAGCAGTTCATTAATGGTATGCAGGGGAGCATCTCTCAACAACATGAATCCATGGACCCATCCTGCCTTGGGTCAATGGTGCAGACAGGTGCTGATGTAATTGTGAGGAATATTTTCTTGGCGCACATAAGGCCTCTTAATGCCGAATGAGGTTTGTTTAAATACCATAACCTCCCTGCCTATTGTTGCTGACAATGTGCATCCCTTTATGGCCACAGTCTACCCATCTTCTGATGGCGACTTCCAGCAGGATAACGCACCATGTCACACAGCACACATCATCTCAAGCTGGCTCCACTAGCGTGTTGACGACTTCAGTGTACTCCAATGGCCGCCACCGTCACCTGACCTCAACCCAATAGAGCGCCTCTGGGTCGTGGTGGAAATAGAGATTTTCAGCCGCCAAGTCTGCAGCAACTGTGTGATGCCGTCGTGTCACCATGGACCAGAATCTCTGAGGAATATTTCCAGCAACTTGATGAATCCATTCTGCAAAGAATTCAGGCTGTTCTGGAGGTAAAGGGGGGGGGTGTCATACCCAGTACTAGGAAGGTGTCTAATACTGGGGTCCCAGTACTAGGAAAGTGTGCCCAATAAATTGACCACTGAGTGTGTTCCACTGTGTAACACTTTCAAACTGAACATTGTTATGGAGGATTGCAAGTATTTTAATGAGCGCATGAGTATTTCCCCAAAATACAACAAAATAGTATTTGGCATTTCAGTCATTAAAAAAACTATTTTAAACTCTTTTAACTAAACAACTGATAACTTTACAGGTGGTGCAAAAGTATAAAATGTATAACTAATAGTGCAAGATTCACAAACATATCACACCATAAGCAAGGCCTCACTTGGACATAAACCGTTTTAATATATTAATTGTATAATTGTTCCTTTTATGGCCTCTGAGATGTCGGTTATGTAATAGACTGGGTATACACTACAGGATTTTCACCCGATTATCCGGCCAATTACACGATAAATGACCGTTTGGCCCGATATCACATTAGCGTGTACGCTGCAACGATTATCGTGCCAAAGCACACTGTATCGTTCCATTTGTTTTTAATACCAGATTAAAGATGTCGTTCAACGATGGAACGATGTCCTTCCAATCCTGCAGTGTGTCTGCACTCAGGACCAGCAGTATCCATAGATCTCTATGGAGTGTGCAGAGTCAGATTTTTTTCAGCCGATGGTTATAACAGATGAAGAGCACAGATCTGAAGATAAATAGTGTGAAACGTGTATAGTGTGTACACAGGGATCGGCTGCTGATCGGTACTTTCAGTCTTTGGTTAAATTGTTAAAGATATCGCATCGTTAGAAGATTTGTGTAGTGTGTACTCAGCTTCAGACAATGGAAAATATTTACATATCGAGTGATGTTGAGCCGGTGGGCGTGGCCTGTCATCTGGGTGCATACAGACAGGTCACGTGAAAATCAATTACTAAAATGAATAGGATGAACTGAAATAGGCAAAATATATGTGTTATCTCTATTTATCGTGAAAATGTTATTACATACCTCCCAACATTTAGTTTTGTCCTGTCGGGACAGAGTGCGCTTGCTCTGCCTTTAAGGATCGTGGTCGCACAGAGCGTGGTCGTGTTGGGGGCGTGTAACATGACTAGAGGTTTAGAAGCACTAGCCGTCCCAACCTCCCTGAAACAACCCTGGCAATGCGGCACACACCAGTGGCGGTTTCCTTAGTCACCCAGACCAGCAGTAGCTGGGTCACACCTTCCCACAATCCTGTGCTGTTATTCTGACCTCAGTCCACACAAAGTGTTTGAATCGTTAGGGTATATTCACACCAATGTGATTTATTTTATTTATAGTGCAACACAACAATTATTCTAATTTTTTAGAAACTTTATAGAGTTTACACTGATTTATGGTTTATTTGCTGGTTTGGTCGTATACAGACCATAGCAGAGGATGTGTTCCTGTTGCGTATTATCCCCCCCAATACCTTCTCTTACAATAGTCTGTGATAAGATGCAGTAACCTAAGCTTAGATGTCAGTGGTGACCTGTAGAGATGATCTGTGCGCTATTACTAGACGCTGCTTTCTGTTTCCTTTTGCACAGACGCAGTTTATCCCTATTCTAATGACCTGGGATTGTTCTTAGTGATTTATTCTGATGCGCTGGAACCGAAGGCTGCCATTGGTGCGGAGTGTAGCATACCTGAGATCTGTTACCAGATTACATGGGTATAGCAGCAAGCAGGGTTTTATCGGGCATTTAAGATAACCTATTTATAATATGGATTGAACCTGTATCTGGGTAAATATCTCAATTTTAATTCTAAAGCTGTATTTTACAAACTGTATGTGGGAGATGGATTGTAGCCCCTGATGTGTACCACAAGCCAGCTCTTCAGTAGAACTTTATGGCGCTCTAGAGAGTCATTGAGTAATTTAGCTATGGCCTGGCCTAGCTCTGGATTTCGGGTACCTTGGGACCCCTATCCCAAATGCCCTATGGAGGATGAGTTTGTCCAACAGGGAAGAACCCCTTTAAATGTCTTCTCAAACCTTAGTGAATTTTCTGCTCTCTCTCTGCTCTGCGGATCCTCACTTCAGACCCTTATATAATGATGACGTCTGTGTATAATTCCTTCCTGCTTCATTTGTAAGCGCTAAATGTGACCAATTATTATAATGGGGTGGAATACATTTCCCTATGGATGTCTAAATCTGCAGTCCCATGACAGGGGCAAACGCAGGATTGACAGGGGCAAACGCAGGATTTGCAGAGGAAGGTTTTCACACCACACCACCAGTGGGTGTGACCAGGATGCATGGGGGCGTGACTATAATTTTAGACAGTGCTTGGCTGCTCTCCAAGTCTTCCTATCTCCATAATATACATGGGCAATGCTGTGTGCACAACTGTTAGGTGCACACAGCTCTCCCTTTGGAAGCAGAGCTGTGTGAAGCGGGAGCAGGGTCCAGCCACTTCAATTAAACAGTGCCTCAGGCTTGGAGGGGGGTTTCCAGGCACTAGGACCCCTCCCCCCTCAATTTGCCTATGCATGAAATGGTCTCCAAGCTACTGCAAGCCGAGCCCTGGGAGCAGCGCCGGTGCTAGGGTCCTTGGCGCCCTAGGCACAGTTTGAAAATCGCCCCCCCCCCCTTTAAAAATCGCCTCCCTCCCTTTAAAAATCGCCGCCCCCCCCCCTTTAAAAATCGCCGCTGCGCTTCCCTCCCCACCCCTCCCCATGTCTTTCTTTAACTTACCTGCATGAAGCTGCTCCTCTCTGCTCTGTCTTCTCCCCTCCACTCACAGACACTGTCGGGCCGTGATGATGACATCATCACAGCCTGTCACTGTCAGTGAGCGGAGGGGAGCAGACAGAGCAGAGAGGAGCAGCTTCATGCAGGTAAGATTCAATAGCCCCTTCCCTCCTCTCCTCCCCGTGGATTTCACTTTTTTTTTTTTTCGAGGCGCCCTGCAGAGCCCGGCGCCCTAGGCAATTGCCTAATGGGAGCGCCGGGCCTGCCTGGGAGGTATGCAGAGTCTAGAAACAGAGAGGCGGGTGATCCCAGGGTAGAGATAATATCAGCACTATTATGAGGTGGTGGTGGGGGGGATGTACTATTAGGTTTGTCGGTCAGAAAACAGTGAAGAACAATTGAGGTAAAACCAAAATGATAAAACAACCAGAATGCATCCCAGACTTTCCAAAATGACCCATTGTACACCCGATACAAAATGCTCTGGGAGGTGGGAAGTTTTGGAACAAAACATTTTTTTGAAAGAATTCAGCATACCTTACATTCAACCTTCTCCCTGTAGGGACCTCACACATTGTGTTTCTGCACAGAAATAATGGTAATTATGGCACATAAAACATTGCTAATTAATGCTCGCACTCCTATCAGGTGCAAGCAAGAATGTGCAAAGATTCTTTCCTGAAACAACAGAACCTTGTGACTAAATTAATCTCTTCCACAGTGTTAGGTATAGAGCAATGGCATTCATTCATTCATGCAACTCTATCTACTGCACAAAATAGCAGGTAGCAGGAATTACACCCACCTGTAACCTAGACCTCAGATTTGTAATCCCCTGAAAAGCATAACAGTCGAAAAACTGGATTACAGATTTGACATCTTCTTGTGTCTTGTGTGCATTGTATATATTTAGTCAACTTGCAATTGCATTTTTTTTCCTTTCTGGATGAGTTTTTGAACTAGATCCAAATGTGAAACTGATCCTTATATTTTATAGTTGTCTTTTAATCTGTTGCATACGTGCTGCTTTCAGTGTTGTTTTGACACATTCCTGTTTTTAATCTTGGTGAACAAAATAGAATCTTCACTAAACAGAAAAAAACAACCTTCAGTAGTTTATGCAAACAAAATAAAAAATAATGTAATATTTATACTAGTTGGCTGGATAGTGGTTTGGTAAACATGTCTTGTTATATATTGCTTCATCTTGTAGGAAAACTGTTCACAAATATTTGTGGGTGTTGTGTTGTGATATCCTTAAAGGTGCCCATAAATGCTAAATAGGCTGCTGTGGGCCTAATCGACCGATCAGATGTTGATTGGGATAGATAGTAAATAAAGTCAGGCGATGACCACATTTGACTGAATGTATACCTATGAAATTAAAGAAAATAAATGAAGATAATCTGGGAATTGATGATGTTCCATGTTCTACGTTTTGGGCCAAACAATATCTGGCGTATTCGGATATCATCATCAACACAAATTACACAAAATTCTGGTGGTGCGGACATGAGACAAAGGGTAGAGAGGAATCTGCCCATAAGAGCTTACAGTCTAGAGGAAATCCCGGTCTTTCACCATGTTTCCCCCATTATTTCTCATTATTTTTGTACCATTGTTAATTTTACAGCAGAGATTATCCTCTGAGATGTCTGTTTATAATATAATCAGCAGATGATTTTTATTCCATTTTTCCAACCTGGCCAGATAAACGAGGCTATATCGTCTGTAGTGCTTTGAACTAAATTACATTTATACTTAAAAGTTTAAGCTTTAAGAGAGTAAATGCACTTTTCAGTCTTCTCTTTGGACTTTCCACCATGGCTTTTTAAAAACAAAAACAAAAATGCACAGTGTAATGGGAGTATTTCCTTCCCCTCCATCACAAGCCATGGAAACCCAACCCCAGCTCTTAGCCAGTGTCTGAAAGAGAGGTAATGGTGGATAAAAAGTTAAAATGGCAAAGCACAGCATATTGTGACACCCCTGGCTTGTTCCACTAGTGTGTAAATCCTGGAATCTATATAGAGAATTTCTATACTAGCACACTAAACACCAGTCACTACCACCCCCCCCCCCCCCTTCCCCTTTCCATTATCCAGGCTGAGTACACTTTTCCTGCCCATAAACAAACTCAACTGGGGCTGTTGGCGGCCTCCACCATAATTGCCACAGCTGAGCCTCCGAACCAGTTATTCATTCACAGAACCACATTGAAAATAGTTTTAATTAACCTTCTATTACCACATTATTGTTTAAACTACTGAATGCCTCCAGAATCTGTCTCACTGCGACTCTGCAGTGTATGGAACGGTACTGGAAATGGAGATGATGGAGACAGATGAATAAATAATTACAAAAAAAATATATAATTTCTTTAGAAATAGGTGGTTTGTGATCTACCTTTCATCTGGAGATGTGGATTCAACATTTGTATTAAGTGCACAGTGTATTTTAGTAACTTTTGGACAGCTTATAGTTTAGTTTTTTTTTTATCTCATTAAGGAACGTTTGTACCTGTTTATTTGCGTGGCAGAAGGTATTGCTAAAGGTAGAGGCTTTCTTAGGGGTAAATTTATTAAGCTGCAGGTTTGAAAATGTGGAGATGTTGCCTATAGCAACCAATCAGATTCTAGCTGTCATTTTGTAGAATGTACTAAATAAATGATAACTAGAATCTGATTAGTTGCTATAGGCAACATCTCCACTTTTTCAAACCCGCAGATTGATAAATTTACCCCCTAGACTTCTCTTAATGTCTTGCCTTTTACTATTGAAAATTTTTAATGATATTGTAATACATGGCCACTAGAGGGAGCTGCAGATTACTGTATTTGAGTGATATATGTTTTGATGACTGTTTACAAACCACACTGGAACAATGGAATTTACAGAGGGTGCTTCTAATTAACACGTTATGTGCAAGAGAACAACAAACAGCAAGACTGCTATTAGCAAAATAAGGAAACATCTAATACTTCTGACCACTTTTGAGAAATATGCTTGCTTTATAGCTAGGGTGAGGCCCTATTTTATATGAAGATGAAATTAAAAAAGTGAAATAAAAAAAACAGCTAGTGTTGCCTTCGCTAATGCTGCAAAGGCAATTGATGATCAGCTGATTATTTTTGACTGGCCTCAACCTTCTCTGGAGTTTTTAAGTCCTGCTCCTCTTCATATGTCTTGGTGCTTCTAACCATTACATATTTATGTTTTTTTATATTTTGTAATATCATTAAGCTAAACAAAATACATTGAAATAAGTCTGTTCCTGTGTTTTCTGGCTACCTCCAGGTTTCGGGTCTGTTCTCGCCCATCATCCGTTGTTTTGCCATATCTACAGATTGATTAGGAGGATTACTAAACTGTTAATATCATGATATGTTGCAATATGTCCCATGTCAGCCGTTGCTCTCCCATGCAGAGGTGTAAAGGTGTCACAGATTAGGGTATTTGCTTACTGGTTTTTGCACTACTCACCAAAGAGGCGCGGAGTCTAACGTGTTCCTGGTCTTCACCAGGGACCCCCGCAAGGGAGTATGGACTTAGCTGCGGGAACACGCAGGTCGCGGTCCTCAGAGAGAGTAACCAGTGAAGCAGTAGATGAAAGCGGTGTCGTACAGGCCGGGTCCAAACCGTGAATTCAGGAGATGCCAGAGGGGAAGTCCAAAGCCGTAGTCAGGATAGCCGGGTCGGGGTCAGAAGCACAGGAGGAAGAATCAATCAATCAAGCCGAGGTCAAGTTCACAGGGAGCACAGAACAGGAGTAGTTAGTAACAAGCCGGGTAATACACAGGAATGCTGGAGTTAGGATGAGACCTAATACTCTGGCACTCACCATGTGCCAGAGTGAGGCTTTTATACAGCTGTAGTCCAATCATTGGCGGTGGTGACGCTAAACACCACCGCCGGAATTACTGGGAAGCGTTCCGTTGCCTAGCAACGGAACGCGTGACCACCGACCCGGAAGTACGCCCGGTTGCCTGGCAACCGGGCGCTCTGCAACAGAAGCAGACGTCCGTCTCTGTGCGGCAGACATAGCACAGGGACGGCGTCTGACAAAAGGGATTGAGTGTAGTGCTGCAGTTAAGGCTGCTCCATCTGTACATTAGTGGTCTGTGTCCAGTTTTTGAGTTTGAGTTACCGGTGCATCCACTTTTTATTTCCAGCCAAAGAAGTGAGATATTCAGAAGCTCCTTTACCAGAATGTAGCATTCAATTTTGGAGTTTTCTAAATGACACATGTAGCAGAGTCCTCAATGTCATGGTCCTTTGGCTGAATAATATCAATAGGACACAGTGCCCTCTGCTAACTCCAGTCTGTATTCGGTACAGTTTACCTTGGTTTATGGTTGTACTTCAAGGCCATGTTACAGACAATGAACTAAATTATATCTGGTCAGGGCCATAACTAAGGCTGTGCTAGAGGGGCAACCGCCCAGGGCGCAATGCTGAAGGGGGGCGCAGTTCATGAATATTTTAGTTTCATTTGGTTAAAATTGAAGACTATGGGGTAAACACATTCCTTCTCGCTAAAATGTTAAATAATAGCTCTGTATCTGTTCGAGTGGCGGAACTACCATTGGTGCAGCAGGTGGGGTGCAGCGGGACCCATGGAGATAATGAGCCTGCTGCATGGCCGATACAGAGGGTCGAAATTAGCTGTGGGTTCCGCTTCCCTGCACCGGGGTCCAGAGCGCGCTAGTTCTGCCTCTGATCTGTTCCCCACTTCTGGCTATGACAGTGACTACAGCATGCTGGCTATAGAGACTACATATGTGTATGCTGTTTTATAGTCATGTCTGCTTTGTTCCAGTGCATGATTATCCCTTGTGTATATATAGAACTGCATACATTTCCCTGTATTGCACATACTGTACATGAAATGACAAAGGGGACTGCAAAATGTAATTTAATGTACCCATTAATGCACACTTCAGAAGTCAAATAATATCAGATTTTGCAGATAAGACTTCACCGTCCTGTGTCTTATTTCTATATAACTGCAAATAGTGACAGACATATAGGTTTTTTTCACTTTTAAAGGCAATGGTGAAATACACAGAAGGAAGTCAGAACATAAAGCAATATATTTAGTTAAAATTTGCAGTAGGTCATGCTCAAGCCATTAAAGTTAACTGAAGGTTGCAAATCCCTTTACCTATTGGCCTATAACTGTATGAGCGAAATCCATTAAGGGATATTTCTGAGCACCGTTCCTTGGATCACTATGAAGAAACTACGATATATAATACAAGTTTCTTTCACTTTCTGCAATAGACAATGATGCAATCTGGTTGTTATAGGCAACACCAGTTGTTGTTTTTCCTATAAATATTCTCCCATTGTTTATATAACAGTTGATTCTCATATTTAGGTGTGTTCTGACTAAGTGACGCAACACAGGTTGTTAGAAGCTATTTATTTAGTACATATGGACTGATCGGTTCTATACCTTTATCCCATTGGTTAGTCCCTAAAGTTTAGAAATGAAAAATAAAAGGCATGTAAGAGATACTGGCCTTTGTAAAAGAATTTAAATTGTATTTAGTTGAACATAAGCAAGCGCTCAGGGATGAATTATAAGTACAAGCTTTCTATACGTACCCATATTACCACTGGAAATTACTCCGCTAATAAACTGTGCAACTTTAAAATATTTTTGCTTCAACTCAAGTGTTTAAAGTGAAATGTTTTACAGCAATCAGGCATGTAAAGTGTAAGCTGGATGTCATTAAATCATCATAATAGCATGAAACGTTAGTTACAGTGAACAGATACAATCTGAGAGGCTTAATATGACCCATTGCTGGTAGGAATGTCTGATATCTTGAGCTATAACACTTGTTTCTCTAGCTGATCATTCTCCAAAATGCATATCGAGATAAGGAAAAGGGTAAAATAATCATGGGAGAATACATTTCATTTCACCATGCAGTCTAATGCGTATAACCTGTGATTTCTGAGCGGTATACAAGAAATGTTGTATGACCAGGACAAGCTACAGCCTGCACTGCCCTACAATTACTATGGATGTTTTGTCTGCTGCATTAAAGTGGAAGTACAGCTACAGTCAATCGGTTAATGGTGGTCTTAGCTGCCGTTACTTTACATGGGTAGTGCCGTTCCTCCACAGATAACGAGTGATTGTGTGCTCATGAACATAACACTATTCTAGCTTTAAAAACTTAGTGTTCAAGCACTCCCATGTGACACCTGCCTTCAGGAGAGTACTTCTCAGGAGAGAAAGTAGGCTCCTTCTCCCTTTACTGCTGTTCCTCTTCCCTTTACTGCTGCTCCTCCTCCCATGTGACACCCGCCTTCAGGAGAGTACTTCTCAAGAGAGAAAGTAGGTTCCTCCTCCCTCTACTGCTGCTCCTCTGCCCATGTGACACCTGCCTTCAGGAGAGAAAGTAGGCTCCTCCTCCCTTTAATGCTGCTGCTCCTCCCATGTGAAACCTGCCTTCAGGAGAGTACGTCTCAGGAGAGAAAGTAGGCTCCTCCTCCCTTTACTGATGCTCCTCCTCCCTTTACTGATGCTCCTTCTCCCATGTGACACCTGCCTTCAGGAGAGTAAGTCTCAGGAGAGAAAGTAGGCTCCTCCTCCTTTACTGCTGCTGCTCCTCCTTCCTTTGCTGCTCCCTCCTTTTATTGCTGCTGCTCCTCCTCCTCCTCCGTTTACTGCTGCTCCTCCCTTTACTGCTGCTCCTCTTCCTCCCTTTACTTATCCAGCACCATATGTCTGAGAAAGTTTATTATCCAAGTTACTGATGGAGTAGCGCCACTGTGTGTGTGTCGACTTGAGTTTGACACATATATTACCCTACAAATTGTGTATGCGCCTCCACCCAGTAAGCTAAAATATACCTCTTGGTAATGCCCCCCCAGCAAATAATAACATAACACAGTGTCGTGGGCAGAAAATGGCTATAGGCTTTAATGTATAAGAAATGAAGGACATATTGCAACTTTCTCCATCTTTGAAGGGCAGTATTACCCACACTCAGCCAGTCCTGCATTATTGAGTCAGTAGTTTGATCTGAGTAGTGTAAAATACTATTTACACTTCACAGTTCAATGACGTTATGGTTGGTGATATTCCGTCGGGGACTGGCCATAGACAGAAGATTTCATATGTCCGACCCTCTGAGGGTAGAGAACCTGCTGTAAAAGTAAGTGCTAGATACACCTTTTTATAGAGTGTATCTAGCAAATGTTTGCATATAGAATAGGGAATTACATTGCACATTTATTCCTTAAAACATTAAAACCAAAGAAGACTTCTTTAAAGAACAAGGCTCTTTTTTTTCTTTTATATGTAATCTGCTTCTCTCATTATAGGTATATCAATTGTATACACTTTACTTATATTCTGATGCTGCTGGAGCGATGCGTTTTTCTTTTTTATCCTTTTTGATATATTTTTCTCAAGTTTATGTTTTACATGGCTCAATTCACAACCATCCTAAAATACAGCAAAATATGGATGATCACTTTTTTTTCAGCAGTGGGTCCTGGCATAGACAAGGATATAAATACAGAATGATTATTATACTATAATGTAGCAATCACATAGGAAATTACATTTAAAAGGGACATTTTCTAATGCAAAGTTCTCTATAAGTGATATTTACATTGTTGATAGATTTAGTAACGCTTAAACATACAATAAGTGTGAACAACCCATATACATAGATACATGTCAGAGATATACATGGCTGCTATTTTATTGCTTGCCTCAGGCTGCAGAATGGTTAGATGCACGACTGACTGGCTCCGCTGCAAACCAGCATGATTTATAGGTCTTTCCATGGCAAGAAAAAAATGTGTCTGCATCATAAATGTCAAATTGTAGATATTTGTTTGCAGAGCATATGAAAAGCAAGGTGTAAGGCAATCAATGTATCAAGGTGAAAACCATAACGTGAAGTTGGTGGTCCCGTATACCTTGCATCTCATTGCTTCCAGTTCCAGCTGGTTGGCATGGAGATTTGGCTATTCAATGTCATGGCTTATAATGCCTAATGCCACAGATGCACTGTGTGTTGGTAGCAGCAATATGACAGGGAAAGATATTGCTGCGATTACAGTAAGTTTAGAAACATAGGACGTTTTGTGACTCAAATGACTAGCATAATTCTATTGGTCAACAGAAATTTCTATGTTTCAATTTGTAATCCCACACGCCTTTTTAAATATTTAATGCCAACAGGTGACTCTAGTGTTCGTTTTCTCTTATTAGCAGAATTTATTTAGATAATCAGAAGAGCTGAAGGTGCAATGTTTTCCAGCCCTTGTCTTCATGTGACATTGCAACCCTTAAGCTGGGTACACACCTATGCAAGTATCGTGCAGATCACACAATAAATAACTGTTTGGTCAGATATTGCAAGATTGTGTACACTCCAATGATCATGTTTTATTGCACCAAAACACATTGCATCTGTTGATTTGATTTTGTAAACGTCCTAAAAATCCTGATCAGTAATGGAACGATATCGGACAAATGTGGAAGTGTGTACGAACCAGGGGCAGATCTAGAAAATTATTGTACCCGGGGCGATTTAGGGGGGGGAAGGGGATTTAGGCCCCGAACCCTTTCTAACATCTAAGGCTGCCGGCGGCTGCACACTATGTGCAGGTCCGCTCGGCAGTGACAGGCAGGGACAGTGTGCTGTCCGGCTGCTCTGATTGTGTTTAAAACAAAATCAGAGCAGCCGGGCAGCACACTGTCCCTGCCTGTCACTGCCGAACGGACCTGCACATACTGTGCAGCCGTTGGCAGCAAGTCTCTGCTAGGGGGCGCAATTGCCCCGATCGCCCCCCCCCCTGGATCCGCCACTGGTACGAACTCACCACCAGCAGCATAGGCAGATATCTGTAGAGTGTACAGAGTCACAATCTTTTCAGCAGATGGTTATAGAAGATGAAGATCACAGATCTGATTGTAAATGTTGTAGGTGTGTACACAGGAATCTGCATGCTCATCGCAGATTACAATCGACTAAATCGTTACAGAAATCTCAGCTGAAGTAAGATTACATCAGCATGTACCCAGCTTTATTAACTGCACCCAATTAAACCGTGCTCCCCAAACCTTATTTGTAACTGTTAAAACAAGGCTGGGAATAAGCATTGCTGTTTTCTAATGCTAGCAGCACAACATTGCAGTAAGTAGCAGTATATACATACAGTAGCTGAGCATTTTAAATATACAGTTTAAACTTGAAGTCTACCTATCCCTTACATAGAGTGGAGGCAGCCGATTTGTGGACTGGACTAATATTGATGGCGATGCGGCCTATCCATTCACTAGGAAGACACGATGAGACACAAAGTGAAGTCCCTAGTGAATTCATAGGCTGATATTGGTTTAGCCTAAAAAATTTCTTCCTCCGCTGAGGGTGATGGGTACAACTTATTTTATATTAATGAGGCTTAATTTTTCCGTAAAATGTAGCTAAACACGACAAGAACATCAACAGCCGCTATAGATAGCTACAGCAACGTTGCTCCCGCCACTTGCTGAAAAGTAAAACTCCTGGGAACATTTCCAACGGCTGCAGATCTCTAGGTCTCCTCAGCATCAAACATGCACTTTTTTTCCAAAAAGTTTTAGATTGATATCTTTTTAGCAAAAAATTATTAAAAAAAACCCAGATGGGACATTTTCCTCCCATGACCTAGAAGACTTTCTAATAAATCTTTTATTTTAACTCTGCGTCTGAGTTTACAAAACTTCAACCCAGAAGAATCAACACTTGGTCCAAAAATCTCCGGCTCATTGATAATAGAATCCGTTGGTTGTGTGTGGCCCTGACCGTATACCCACTAGGAAGCTGCCTCCTATCTGCGGACACTAAGCACTGCGGGTACCGGCTCCGTGTAGCTGTTGTGCAAATGTTTGGCAGAGAGGCTGATTTTCCTTACTCGTAGGCAATATCTGTGGCTTTCTCAATGTATAAACAACTGACAGGGCCGTGGAAGAAGAGTGTATCTGAAACTGTTTATACAAAAGAATTCCATCTGTCAGTCTGTTTACAGTCCACATGTGAAAAGCAGGCAAAACCTTTAAATTGGAGGCCACGCAACAACAAAATAATGATAAAAAAAAAACCCTGCATGCTAAAAATAATTATTTAAATTAGGATCTATGAAGCTTTTTTATTGGACGATTATAAAAAAAAAAGATGCTTACTAGATAAATCAACATATGCAAACGATTGGGGATGGATGGACAAAAAGGCATTATTATTATTTTTTTTCTATCTTACATAAATGTGCATTAACAAAATAAAAGCAGACAATACTGGAGGTGGGCCAGACATTTGCTAATACATTATTAGGCACTCCTCCTAAGCGCAGGGTCCGTCCCTCTGCGGTGCAGCCCGGCCATTGTTTCCTCTCCTTGGATTATCATGGAAACCTTTGATGTAGACTCTGATTTTGTTTTTACAATATACAGAGCAGGGAGCTAGGAGATCACATCTGATGTATCCACTCCCTCTTGGCGAATGACACTAGAAATCAGAGGAGGTTCCTCCTGCAGATCATACTCTGGGATATTGTATCAGACGAGCTCAGATTTGGAATAAATATAATAATGTATTCTGTGTGGCTATAATATTGCACCACGGGCAACATTTGGTTTCTACCATGGGCTGTTTGGTTTGTGGGGTTTTTTATTTGGCAATTACAAAATAACTAAACACAGCAAAGTACCCGTCCATCCCAATGACCAGTAGCCTGTGATGTAAATTCTCGCTTTTTATTTTTTTTTAAAAAACTAACTGTGCCTGTATCTCCCCACTCTCCCCAAGTTATCCCCCACATAATTCTAAAACAAGGAATTCAAGTTTATTCTTATTTTATTTTTTAAAAACTGTTTTTATTTTATTATTGAGTTTGAGTTTGATATTGAAAAATATGGTCTATTTTGTTGTATTCACTCAGTAACGCATTACGTTCCGTTTTGTCAAAGTCCACAAAATATATTCAGCAACTTCTTCACGGCACTGATACCCATAGATGCGCAAACTGGGAAAAATAAGAATTTGAGGCAGCCACGTGACCATGGAAGAGACAAAACCCAAATACCTCCCTAAGCCCTCTCCCTCCGCTCCGCATCTAAGCATCAGTGTCTCATGGTCAGTGGGTGGTTTGTATGCTTGGCTTTCGGCTGGAAGCCACGGGGAAACCACTTCAAACAGAAGCTGATTCAGGCAGGGGTGAGGGATCTAAGGATATTGGCTGTACGTCTAAGTCTGGGTACACACTACAGAATCTTTCTCCCGATACAATATCATTAATGATTTTACCAACGACTGAAGGTTCCGATCAGCAGCCGATTCCTGTGTACACACTGTAAACATCTCACATGATTTACCTTAAGATCTGTGCTCTTCATCTGTCATAACCATCGGCTGAAAAGATGGTGACTCTGTACACTCTATGGAGATCTATGGACACTGCCGGTGCTGAGTGCATACACACTGCAGAATCGGACCGACATCGTTCCATCCTTTTATAGAGATTTTTAGTCCATTTATAAAACCAAACGATACGATGAGCTCTGGAACGATAAAACATGATCATTGGCGTTGATAGTTAGCTTAACGGTACTGACTACCCCGACAGAGAAGAAGACGACAGGAGGACACTTGGCCAAGCATGTAAATCAGAGATGCACCAACTTACTGTCTTAGCTGTCTGGTTTCCTCAGCCGCATGTCCTGACACCCCTAGGTGCACTGCAGAGGTCACTACAGATCCCTCACAAGAAAGTGCGGAGGCCTCTTTTTCTTTTTTTTTTTCTTTGAGGATGTGCGGTCCGCTGCTTTGAGAGCCCGGGAAGCTAGAGCTGGACCCTTAACCAAATGTTGTTATGGGGCCCATAGGAGCAAAGTTCTGCCACTGACTGAAAGACTGTTTCTTAGCATCAGCACATTTTTGTAAGGTCTTTACTAGCTGACAACCGATCTAATAAGACAAAACATGAGGTCGTTTAATGAAGGATTTTTCCGTATGTACTCAATTTCACAAGGCCATACGACTTACATCTCCTCACTTGTCTCAAAATATCTCCCAACTCGACACCTCTGTTCTGCACAAGATCTGCGTCTCTCTTCCACTGTCATCACTTCCTCCCATTCCTGTTTACAGGACTTTTTCGGGCTGAACCCACTTTATGGAATTCCCTCCCTCGCACAATAAGAGCTCGTCTTCAAACCTTCAAGCGTTCTCTGAAAACCCACCTCTTCAGACAAACTTATAATATTCCTCTACCACCCTCTTAACCTCACTAGGGTACCCTATTACCACCCTCTACACAGCCAACACAAGACAACAACCCTCTGACCAACATAGTTGTGTGACTGATCACACAGCCCACTAAATACTTTGTAACCTTTGCATTCTAGCTGGTCAAATATTCAATATGATGTAGCACTTACCCTTGTGTATCAAACCATCGTCCCATAGATTTTGAGCTTGCGATCAGGGTTCTCTTACCTCTCTGTCTGTCTGTATTACAAAGTATTGTTTTATTAATATCTCCATTTGTAAAATGCTACAAAATTTGTTGGCGCTATATAAATAAATGATGATGATGAAGATGATTTCTCACTCCGGGACTCCTCCTTTAATCTGGGTTTCATGAATGCTGACAACCGTGAAAACAAGCTTTCACTGCCTTAAAAACAAATGTCCTGGTTGTTTAAGTCATTCCTCCAAGTAGCCCCCATTTATGTAGGATAGTCTAATGCTTGTGGATTGACAGAGCTGTGGTAGATATGAACTGGTCTTCATATGACGCCTATCGGGAATATTGTGTAGACAAGAATTAGCTGAGCCCAAGGTAATTCAGGAAAATGGCTCAGGAGCAGACAAACATCACACAGACAGAATCGGAGTCGAGCTGATCTTGTATATATTTATAGAGCCTTACTTACATTATACAGTCTTAAACTATGGTTAAGAATTTAGCTTTTTCTAAAGTATGTTATGTCGTGACAGCAGTAAATTCAGTGATCAATGGCTGGGCAGTTATGTTATTACCACATAATAAATTAGTGTCGTGAATTGGTGGCAGAAGTATAAAAAAACATACATTATTTTAATTCCAAAGAAAATCCTGGGTCAAAGGGCGACAGAAAATAAATATCTTTCCCATACATCCTACACTGAGCCTGTGACACGATCACACATCGAACATGTTGCTTGTTTGGCTAAAGTGTATGATATTCCTTTCCTGTATATTTTAACTCTTGTTTCATTAGTAACTTTATGTTTAGCTTGAAAGGGAGCTAATTCATTCGGTGTTTTCATTGTGTAGATGATTTATGAATTGAACACTGTTGTTAAACAGTTGTTTTTTGAGGGCATTTCTTTAACTATTAAAGCTTTTTTTTTTTTTTTTTTGTGAATGTTGTTGAAGTTCTGATTCGCTTCTAAAACCGATGAGTGACAGGTCTGGCAACAAATAATGGAGGGTGAAAGGGTGACACTGAATGACCAAAAGAAAATAAATGGTTTTATCCTGCTTATATTAAACATTGTCACCTGATGCGTAAGACACAGTTCCGCATCTCAAACGTTCAAAAGATTTATATTATATTATATATAATACGCTGCCACTTCCTTAATGGATGATGATGATAAAGCAAAGTTTAAGTTTGAATATGTACCACATAAAGAAGTTGACAGGGAAAGGTGTGATGTAAACTTTATCTTCATTTAGTACAATAAATCTTAATGAGGTCTGAGATGTGACCTCGGGGGTCTTTCAACTTTAACCATTTTAGTGTCAGGAACAATTAGACATTTCAGCTCCTGCGGAATGTGCACTATAGGAGGGCAATTACCTCATCGCCCACTTTTGCTTTTTTTTATATGAGGGCTGTCAGTGAGAGATTGACTGGGCAACCTCCAGTGTTTGGGGCTTACAGAAGGTTGAAATGATAAAACCAGGATACCACTGTGTCCCAAAGTCATAAAATTCACCCCTCGTTTTCTATTCCCAAAACAGATCATCAAGCCATAAGGACTTATTCCCCCATCATCTCCATTTGTTTAATCGCCCCCCTAGATTGTCAGCTCTCACGAGTAGGATCATCTCCCGTCCCCTCCCCTCCTTGTCCTCTTGTGAAGGTCTCTTTATGTTAGAAGTTGTCTTCTGCTATTGTTTGTTCTCTTGCTCCAATATTTATTTGTATTCTGTTCTGTTTGTGTATTGCGCTTCATAAATAAATGATGATTCCCGCGTATTCCCACATGGAATGTTACGTTCATTGGGGGAGTCTGGGAAAACACGGTTAGTAATCTCTGCATGTAGCCCATATGAACAGTCATACACTAAATGACAGTGTTTCCAGAGAGAAAAAGGAGAACAGAAGGACAGAGTTTCTGAACCACGGTGGCTAGCTACCTCTGTGCTTAGAGCTGGGGTCAGCATGATGTGAACTTGGGGCACTACTATGGGGCATAATATGAACTGGGAGCACTACTATGGGGCATAATATGAACTGGGACTCAATTGCACGATACCGACTACCCTGACACAGAACAGTACGACATGAGGATTCCGAATGAAGACTACACCGACCTGTGAAAGAACCTACTTACCGGAATGCAGAAGACTCGACTCCCTGTCTTGCTGGCTTGAGAAAATAACGTCATCAGGCAGCGCGACTTGGCTTAACATGGCAATGGACGGATCCGCCTGTCATTTATGTAAAGTAAGTTCTACTGTAGGGGTTAAGGTTAGGAGTAGGGTTAACCCTAACTCCTAACCCTAATATCCCTAACACCCCTAACCACTAAAGGAGTACTTACATCGCCAAGTCGCGATGATGTTATTTTCTCAAGCCGGCAAGACGGAGTCGTGATGTGAAGTCTTCTGCAAGTAGGTTTTTTCACAGGTTGATGTAGTCTTCATTCGGAATCCTCATGTCGTTCTGTTCTGTGTCGGGGTAGTCAGTACTGATAACAGGTACTACACCCACTGGGACACGACTGTGTGTCATAAAATGTTTATTTATTGGTCCCATTACTAAAAAATAGCATGATAAAACAAGAAATAATTATATATTATATATGTGACCGACGTAGCGGTATGGAAAATGTAAGTGAATGGAATGTGAAAATATATTATTATATATATATATATATAAACACACACACACACACACACACACACACACACTTGGCACACCTGGGCTTACAAAGGTTTTTGCCAGATGAGTCAAAAATTGCTGACTGTCCTCCGAGCATTGGTTCTATCCTCGAAGAGCAAGTCAGACACATTATATTGCACATTGCTATAGCAAAGCCTTTTTATTGCTGAACTATTTATTAATCTTTATTTATATAATCCCAAATTATTACGCAGCACTTTATAGGGAATGTTTAATAATTTGCACCAGTCACTGTCACAATAGAAATGAGTCTAATTCTCTACCACATGCACACATCAATACCGTCCAGAGACAGCTAAACTATTAGTATGCTTAGCACATTATTTATATTCTTTACATCAGATGTAGGAGTTCTTGAAACATGCTTGGAAATAAATAACTATTTGCAGCCTTGGACCTATGTTTCCATGTCTGTCTATTTGTCACAGGGTGCCCTACAAATGTCAGCCAAGCCCAAAATAAGGTCAACTTGATGTCTATTTATCAAGCTCAAAAGTGTTAATTTTTGCAAATTTACTGGTCAAAATACAGATGTCAACATATAGATCATGTATAGTGATGTCTCCCTCGGTGGATGGAGAGTCTGCTCCATCAATACATAACCCGCAGGCTGAAACATAAGCCGGCATTAGGGTCATTCCCACTGTTACAGGAATACTTGTATATTGTTTAAGAGGTCAACAAGACCTCTGACTAGTGTGTATCGAAAATAAAAACTGAAACACCTTCTGTTGTTAAACAGTAAATAAAAAAATCAATCTTACTGTACATAACCTCGTTGTCTGTGTGGTCTCGGCATCTCGGAGGAGCCGCCCTTTAAAAACTCAACCTTAAAAAAGTAGCACCCCATATAGAAAAAAATAGCAAAGCAGAACAAAAAATAATCAAGCACTGGCTGGAGCTGCTTTCATTCCCCTGGTTGCTTCATTGTTTTCCGAATTTCCCATTGCACAAAACAAGTGTATAGACCATATTTTTTATCTTTGCATAAACTCACGACATTCCTCCTGAGTGTGGCAACGTGCACCCAAAAAGGGGGGCATTGTCAAGCCACGATGGGGGAGGGGGGGGCACGTCCCCAATCCCCAACCCCCCCCTTTTGGTGTGCTTAGTGCTCCATAAATAGGGACAATTTGAATGTATGGCTGCAAACCACAATAAAAGAGAGGTTACTTTATCCGTACAGCTGATCCCATAGCTTCTTTCTTGCCGATTGTCACACTCATGTTTTACTTTGTTTACAAGACTGCCCTGTCTAAAGTTGGCGGTTTATCAAAGTCCGTTGTAATCATTTGTTGGCATTTGATAATAGACCCCCTTAGACTAAACTTTAGTTCAGCCTCTTTGCATAAAATATATGCTCCTAGCATTCAGAAATATATTGTACACATGTCCTTCATTAAAAAAAGACTTAAACATTTGCTTCCACATTCTTTTTTTAATCACTTCCATCGCCTACTGGTGGTTCTATGTACTAAAATCTTTAAAATAGTCCCTTCTCCAGCTCCAATACTCACTCTCCCTGTAGACTCCATGGACTAAATGGTTCTATCCTGCTGGGAAAATGTTTCACTGAAAATTACCTTGCTCAGAATGCTTAAGAGCAATCACACTAAATGAAACTTTAAATAATACGCTGAAGTAAGAATTTCTAATGACGGAGACATTATATATCAATAAAAAACAAACATCCTAAATTGTTAATGATGATTGTAGGTTATTAAAGAAGAATGTCATCAAACGTTTTTCATTTTGGTTGAGTTCAGTATGTCCTAGATAATGTCAAAACAAAGTTTAGTTTCAAAACCAACTATCCAGTATAATTTCTCTTGTTGTGTATAGATAACATTCAGTTCTCACTATTTGTTGTTATTCTCTGGGCTTTGTAGGTTAATATTTATTATAGGAAATGTTTTCCCATGTAACAATCTGATTAAATTTATGATCAGTGAACAGAGGATTATGAGATTTGTAGTGCTTCAACATCCTCTTGGACTGCACCGTGCACACGCACTCTCCCACCGCAAACTGTCATGTCACTGGGAATTATTTTTACATGTGGACAATGTTTATATACAATGATGCACAAAAGCATGGCTGCAGAAACCATGTTGTTTTGTGACATCTTGTGTCTAATTTTCCATTTCTGCGTATATATTTATACCGCCGTTAAGGGCTTAGTGCATTAAGACAGCTCATCTTTTGCCCCTTCTAAAGGAAGGATTTTAGTGGATCAGGGGTTCCTTACTGAAATACTTAAATCCTTGTATTGGGTCCAAATACACAAATGGGTTTTGTGTTGCGGGGTGAAGATTGCACAATTATGGAAGATATCGCTGTGGGTGGCAGCCTCTACCCCAGGGAAACGACTTGATGCATACACTGGACAGCAGACTGTACTTTCAATAAGATGCATTTTGCACCAACTAGAAACAGTTTATATAAGAAAGAGCGTTTATAGGAGCAAATTGACCAGTCTAGGAAGTGAAATAGTAAAGTACAAATGTAACACAAATAATGTAGATAGACCCAATGTCCAATTACGCTCTCCTATTAAGACATTGCATGAAGCAGCAACAAGCTGTATTTTACTAATTGAGAAGTAAGCAATTAAACTGGTTGTCCAAAAAATTATAAGCAGACAGGATGTTGAAGTGACGTCTTCACCGTTCTCTCGTCTGGTTACGGGATGCCGAAACGGTCTAAGTGTTTGCATTGAGGCACTTCCCAAAAGCAGAAATGGTGCGTACGTCTATTTATGTATGTGCAAGGCGGACAAATAGGAGCATTCGCGCAAAACTAAATGAGCTCTGGTGCTGCATATTTAACCGTTAATGTGTTTTACCCAATTGCAACTTCAGTATTTTGTAGCAAATATTTGCTGTGCCCTTTTAGTTCTTAAACCCCATACTGAGCAGGAAGACCAGCCCAATAACCCCTCATACATTACATCATTGCAGACACCAGCTGCCAAGTACAAAAGAGGAGGGAAAAAAATTAAACAAAATAAAAACAAATGCTTACACAGTAATAAGAGATATTTACATTATCCAAGGTTTCAAAGAAAACAGCTCCATCAGAAATCATATTATTCAAATGAGGTTTAAAAGAACAGTTATGTAAAAGCTTTTGTTGCGAACGTTGAGTCAGGCCTCTTTGATTATCTGCTTTGTATTCTGTTTTATTTTAGTTTTTTTTTTCTTCTGCATTTTAAGAGCCTGGTTCCTTTTACCGAGAATTTTTTTGTTTGTGTTAACAATTCTGCGGATGCGATGTGCCAGAACCCAGCTGCTTTCCAAAACCCCCCGGGAATGGGCTGATTACATCTACTCCTGTGTCAAATCTGCAGGAATAACCACAGTGTGCCAAGTAACGCGTGAGTGATAAGAGGCAGCGAAGGCAGGACCTATGGAAGGAAAATACCTGTGGAGCGAGGTCTCCGGGCTTTACTAGACCTCGTCTCAGAAAATGCAAGTTAACCTATAAAACATGCCCGTCGCCTGCATGCGGGTGAATCGTATTGTCCGTAGACCCAATATTCATGAGGATGGGTCCTATGAGCATACTAGGGACCAGTCACATCCATCAGTAATCCGTGGTCACTGGTTCTTGGTAAATTGATTGGCTGCACTCTCTTAAATATTGGGGCAGCTCGCAAAATGGGTAAACGATAATGTAGAAAGTGACGGCGTCTCTTCATTACCTATAACCTTTGCTCACCAGCTACACTGCGCACCTCCTCCTTGGGCTCTCTGCCCATTGACTCCTCTCCTCCATTGTCTTCTCACCTCTTCCAGTGGCTCTAACCCTGTTAGTTGCGTCCCCACTAATGGGCACAGCTTTTAGCCTGCGCTGAATATACCCCTTGTACCCCAGTAGTTGTAGTGTTATTTGTTTACAGTATTGTACTGTTATACCCTGTACTGTCTTGTTGTTTGCCCTCTCTGTGGCGCTGCGGACCTCAATTGATCACATTATTTAATTAGCCGAATGGTGCATGCATATTATCTGTTTATGGTTAGAAGCCAGGGTCTACTTTCTTAGGATATAGAGATTTGTGCACTAGGCCTCCATAATGTATACTTTTTTTTTATTTGTCTGATGTTAATACTAAGATATATATATATATATATATATATATATATATATATATATATATATATATATATATATATATATATATATATATATATATATATATATATACAAAATTGCTTTCCTGATGATGCTGCTAAACCTGCTGCCATAGTTTGGCATTCAATAGATTTTTATGTTTTTTGTATCTGACCCACAATCCTCTTCTCCAACTGCTCTGTTGCTCCTGTGTGATAATCCTCCCACAATACAACCGCTTGGGGTGAGACCCCTCTGTACCCCCAGTTACAGTTACTGGGGGTACAGAGAGGTTGATAATGGTTCAAAAATGTCAGAGAACCAGCAAAGGGGAGACAATTACATACCCCTGAGGGTCTTATTTATGAAGCCCTTAAACTATGTGGAAATGGCTCCTTTCCCCATGGTTTAGGCATTTTTAACTAAAATAGTGTTTTAAGAAAAGCCTAACGCAGGACCTATCAGAGATACCGCAGTCTGGGCAATTTTATCAAGTTCCAAAAAACTTAGCTTTTTTTGGAGTTTGGCCCCCATGGCTAACGCTTCTGAAGGTAGAATCAGCCATTCAATCCTGTGGCAAGAGCATCGCAAGAGAGGGATTTTGGATCCTTAACGGGGCAAAAATCCGAAAAATCTTAAATAGGCCCCTAAGTCTGCTCATAGTCTGTATGGAGAAATAACTGAAAATCTTCATCCAGCATTTACCCCTCTTTATTAAGCATGCTAAAATAATATAGAATATCTGCAAGAGACCAGACCGCTGTGAGATAGATTAATGTACAAGTATTAAAACTGGCGTTTCATATTCTCCTTGGCTTGCTAAACCAACTACATATTAAATCGTATGAAAGATAAAATCAGAAGCAAATCTCTTTTAAAAACTACATTCTTTTTCCATGTAGATAAAACCATTAGCGTCTGTGAGCATCTATTTTTTTTTTTTTCTCCTCTATTTTTTTAAATGTAAAAAACATTCTTCACGGAAAAGCTGATGGACTGCGTTGCATGTCTTATTTAAAAGCAGTAACACAGATTTCCAAGGCTGCAATACAGCTTACCTCTCGGAGATGTTTCTCAATATCAAATCGCAGTAAGAAAACAGATCTCCCCCCTGCTTAACACAGGTAGTATTACACAGGGGAAAGCTAATGACTTCAGCAAAGATTTTCCACCTACATGCTTGCGATTGATGTCATCTCCATCTGCTGTAGATAATTTTTAAAACTCACATTTTAACAAGTCTTGTCACCTGCAGTTCAAAAAAAAAAAAAGAGAAGAACCCAAGTCCAAATATAGTGGAGTAAAAAGATTTCGGATTGTTTGTATAAGGAATATAAAATGGACAAGTACTATCCCATTATTTGTAATAGATACGGTTTTTTTGGGTTTTTTTCATAGTTCATTGGAAAGGATTACTAGAATTGTGTTACTATGTGATGTTTTGGGATGTAACTTATTTTTGGAAACCTCTACATTATGGATAAGCTCTCCCAATTAGTTGCAGTTATCTCTACTCAATAACTTTTTAAATGACTGCTGAGGTGGTTGTGAGCGGAAGGACCAATAAAAGGGCAGAATCTGTCACATCACAGAGATCGCAGTATCTGATTTGTCCTGTCGCTCACACCCCTCTGAAGCATTCGAACCTTGTTCTCAGAGATGAACTAAGAAGGCCTGAGAAAGACGGGTGAGCGGAGGAGACCCGATGAATGGCGCACTGCGCAGTGTGCAGCTTTCACCTTACACTGGAGTGCTGCTTTAAGAATGCAGAAATACAGTTTTCAAAGCCCTTTAAACCGCTATATTGCTAAATACAGCAGAATGGCTGAATCCTGTATTTAGTGTTTTTTGTTTTTTATTCATTCACAATTTTTTTTTATGTACCTATATCAACATTTCATCTAATCAACAAAAGGATGCTTCTGCCATTATATGTATTTTTAAATAGGTTTGCAAATAACGCTGAACTATAGAAACATAGAATTTGACGGCAGATAAGAACCACTTGGCCCATCTAGTCTGCCCATTAATTAACCTATGGTAACCTCAACCCTTATTTGATCCTTAATTCTTTGTACGGATATCCTTATGTCTATCCCAAGCATGTTTAAATTGCTCTACTATTTATCCTCTACCACCTCTGATGGGAGGCTATTCATTTATCCACTACCCTTTCTGTGAAGTAGCTTATCCTCACATTTCCTCTGAACCTCCTTCCCCCCAGTGTCAGTACATTTCCTTGTGTTCTAATACTTCTCTTCCTTTGTAGAATGTTTCCCTCCTGTACCTTGTTATAACCCTTCATATATGGATCTTTAGTTCCAGTTGTGAATCCTGGAATATATACGTTTTACAGGTGTCGCACCGGTGCCTAGTGTACCCAAGTTCCCTCTCTGTGTTGCTTTTTATTTTGACTTTATGCAAATGTATCGGCTTTCCTTTTATTCTTTTATGTATCACTTTTGATAAGTGTCTCAGTGGGTTAGCAATTCTGATTAGTGGTGGGATTCTAGTAATTAAAATAAAATTAGGTGACACGAGCAGAATTCGTAATATATTATAATGATCCAGATTTATGTCTACCCGTCCCTTGCACAGAGTAGAGGAAGCCAATTTATGAGCTAAACCAGTAGGAACCAGTGAGGTATCTTGGTTATGATCAATGATGAAGTTTCCTGCAATCATGTAGCATTTTTCCAGTACAGTATGTGAGGGACTGGTCCGTACTGAGCTTTACACTGGTAATTAAGCCCTCTGTATTTCGGCACTGTGGATCAGCGTTACAGCTTCATAAAATCCTTGATTGCAGCATTGGTCTGAAAAGATATCTCTCACAAATTAGCTGTAAAGCTAATGGAGCTTGTGACATCCTCCGTCTCAGCATTTCATACTATCTGGATATCAGTTTAGCTCCTCATAATTCCCTGGACAGATTACTAAAACCCTTTGCTATCTGGCACACATAGACCCATCACCACTGGTGGTCATCGCTGCTGCTACATATTGATCTCTGATGTTCTAAACATTTTCTCTTACAGGTCTTCATCTTTAAACATAATTTACGTGGAAGATTCATTTTATGGCACCCTGTTCACTAGGAATCAGCCCGGTTATTTATGTGATGTGGCAAATGTATCTCCTTCTTGGAGGTCCAGGTGGAAAAAGCCAAAACCAATGTGAAACTGCTGTCAGGGATAAGATACAAGAGTAAAACATAGTAAAAGTAACTTGTAGGAGTTAAAAGCACAAAGATGAACACTTGGGCCTGATTCATTAAGGAACGTAAATTGAGATTCTATGCGTAAAGGGGCATATTCAATTAGGATTTGTGCCCACAATTACGCGCAGCTGCACCTGTAAAGTGTCATTATGGTACCGCAACACCCCGTATTTCCAGAAATCCACAATATTGGGGTACCGGGACCCGAGCAGCCACACGAAATCACTCGCATACCCAGAACCAGACCATACGCCACAGAATGCAGCCACGTTCAATTCATCTAACCGCGCAAAGGTCATTTACTATGGCCTACAATGTCAGGGAAAGACCAGGGCTGGGAAAGGGGCATATCCCTGTAGTCAATGTACCGTTAGGGCGTTTCAAGCTCGAGTGCACGCAGTAGCGTCCAGTCCAAGCTCTGCGAGCTGAAATCCAGCGAGTAAATTACTGTATTGACGGTTTTCCCGCGCAGGATTACCGTAATAACAGTAATATTTTTTGAGCGCGGGATTTTCGGCGATCCCGCCGTCAATTGAATATGCCCCTTAATGTTTTATCTTTAATGCCTATATTATTAACATATGACATTAATTGAATATTTTTATTCCTGTGTAGTCGAGCAGACCGGGGAATGGCAAACGCGTCATTTTAGCCCCGCCACGGAAATGCCATTTTGTCGCAGTGGGCGGGGCCAAAATGACGTGATTCACCGCGAATCGCGTCATTTCGGGAAGGTAATTCCCGGATGTGGGAGACTTGCTAGCTCTCCCGGGAGTCTGTGAGACCGACCCGAATTTCGAGAGACTCCCGGACATTCCGGGAGAGTTGGCAAGTATGTATTCTACTGCTCTTTTAAAATGGTAAATGTAAGAAATGCTAAAAAGACCTATATTTGTCCACACATATAGCTCTATGTATTTATCTGACCTAATAGGACTCATTCAATAACATTGAGACTCAGTACACAATTTGCACTGAACCACAGAAACAAATCGGCAATTCACTGTTTGTTAGGTTAGTCCTAGTAAGTCGAGGAAAACAATAGTCTTGTTGTTGCATATTGGCCAACCTGTTGCTGCTTTTCACACTAAGTTCTCCAGTTGCAATAACCTGGGTTAAATTTGTAAATTGATATTTAAAAAATATTAACCCCAAATAATTCACTTGGCTCAAGAAAATATGTATATTATTATTTAAAACATATCAAAAGTATTCATAGAGATCAGGAAGGCAGCATTTAAAAAAAAAAAAAAAGGAAGCAGATTGCGTTTTGAAATTTGAGGGATGAAGATTGAAGGATGATTGATACATGGAATTGTTTCCCAGCATCTGTGGTGAGGACTACTGGGGGTATATTTTGTAAACTGTGGGTTTGAAAAAGTGGAGATGTTGCTTATAGTGACCAATCAGATTCTAGTTATCATTTATTTTAGCAAAATGATAACTAGAATCTTGTTGCTATAGGCAACATCTCCACTTTTTCAAACCCACAGCTTAATAAATTTACCCCAAGGTCTCATAAATAAAATATTTCACCTTTTTATAGCACTTATGTTGAAGCCTGAGACAAACATTGCTATTGATAAAGATAGATATAAAATAGTAAGAAAACAAAGCAAAATAAAAATAAAACAAAGATATACATGCAAAATCGACAGGCTAGAAGATCGACCTGTAGGTTGAACTGTACCAGTCACAGGCAATTTTTACATGTGAATATGTCTTTGCTGTACAGAACAACCTACTTGTAAAGACATCACTAGCAAAAGTGGATCATCCCACTGAATGAAGGCTACAGGGGCACTTTAATGGATTAACTCCACAGAAGGTCCTCTCTCACCTCTGTCTAAAGAACAGATGTTTAGATCCTCTGCCTATCGCCGATCACCAAAACTAATATCCTGGGAGCCGTTTCACAAATTCTTTCTTATTCCTTTACATTTTTATCTTTTTCTTTGCTGGGCCTTACTGATAATGGTTCTCTGAATCTAGTGGTATTTAAAACAAATACTGTGGAGCAGACATTCATCATTGATCGTAGTATTTCAGATTAAAGATGACCCATGCCATTAGATCCGCTAGCGTTTTTAACACTTGTACAACGCAATGTAACTGGATCTGAGGATGAAAACATAGTTACCAATGACGGCGTCGTTACTCAATGTTCGGGAAAGTTGCTGCAACGTTGTGTTTTTCCAGAAGCTTAGGTGTCCTCCAATTACCTTCTGAATTAAAGTAAAAAATGCTTCTAACAACCGCATGTCAAAACTGCTTTCATTGGCGATTGTTTAAAACACATACAAGACATTAGCCAATGAAATACCAATTGAACTATTAAAGCTATTTTCTAATTTCAAAACAAATACAATTCAACTAAACAAATTCGTATTTTATGTTTTAGGACAGCAAATGATAATCCACAAATGCCCCATAGCCCCCATCAAAAAAATAAATAAAGGTTTTGCCAAATTCTGCAGGTCATCTTCTAAAATGACCGTAAATTTCTAAAAGGAAAATATTCCAGTGATACTGACTTGTGTATCTTTTTTTTGGGTACATGTTAATTATATGGGCTTCACTTGGAACCCCCTTCCCCCCAAAAAAATGGATCCCACCTGTTATTTATTTATCTTGAGAGAAGGGGAATGCTGGCTGAATCCTCCTTCCCACTGTCTCCATCCTCCCTTCCCTATTCCACCCTGCGCAGCAACCGTCATGGTCATAGGGCAGTGATGGGTAACTTTTTCGGCTTGGTGTGTCAAAAATCAGAAAAAAGTGTAGCCTTCCTCGGGTCGCGTGTCACTTAAAATTAAATATATATATATATATATATATAATTTAATAAAAATATAAATATAAAACAACACTACATAACATTGCTGGTGGCCAGTATCTGAGGCTATTTTACTATTCAATATTATAAATGGCCTTTACAAGCCCTACCGTGCTCCAGGGAAGCGCACCATTGAAGTAATGCCGGGAGATATACACGAGGAGCTGCTGCGACCGCGCGTGCGCAGCAGCTCCATTTCGCCGACGGGGAGATGTACAGCAGCCGCGGCGCTGTCAAAGAAGCGTCCGCGGCTGCTGTACAGAAAAAATATTTGGTATGTTTAAAACAGGCAGTTTGACTGAATCGCCTGGCGTGTCAGTCAAACTGCCTCCGCGTGTCAGGAGTGACACGCGTGTCATAGGTTAGCCATCACGGTCATAGGGTAACTTACAGCTGGGACTTTGAGTTGGAAGCGACTAAAGTGAGTAGAGGCTGTTGGTGGTGCCCAGATACACCTTCCAAATTATACCAACACTAATACACAAATATATTGTTCTTCTTGAGCGCCCCATCCACAGCGGTGCCCTTATAATTAACAAGTAGCCTTTATTGTTGTCTGTTTTCCTCTGTTAAGTCTGATGCTGTCTCGCACATATATTTTCCTGGTGCAGTCACCGGGAGACTGATAAATAACCACTGCAATTCATTTCAAGCCTGCCTGAGCTGCAGTGCTTGGGAAGGTCTGATAATGAGAACATGTGCTCTCCGCGGGGTGTGATATATTACGTGTGTGACTTCAAAATAAGATTTAATTAACTCAGTAGACAATTTATAACAGTTACTTTGTCAGTCTGACAGGTTGTTTTATTGTCGCTTAAACAATAGTGGAACTCTTGTCTTCTGGAAGCTGAGAGAGTTCCTGAAGTCTTGTTATTGAGTCAACCTGCGTAATGAGTAACATTGTAACGATTGGAGCCCAGGAGATTCAAAGAAAAAAAAACATTTTTGACAGGTTTATTAAGTTACTTTTTTTCCTGTGTGTAATTCACGGATAATTAAAGCATGGCAAAAGTGCTTTTTTTTTTTTACCCAAAAAAAAAAACTAAACAAAATTTTTTTTACATTTTTTTTTTATAAAGTTCCAGGGAGGAAAGTTGATGAGGCAAGCATGAAATTCAGCATAACCTCTCAATTATTCACACATTTGGATAACAATAATCACACAGAATTATCAGAGTTATAACCTAGGAATGCTAAAAGAGAATTAGAACTGGATATTGCCCAGATATAATTGGTAGCGTACTGCATGCCCTATAAAAGATAGCAGATTGCTTTTAAGGGGGAACATTAATCTGGATTCCACAAGAGACTCATCAATCAACATTAAACCAGTCAGCGACTGTTTCCCATGTTTTCCGTAATGAGCAGTCTAGGAGTGGACATAGGAACTGAGGAGATGTTTTCAGAAGCCTTATCTGGGAAATATAACCGTGGGCCCTAATGGTTTATGTAACGTGTGATGTGTGCCAGCCTTTCTGTATGGATTTAAAATATATATATATATATATATATATATATATATATATATATATATATATATATATATATATATATATATTTATTTATATATTTACATTTAATGTGACTTCTAGTTATGAAGTGACTGTTCTATGTTTTTGCAAGATTTGTAATTTATTTTATAACTCGATACCATTCCTAAATTCTATTAATGCATGGGTTACATATATACTAACCTGTAGAGCTTTCTGGAACCTTTACAAGCTCAAGGACTTCAGCTGAACAACTTAAATGGGGCACAGATTCTCTGTAGCATATAGAGCATATAGTCCACTCTACAGCATGCAGTATGTACTTCATGGGATGTTCCTAATGCTGATAACGTCCTTCCTAGTTTTAAGGATTCTAGTGGATGATTTATAACACCAATGACTTTATTAATCAATCAGATATGGAATAATGTAACATCTACTGTAAATGGTAAGAATTAGAAGTCACCAGGCAATTCCATGACCATAGGAAAGATGAGGCCTTAGGCGGAGTATTTATAGAAAGGTTAGGTGACTTCAGTAGCACCGAATTATTCATTGGGCAGAGTAGATCCGTTCTTAGGGCCAGTGGTTGGCTGTTTCCTAGCACAGTGCATATATTTTAATTGCCAAAGAGAAGTGGACTTGAGGAATGATGATAAAATCTATGAAAGGTAGCTGTTTGTAAGAAATGTAAAATGCAATGGCTGCGGGCAGGCTTACGTGAAAAATAAAATGTATCTGAAAAAAGCAGAATTGTGCGTGATTGAGATGCTGCATTTTGCTCTGAGACAAGATAAGAAAGCTATGAAAAGTGTTTTCCGCCACATCATAGGGTCTGGAGGAGTAGCTTGCACGTGGAGGAGGAGGAGCTTGCACAAAGAGGAGGAGTTCACTCCAGCTAAGCAGGCTGCATTATTAGGGATGTTTTTTTGCTGTGAGGAGGGGCACATGGTCATTTTGCATTTTGTGGCCTCGGCATTTGTAATAAAAACAGTGCCAATGTATTTTTATGATAAATTTAAGCCATCATTAAGGCTAAATAGGAGGAAAGCTGTGTTTAAATTAGTGAAAGGGGGAGGGGTTTCCAGAGTTGTAGGAAGTTGGACTTGGATCATCATCGTTTATCTATTAGGAGCCACAAAACTCTGCAACACCGGAGAGTCGGTATATCATAACATACAAAAAGTAAAATTATACGTAGTCACAGAACAAGGAGTCACAATGCTGACAAAAGTGCAGACATGAGACCGAGTGTAGTAAGCCCCCCTGCTTCTGGAAGACAGGGATGGGATGCTAGCTGGGAGTAATATCAGGGTAGGGTAGACTATAGAGAGTCTGGTCAGTTGGGGTAGGGAGTACCATAGGTGGGGAGCAGCACAGGAGAAGTCTTAAAGGATGGAAGGGAGTTGGTGTTTAGTGGAGGCGAGGTGCAGATCTAAGAGGGCGTGAGGGAGAGAGGGGGAGGATTTGGTGAGGGTTAGCAGCCAATGTAGAGACTTGCAGGTCAGATGTGATCAGATGAAATCTGGAACTCAGTCTGTGCAGATGAGCTGTATATATTGGGTCTAGTGTCTTTCTCTTGACTAACTTCAGTACTGCCTGTACGTTCGTGAGAAGAACCCTGGATATTAATGGAATGCATTCAGGGCCTGATTCATGTTCGTACATAAGTCCATTTGCGTGGTATATCTTATAGCGCTGTGCATGCGCCGGAACACTACTTACGGCAATGCAAGCAATTCATGTCGAAAGCAAATGACACGACTACCTATGACTTAAAGGGTGGAGTGGGGGAGGGAAGGGGCGGGCAGACGTAGACAACGTACAGGTAGTGCTAACACAGGTGCGGCCGATTCCAAGTTCTGGGTTTCTTTTAAAAACACGTTTGAGCCGTATTCTTTGCTCCAGCTACAGCTCTGCGTGATACTAGCTAGCACAGTACAAGAGACTATACATATACATTCATTGTACAATACCTATTAAGAACATTTTGATTTATGTATTAACGGCTAAAAAAAAAAATGTTTTTTAGTTCAAAGATTAATAGTATTAAGGGTTGTTCATTTGTTTTATAAAATATTTTTATTTTTGCATACGTTCTGATGAGACTTTATACTGCACATAGCGATGTACGTATCCTGAACTGTGTTCTGTCTACATACGGAAAGTAACATTTAGCCAGAGCGTACTTACATTCAGATTCAAATGGAAACATATTTTGAGGTATCCTGGGATTGTATACGGGCGTATGTGTGTGTTTTTTAAACACAAGTTATGTTCAGGTTGTGTTTGAAGATGCGTCGGGCCCTCAGTGTGCTTTGTAAATGGCTACCGCTGAAGTTGCACATTAACAGTAGGTATCTATCATTCTGCTTCCAGAATGTAGGTGTGACACCAGCCTTAATAATGGCTGTTTTGTCATTAAACAGAAATAACAGCCAGTGGCAAGCCCTGTCGCTGATATACACCAAGATCCACTTCTCCACCATTTGTTTATAGCACAGATCGGAGGCCTGTGACCATAGAACCGTGTTGTTTTTCTTACAGACCTTTTAATGGAATATAACATTACAGGGGAAGCACTACTGTTTATTTTAATAGAGTGGGACCCAACAAGATCAAACTGTGACATGTGATTACCTAAAGCCCCCGCTGCAATATAAACCGTAATAGCACTTTAGACTGGTGTTTATAATTCTGAGCTTCCACATGGCTGAAATACTAACGGTTTTTTTTTTTCTTCTTCACAATGTTAATGGTTTAATGATCACCGCTAATATTTCTATTTTATGAATGTTTAAGCTATACCTATGACCAGCTAAATCCTATTCATTGGTAAGAACCCTATCACAGCGACACACACTTTTCGTTTGATGCCACCTATATATGTGTTAAAATAAGTTTTAAAATCCTTTATTTATTTTTTTTAAAAGTAGAGATGAATGACGTTTTCAAAACTTCCTTGTTCTGCATTTGTCTGCTACATTTTGCTCTTGTTGTTGGAATTTGGCCTTCAGTGATCCTAGATCTACCACAACTGCACCACCCAGAATATTCAACTGACCGTTGTCATCCAACCTCTATAGATTATACAATATAATGTGTCCGACCCAGCAGTCCATCCTATACAGCCCTATGTCCAACACAGAACACAGCACAAGCCAGTGACCTCCATATAGTGCAGTGGTCAGGGAACAGGGGTAAATTACCCCAAATGAAATTCCTGGGGGTAATGCTGCTGATTCACATGCTGTCAGTTGGATTGTAGACCCCTTTAAATGTGATATTGCTGTTGTACCAGAAGAGCCTCATGGGTTGGCAGAGGCACTTCTTGAGCTTCAATGCAATAATCACGTATTGCAATTGAAAACAAAGCAGATCTGTCATATTTTTGGATGTCAACAGCTGCAAAGGCATCAAAATTGCACATGAGGAGGCAGTCAAAAAGTTGCGGCCTTTTGCAACAACCTACCTTTGTGAACAAGGATTTTCCACTGTAACGAACATAAAAACAAAGCAGAGAAATTGATTGGACGCTGAAGACTGTATCCAAATTGCTCTGACATCAAAATGCCCCAATATTGATGCTCTCGTATCAAAAATGAAGCAACATCATTTCTAAAAAAAACAGAAGTTTTGAAGTTGAAGCTTTCAAAGAAATTTTTAATAGATTCAATAAAATTTTGAATTCCAATAATAATATATGATTTCCTTCCTTTCAAATCAAGGGGGTAAGGTCGGCGTATCTAAATATATTTTGGGGTAAAAGGTAAAAAAGTTCCCTGATCCCTAATATATTGTTACCTGGCAAGTATATTGGATTTATGCTACCAGTGTTATGCCCCCATGAAGACCCTTGTTGCCACCATGCCTTGATTACTTACCTCCAGTTTGTAATGCTGCTACAACCCCTGCCCCCTCTCACTCTTTTACACTCACGGTTAACAGAAACCAGATTAGTCCGACAGCTCCAAAGGGGAACCCCAATTGTCAGTGCTTCAATTACTTTGTTTTTTTCTATTGTATCCTTTGTGGGGAGTTTTCCTGGTGACTGGCACTGCCCATAGACCGAGCTCTGCTCACCAGATGTGACCTGGTCTCAGACCACCTCCCTTACATTGCAAATATGCATCACTCAGGCGTTAACATCTCTGTGATGTCACATTTTCCTGCAGTCTCATGAATACCACAAAATTATTATATATTATTATTAAGATTTATTTATATAGCGCCAGCAGATTCCATAGCGCTTTACAATTGGGAACAAGCACAGTAATTAAACAATACTGGGTAATACAGACAATGAGGTAAGAGGGCCCTGCCCACAAGCTTACAATCTATGGGACAATGGGAGTTCAACATATTACATATTGGTCCAGCCAGATTGTAAAGATAAATAGTGCTTAGTGGGCTGTATGATCAGTCACACAACTATGTTGGTCAGTGTTGTCTTGTGTTAGCTGTGTAAAGGTTGGTAATACGGTAACCTAGAGAGGGTAAGAGCGTGGATGAGGAATATTATAAGCTTGCCTGGAGAGGTGGGTTTTCAGAGAACGCTTGTAGGTTTGGAGGCTACATGGAGGCTTCCAGTGTGTGGATGTGACTGGGGCTCTATTCCAACTTCTATACTTTGTCTTAGCAGAAACCAATGTTTCTGTGTACTGAGGACTCATGCCCTCCAATAGTGACATTCTTAACTGCACCATAAGCGGTTAGAAAAAACTACCTGAACAATTGTGTGCAGCGGTTTTTGCAAAATCATATATGTAACATGTAAAGCAACAGATTCATTGTTATAGTTTAATTGTCCGTTAACTCATGCTTTGCATTACCATTGGGGTTGACGCTTCCATTAGACCAACATAGCTGGTCACCTATGGTGCCAAGGTTTAGTGGGCTCCTAAAACATTGAATGAGTGACATAATGTATCAATATGGCTCCTACACTGAGCGCTGGCTGCTGACGTGAATGGGCTGGGAGCACGGCATCTGGTTATGATGTCTCAGGAAGAGAAGATGCTGCTTTGACCCGCTCTGCACAAGGTAAGAAGCACAAGGGTTGGTTGGGTATTACCAATGGGGCGGGTGATGTCTGATGGGGGGTGTATAGGGGGCACATACCTGCCCTGTTTACAATGAATGAGAAAAGCGCAAAACGGGATACACAGGAAAGTCAGCAGGTGCCTGGCCCAAGATAAAGACTTGTTATTATGGATGAGGAAGTGTTATTATGGATGAGGAAGTGTTATTATGGATGAAGAAGTGTTGTATCTTTCAATGTGTTTAGTTTCTTAGCTCTCCCAACATGAAGCTCTACCTAATGCAGAATAGTGTTTGTCTCATGAGATAATTGCTTTGCTAAATTAGGACCACATTATGAAAGACAATTTTGGAAATCAACCTTCATCTTAAACATATTAAACCCCATAGTCAAAAGCTGAGCTCATGAAATTTCCTTTTGAATAAATATTAGATGATTGGTTACATCCAAGAGCATCTCTCAGGGCCAAAGCCATTAATTTAATTTACAGAATCAATCTGTTCGTCTTCTGCAAAGACCATGAAAAAAAGACTAGCTTTCAGGATTACTGAAAATAGCGGCGGATAACAGAATTGGCATGTTGGACCTCAGATTCCCCCGACAGTCTAGGGCAGATCTATCCCCCGAGTTTGTGATGACTTCTGCCCGTAGAAATTCCTTCCATTACGTGGATACGGAAACGCAAGACACACACATAATAATCCTCTTGCTTCTCTAAGAAAACAGTTAAAGTGTTGCTTCACCTTTTGAACTGCTCATTTTTTTGGTTTTTAATGCAACCCCCCCTTCCTCTTTCAAATGGTAGAATCCTACAACCCAGCTATAGGGTCAAGGGGTTTATTGTATAATTGAGAGAACATTTTGTAAATTGCACAAAGTCACAATGTTTATAATAGAAGCTTCTGGTATACTGAATCCTTTCTATTTAACAAACACAGAGGTTTGACATGTGTTCCTAGTCCATTACTGGGGGATTTCAGATAAGTGCGGTACTGGCATCAACGTTGTACCAAATCTTTCCTGTAAACCAAATGCTTTCTGCACTGAAGGAAACAAATGTAATTATTCCTAGAAACTACCAGGAACTGCTCTGAGTATTCGTCCATGGCTAAGGTCATGTTAAAATGAGTTTTCTGGAATTTGGATTGAAATATTAATGTAGAGAAATGCCAATATTTTTGTTGTTGTGTAAATCATATTAGCATGCGAGTCGTGTGTTTGGGAGGGGCGCGATCTGGGTGAAATAACGCTTGTTTGCATGGAAAACTTTTTGCTTTCATTGAAACAAAAAAAAGTGTTAATATTTTAGAAGGGCGGAATTGCACAAATATTCCTGTATCCTTTGGTGTCACTTCCAAGTTGGGGGAGAGACCAAATATATTTCTAGTGCTCTGGCCCACAGTCATCAGCACCTATATGTCCTGGATTTATTAAATCATATTATTCCTACAAATAAACTCAATTGAAGGCAGAGTGCAGAAAACAAACTGTGACATTAACGGTATCATGGGCAGCACGGTTGCTCAGTGGTTAGCACTTCTGCCTTACAGCACTGGGGTCATGAGTTGAATACCCGACCATGGCCTTATCTGTGTGGAGTTTGTATGTTCTCCCCGTGTTTGCGTGGGTTTCCTCTGGGTGCTCCAGGTTTCCTCCCACATTCCAAAAACATACTGGTAGGTTAAGTGGCTGCTAACAAATGGACCTTAGTCTCTCTCTCTCTGTCTGTGTCTGTGTGTGTGTCTGTCTGTGTGTGTTAGGGAATTTAGACTGTAAGCTCCAATGGGGCAGGGACTGGTGTGAGTGAGTTCTCTGTACAGTGCTGCGTAATTAGAGGCGCTATATAAATAACTGGTGATGATGATAACTTTCGGAGGACTAGAGAATGTGTTGCTTTGTCTCTTAATTTGTCCACTTCAGGTCTGGGCTGGCTCTATTACTTTAGTTCCGGCTCTAGAGCCAACGCAAACGATCAGCTTCAACTCGAAACTTCTCCAGGATCCCACGTTGCAATTCCAGAACTGATCCATTCAGCGTTTAATAGACTCATTTTTATATTTTTTGGTATGTTTAGGGTCTCCTTAGAGTCTGGAGTAAATCCCTTTAGCAGATGCATCTTTGCACCTTCGGCAAAACCATTTTGTGGTGCCGGGTAGGCAAATTTTAAAATGTTTCGACAGATTTTGGAGGTGAGTTAACAATCTAAGAGTTGTGGGGACACTGACACATAAGGTAGTGGGATAGCAATTGTAGCTGGTGGGGGGAACGTGTGTTACTATTGTAAAGCAGCGGCATTATCAGCCGCCAGTAATAAAGCAGACATTGGCGACTGGCATTTCTGTGCAGCTACCGGTATAAATGGAAAGAGAAGAGACAGCATAAGACAGATACACGAAACAGGAACAAGTCACTGTAGAAATCTTAAAACAGTCAGCTGCTGGCAATCATAATTGTCCTTCACCATTTATCATACCCGAGTCTCCTTCCTCTAATGGTTTCAGAGTAGCTTCCCAAGGTAACTTTGGAGTAACAGTATAATACTATTGATATTGTATAGAACTGCTTTAAGGTAACAATTGGGGGCAGTCTAATGGAAAGCAGGCAATGTATTCCAGAGAGGAGTCTCCTTAGAAAAGTCCTGTAGACATAAGGAAGTATTGAGAGGGGTGTTGAGGTCTTGAGATACTTTGGGGTACAGGGGCAAACGCAGGATTTGTAGAGGGGGGTTTTCACACCACGCCACCAGTGGGCGTGACCAGCGTGCATGGGGGCGTGGCTATAATATTAGACAGTGGTTGGCTGCTCTCCAAATCTTCCTATCCCCATAAAATACATGGGCAATGCTGCGTGCACTACTGTTAGGTGCACGCAGCATTCCCTTTTCAAGCAGAGCAGTGTGAAGCGGGGGCAGGGTCCAACCACCTCAATTATACATTCCCCCAGGCATGGAGGGGGGTTTCCAGGCACTAGTTAACCCCCCCCCCCTCGGTTTGCCTATGGGGTACTTTGAGATAAAGTTGCAAATGTAGGACAAAAGTGTAGATTACTTTCAGGTTAAGCATAATACTTTTCATTTTTTCATTAGAAGTAAAGGGAGCCAGTCCAAGGACGGTCGGGGAATAGCGGAGATGAAATAAATGTATTAACCAAGACCTTGGTGATATTGCATAGCATGAAAGCGGCAAGATTTGGCCACTGATTAGATGTGAGGTTGGAAGGAGACAAAAGCAAGGTTTACCCTCCATAATAGCAGCATTAAAAAATAGGAATCTTGATTGTATAGCAGATGGCAGTGAAACAACATGGAGTGAATGTCAGACAGCGTTGACCGTAGAAAGGAGCCTGATGGAGAAGGGGTGGGTGGAATTCAAGTGGTGCCCGTATAATTAACAAGTACCGTACAATCAAACATTTTCTACACTAAAAATGATACTTTGCATTATTTCTGTATAGAAAATTCCTTATCCCATTTTGGTAAGATTTTAGTTTCCAATAAAATGCAAAAAAAGCAAGAGTCCCTCTATAAAAGTATGGCTACCTGGTCTATTAGAAAGGGAGCGTGGCCTCATGAAAAATAGTTTTGGCTGCGTGTGTTGGGGAGATCTCTCTGATTCTGGGAGCTGTGCAGGAGAATGTTATACCACAAAATGTTTGTTTTTCATTATTATCTTTGGGATATTAATATTATGAAATATTTAATTTAATGTCTAAGTATAACTTGTTTGCTGACATGGTCCAAGCTTCAGTCTCACTTTTCCATGAAATTTCTTTTTTTTTATGAAACTTATCCCCTTCTCAATTATGACAAGTTCCTGAAGTAGATGTCAGCGTGACTTCTATCAGTTGGCAGCTGCGAGGCTCATTGTGAATATAGTTATTTTTCTGTTGACATAACAAGCTGCACGCAGATGTTTCACCAGCATCATGTGCGCACAATTAAAGATAAAAGAAAGAGGTTGATGATGTAGGAGCCGTCCCATTCACTCCAAGCCGTTACACAGACATTTAAACTCCAGAGGTTACATAAAAAATAATGGCTCAAATATATCCCTACTGATAAATATAATGATATTCAACATCAACAAGGCATTCCGTGACCATATAAAGGCACACAGTCCAAGTCATTTTCTACTGTCCATAGAACTCAAAGATGACCTCTAATATCCTTCTAGTTTTACAGTAGGTAGAGCCTTCTTTCGAGTTGTGCTTTAACAAAACGAGTCATGTGACCTATGTGACATCACCACTCCCCAAACCTAAGTGATGACATCACCAAATATCTACTATATAAATGCCTAGTAGCGTGTGTGAAAAAAAAAACCCCAAGCTGCAGCGCCACCTGCTGGGCAGAGTTATACACTGACCTATATATTTCTTGAAGGAGAAGTGACAGTTGGGAGTGGTTGGTGGTTGCCAGGGGTGACAGTGGGGAGTTTTTAACACCTTAAGTAGCTTGATGAAGGATGTGGCGATGAAGATGAAGGATGAGGTGATGGAGAAAAATGATGAGGTGGTGACATGTGGACAAAACCACGTTAAAAAAGGGCGCTTGCATCGGGAAGTAACGCTCTTCCCCTGAGGAGGCCTGGGCTAGGCCCAAATGCATGACAAGAACCTTTTTAACACCTTAAGTAGCTTGATTTGACTAGAATGCATGAGTATCATGCACAGGTTAACTTGTAAAGATATATGTTTGCATCATGCTCTACGACCTTTAATGCCGCTTGAGAAATGACCACTTGCAACAAACTGGTTTCTTAAGATGTACATCATGGGATGTAAGCCAGAATATTCAAGGCTTTTCTCATACATGAATTTATTGGAATAATGCCCTTTTAACGCAGGATTAATGGTCTTTTTTGATTTTATTATTATTTAAAGCAAAGGTCAAGAGCAGGAAAAATGAACTGTAATTCAAAAGATTTTTTTGCTTAAATGGGCCTAGCCCAGAGGAATGTGTATTATACATAGTTTTATGTTACAGAAAGAAAAACGGCAACCTGCTCAAATAATGTATGCCTAGCAATAGGTGCATGTAAGGGAGGGGCATTTTACTACAAGTGCGCAGACATTAGTGCCCCCTTGCATAGGTCACTGCAGTGAATCGAGACAAAACGTCATTGTTGCATTGTCGGATCTCACAAGTTTTGGATTCCACAATTACCTCCCCAGGAGATCCAGCCCCATTGCTCACACAGAAACAGGGGTAGCAGTGTTCTTGTCACTCTCCATTCTCCAAGACATTGCTCAGTGCCATTGCTCACACACAAACAGGTATCAGTGTTCTTGCCGCTCTCAAGTCTCCAATGCCATTGCTCACACAGAAACAGGAGGGGTAGCAGTGTTCCTGTCGCTCTCCAGTGGCATTGCTCAGTGCCATTGCTCACACAGAAACAGGGGTAGCAGTGTTCTTACAGGTCCAAAACTAAAACCAAAACACGTGAGGGCGGTTTTGCCAAAACCAAAACACGAAGTTAATACAGATCCAAAACAAAAAAACACGGGGTCAGTGAACAACGCTAATTATAAACAATGACATAAGAACTCACCGTTTACACAGATATTATTTACAGGACTTTATGCAAACATTAACATCACATCTATATTATAAAGAATATAGGGAAGAGAAGACAACTAATGGCACCTCTCCTGAATGGTGAGCTCTAAAAACCGACTTACTAACACCTTCATAGGAACAGTTACAAAAATATTTATACAATGAAATTTACAATAGACCAATAATAAGGCAGAATAATAACGATATTGATACAAGTTCTTTCAAACCATTGAATCTGTCATTTTTCTACGGTTGTCTGGATCATTAAGTATTTTATCTTCAGAATGCTGAGCACTGGCCCCAGGTCACCCTCCTCTACTCGCGTCATGCTGGACTGGATTAAGTCTAGTAATCCCAGCCAGGATTTGGCACCGAGGAGGAGAGTCCGTGGTAGGAGGCCAAGCTTTTAAATCGTGTAACCAGGAAAATAAATGACTGGGATTTATTAGGGACATTGAAAAATGCCGAATGCTCACAGCCGGAGAAGAGTTAACTTTTTCTCCAAAGCATTAGGAGGCCACATGTGTTTTGTTAAGAGCTTTTATGCCCTCCAGTCTAGAACAGATGCAAGCTGGGCAGGCGAAGGAAGCCATCATCTGCTGCCTCACAACAGTTGGAGATACAGTAGGGATTTCCAACAAGGATATGTTTCCTGTCCAGAAAACACTCCAGAATCTCTTAGATCTTTGGTCTACATGGACCACCCTCAGTTTAGACCACATGTTTTCTCACATACCTGACCTGTTGTTGATCTGCAGAGCGTGATACAATGAGATTTCTTTTCCTCTGCTGTAACCGGTTAAATGGACATCCTTGGGGTTCCGGAATTATTATGTTGGGTTCCTCTCTCACTTGACAATTTAGCTGCATGTACAGAATCGTTCGAAATCTAGATTTGTCAATGGATGCAAAACAGATTCGGCTAAAGAAAAACACAGAGTAGATGGTAGAGGACAGAGAGGAAATTCATTGGGTTAAATATATATCATTACGGTTGTATGTTGTTCCCATGGTTACGTGACTTTCCTGCCATGGCCAAAATACATGTGGTTAGATCAACTGTATTCCAAGTAAATTGTCCATTGTGTGTGTTTGTATGCCTGTGATAGAGAATTAGATTGTGAGCTCCACTGGGTCAGGGACTGATACGAATACAGATATTTGATTGTACAATACTGTGGAATATGTTAGCGCTCTATAAATAGAGGTTGGGGTTCCTCTCTCTAGTAGACACTCCAGGGTAGATTTACTAAAACTTCTAAAAAGGAAAAGTGGAGGTGTTGCCCCTAGCAACCAATCAGATTCTAGCTATCATTTATCTTTTACAGTGATGGCAAATCTGTCTTTTTGGAGGGTCGCATCTGTGGCCCTCCAACCTTCCAAAGGGCCCTCCTTGCTTCACCTGTGGTCACATGATGCGGAAGTTGACTGCCACTGGTCTTCCAAATTCTCTGCTAAAGCAGATATTAAGACCGGCGGGCCGGTGAATGCCTGTTGGATATTGGCTCTGCTCACAAAATCGTTTATTATGTGTAGGCACTGGATACGATATATAATATACTATTATATGTTGTGATTTTAACACTTCTGTAGATGGGAGAGCCTGCATCAATGTTCTTTTCATATAACAATAAGAAAGAATTACCCTTTGTGGTTTTCACACCTCACTCCTTGTCCACTATGAAAAATTAGTTTGGTGTCTGTGGTGATTAGACTATACCATAATGCTCAGCATTAATATTATTCTGTATTCCTGGAAGTTAGAAGGGTACAATGATATTTTAATATCCGATAACTCTTTGTTGGAGTGGAATGTGTGTTCGACCGGATCTGGTCCAGACAAGTGTCGCAGTGACTTTCACCAAGTGAGAGAAATGGTTTGATGCAGGGTTTTCCAAACCCAGTCCTCAGGGCTCCCTAACAGTGCAGGTTTTCCATATCTCCTTGCTGGAGCACAGGTGTAATCATTACTGACTGACACATTGTAACAGTTCCACAGGTGGTCCTAATTATGTCACATGTGATCCAGAAAACCTGCACTGTCAGGGAGCCCTGAGGACAGGGTTTGAGAAACCCTGGTTTAATGTGATGTTTATCATTATCTGGGGGTACACGCCAAATTGTATTACTTACAAGAAAAACATTTTTGCCTTCATCCAAACCCATATGTTTCCAGTCATAATACTCTCCCAATCCCAGGGGATTATTGATGGTTTACGGACGGATTTTAGATGATTCAAACATATGATATCTATACGTGACATGATAAATGATCATGTAGATTTATCTACTCGCTGTAATAAGACATTCTGCCAGTCTAGTGAATGAACGCTAATACTGTAGGGAATACCAACCTTATAGTCATTTACCCAGTTATTTTGTTATAAAGTGAAATGCTGGTATTCAGAAAAGATACACTTGAAGGTTTGTTTGCTCTCCTGACCCCAGAAATCTTAGATTGAGAATTGTTCCCTGCATCTTATGTGCACACAGGGCCTGAGTCATTAAGGAGAGCAAAGCAAAAAAAAAAAAGGAGTAAGTTTGTTTCTGGACAAACCATGCTACAATTCAAGGGGTGCAAATGAGTTTATTATTTTGCAAATAAGTTAAATACTGGCTGTTTTTCTCATGTAGTACACAAATACTTAACAGCTATATTTTTACACAGAAATTTAAAGTTGATTTAGGACATGCCATATCCCAACTATAAATCCGTCCCCACATTTTAAATTTACCTCCCCCTTCAGTGCAACATGGTTTTGCCCAAGTGCAAAGTTACTCCTTTATTATGCTTTGATCTCCTTAATGACTCAGGCCCACAGTCTGTAATTTAATAACTTAGGACCTCATAGAGACTATGGAGCAAAACTAAAAAGTAACAAACTTTCACCTTGGCAAAAACCGTGTTGATTAGCATGAAGGGCAAATTTAAACAGATTTAGAGGTGTGACCGATTTAGATTTGGGACGGAGGGAGCGTGTCTAAGGTCAAATCAAAATTGCAGCATAAACATAAAGCTGTCTAACGTGTGTGTGTGTGCTATACGCAAAAACAGCCAGTGTTTTGCCTGCTTGCAAAAATAATAATGGATTTGCGTTGGACATGAAAATGCAGGGCCGTCTCTTCCATTGCGGTCACATCAGCGGTGATCCGGCTCCCTCCCTGGTCCCCTCTTCCGTGCTGTGCTCGCAGTGAATGCTGGGTGTGATGTCACTCCCAGCATTCACTGCAACCACAGCACGGAAGAGGGCAGAAGAGACTCAGCGGCGCGGAAAAAAGAAGAGGATCGGACTTAAGGTAAGTTAATGGGGCCCCTATATATATATATATATATATATATATATATATATATATATATATATATAGTAAAAAAAAGTGATTATATATATATAATCACGTTTTTTTTTACGTACATATATATTTTTTTTACACACACACACACACACACTAATATATATATATATATATATATATATATATATATATATATATATATATATATATATATATATATATATAAATTTATTTTTTTTAGGGGCCCGGTACACTGCATTGCCCGGGGGCCCATAAAGTAGTTAAGGTGGCCCTGTGAAAATGTGCAGAAACTGTTGTATGACAAAAGGGTGAGAGGTGTTATAGATCTCAAGTTGTAGTTTGGGGATGAACCCTCTCTGTCTGGGACTATCATAGATCCTTTGTACGTCATCGTGACTGGCAGGAGCTGGAGGGCATTTGCCGGGCCCATAGTGGGCTACCTTGGGCCGGGTCACTGGGCTACCGGCATTTTTTTTTTCTTTTTAAAATGTCCCTAATCAGCTGCCGAGTTGAGTCTCGGCCCCCTGGGCTAACATTTAGCAGCTTGCCCCTGCCTGCAGGCACAGACAATATCCTGAGAAGTTGCAATGAACAAAGCGTGCTGTCAAAAGTCTTGCTTTTCCCCGGGACAATCTAGGGGCGTGGGCTCACCTGAAATGGGTGTGGTTTGAGTGGATCCTAGCACGTTTTAGATAGATCAGGATGTAGCATTTTTTGTCCACAATTTTGGCAGGTAGTCGCTCTTTTAAATAACACTGTAGGGTATATTCATATAATCTTAAGGGTGTTGAACGGGTACACCTTAAACCAAGGAGAACCAACCTCTTCTCTTGAACTTCTCTTTGCACAATTCTGTGTGAGCTGTGTATTATTTCAGCCATATCTTCTGTATTGTAAATCTAGTTTTGTTTCCACCTGTTTTCTCGTCCTCGTTTTTCTCTTTCTTGGCTCCGGGATTCTCTTGGTAAGATCGAGCAGAGGACAAATCCAACAGTGCAGGAACATCCCCACGGTATTTTCTTGGTTTTTTTTTTTTCTTCTTCTTCTTTGTTTTTTTTAAATTCAAGGTCAGATTGTGGTTATGTTTCAATTTCAAAACCAAATGTAATGCAAATGCCACGTTCCAATACATAGCAGGGTGTACATTTCTAAATCACACACACCGTCCTAGCGTCCAAGTCCATAAAATAAGTCTAAACTAGACGTCCTGTCCTGTCAAAAAGCATTTGTTAATATGTTGGGGTGGAGGGGTTTGAGTGCACCCACTGGCCAGCGACACACAGCCACCCATACTGCTCACTGCAGGTCTGCGTTTTGCATTTTCGTAATGAACTGCCAGTTTTTTTACACACCACTGACAATGAGCAAGATATTTGATATATGTGAAACTGACAGATGGCAAATAGCAAAAATAAAATAAAGAATACGCACACAGTCAGGATGGAAAACAAGCTACTGTATTTCAATTCTTCTGATGATAATAAAAGAGGAACTCTGCGGTTCTGCAGGTGTGTGGTGTGTGTTTGCCTTGGGTTTGTCAGATTTTGGCCACTCCAAGCCACATAACCCACCAATAGCGTCTGACTTCTCTTTCTCCCTCAACCAGATGTATTCTCCGGAGTGTATTTATCCTCCAAAAAAACAAGTCTGCAAGAAATTACTTGAAAGTGCGTTCCAGGTACATACCAACTAATGTTTTTCTAAAGGGCTATATGACAAAGCGAGCGGTCGGTTTTCAGTGTCAAGTACAAGCGCTTACAACAAATACGCTCTTATATTTGAAAGGGGTGCACACAGGGACATTTTACCTTATGGATAATGCAGCTTTAATCCAAAACCTTCAGCTCATTGTAATATTTAAAATCAAATAGAGGTAAGGGGAGATTCTCCTTGTGGTTTGGTTAATTCATTGGTTCTCCTTGATCACTCCATACTGCCATATTGGGTTTGCAGCAAGGGAAAAAGTAAATATATAAATAATTCTGAAAAAAATTATATTTACTTGTATTGAATAAGATAAGTATTTAAATGCAGGAAAATAACTTCTAAATAATACGTGTGTAGATGCACTAACTTGAAAGCAAAGTGTGCGTATATATGTATATAATTTTATATTTATTATCTCATACTCGGCTACAAGTTTGATCTCACTAGCTAGTCCAATTAGCATGGCCACGTGTATTGAGTCATCATACAATGTACCCGCTGCTCAATGACGCAATTTTCTGCCTATTACAGCGAGGCCGGGATGATGTGATTTAGCTGTGAGCTGCGTCATTCAGTTCTGCCCCCACCCAAAACTTACAAGATGGTTTTGTATTCGGGGACCACCTCTAAATAGAAAACCTGGCAGAAAGAGGCTCCAAACACGCCCCAACTGTCTTGAATTTTAGGATCCAACAGAGATTCTAAAATCGAAGGGGTCTGGGAGGTTATTGCCTCAAGACCACCTAAAGGTCAGCCACGCTGCCGTCCTTGAAGAACAAAAAGGAAAAGTCAACACCCTGGAAAAGATAATAAATTAAATCTAAGTTAAGTAGGGGGTGAAAGACACTTTTTTTTTTATTGAAAGCCCATTTTGGTGATCAGACCCCTCTTCTCAGCAAGCTTGGGGGAAGGGGTTTCTCTACCCTGTGATCCACCAAAGATGAACCCAGGGCCATCTTAACAACATTATGGGCCCCCGGGCAAAGCAGTGCACTGGGGCACACAAAAAAAAATAAAATTATATATATATATATATATATATATATATATATATATATATATATATATATATATATATATATATATATATATATATATATATATATATATATATATACACACACACACACACACACACACACACACACACACACACACACACACACACACACACACACACACACACACACACACACACACACACACACATATATATTATAGGAGCCACTTTGACTTACCTTACAATCGCCAAGTCTCCATTCTGCGCTCCTCTGTGCTGGGCTTGCACTGAATGTCGGGCGTGATGACATCACGCCCAACATTCACTGCGAGCACAGCACAGAGAGGGGACCAGGGAGGGAGCCAGATCGCCACCTGACCTGACCACCTGATCTAAACGGTCAGGTGACCGCAAAAGGCAAGTTATTTGTTTTTTTTTTTTACAGGATTTATTGTTTACAGGAGTCCTGCCTTGGCCCCCCTTTCCCCCTAGGCGCCCGGGCACCTGCCCATTGTGCCCAGTCGGAAAGACGGCCCTAGATGTAGCTAGGGTAGCTGCCACAGAAGAGGAGCCTCAGTAAGGGAGGGCAGGGGTGTATGAACCATAAGGCTACACAGGTTATTCACTGTTTCTCCACAAGTGGCAGCAGTTTTAGTTCCACACATGAAGAGCCACAGATCAGCCTGTGTAACGTAAAATGTCTGTACCTACGTAACACAAAAAAATAAAGCAATGGTGGAAATCCAATCATCATAGACATGGCTGTCTTCACTCTGAGTGATAGATACACTGAAAGCGGCACCTCAGCATTTGGGTTTGGTTGCTTTTGAGCAAATGAAATGCCTCCAATGTACATCATAATGTTTCACGCTGATTGTATACATCTGCTTTATATACTGTGTATGCCAGGTTGTTCTACTTTTTGTTACTTTTGTGTTAATATTGCAAAATAGCAGATGCAGGGTAAAGCAGAAAATCCTACAACCTGTTGTAACTTTCATTTCCAGCAGCTCAATTCTGAGCCTATGCGCTGCCAAGTGGTGAAATGTCCACGATGGTAACACATACATTTCACATTCAGTGAGTTCAGTGGCAGATTATTAAAGGTTTTTGGTTTTTGTTTATTTTATATTTTTGATAAACAATGTTTAAATTGTGTTCAATGTTTATGGCAAATTTAACACAACCTATACATGGTGACATAAATGAGCCGCCGGGTCTGTGCTTCGATGGGAAGAAACGATCTGTAATCTTGCAGATAAGTAGTATAAAGTGACATTGCCCTTCTCACTAATTGCTGTGACATGTTGTAGTATAATTTAGTCTCTCGATTAACTCTTTGAAAATACATCTGCAGCCCACTTAAGGATGCAGGGCCAATGCTGCCATTAGGCGAACCTAGACGGGTGAAAATCTTTCAGGGCACATACTCACTCATTCTGTGTTATTTACCCAGCACCAGTTATGAGAGTTGGTCACTGCCATGGACAAGCAGCAACGGGTAGCGTGGTACCTGTGAGGCTGATCCTCCATGTCTGTGATTGGCTGGGATGGGGCGCTGAGCTGTGATGTCACCCCCCTCCCTCATGCAGGGAGGAGTAGGGGGCAGGACCTAACACCCAAGGAGGGGCACTTGGAAAGGTTGGGCCTAATGTGCCCTCGCACCTTCCACACACTGCATGGATGTGGATGTTATGCAAATAATATAATTCTTGCCTGTACTACGGCGACACCGCAACAATGGGTCCCAATTTTGGAGGGACAGGAAAGTGGGTGGCGCTTTACCATTTATGGATGGCATTTGGACAGAATGAGGGGAGGGGGCTTATTTTGTCTAGCTTTCAGAATTCTACTTGTTGGGAGGAATGCCACAGGATTCTCTGTGTCGCAAGTGCCAGGATTATTATGCAGGGAACAGAGTTGCTCAACATAAGGATAACATTTAATAGAAACAATGCGGGATATGTTTGTGATATAAAACAGTATTTGCATAATTCTACATACTACTAAATATAATAATTATCAATCACAATATCTTATATTCCAGCACTACATGCAGGTTGGCACACACTACTGGTGAGCTTGATGCAGTTAATAACCGAGATCCCGTTGAGACCGATAATTGGTAAAACTGATGGAGACAGGTTTTCCACAATAATTGTATAAGTGTGCTATCGCATATTAAGTAGTTAAGCGAAAGTGATTACCGTTTAGGAATCCAGTTACAGACAAGATTGGCGTGATCCAAATATGGCTGTATTGTTCAGCACATGTGCAGTTAGCTTTAATTACTGTGCATTTACTTGATATAGAGCTTTGTGTTTATAGCAGTAAAACTCGGGGAATGTAAAGTGAATGTCACGTGTTATCAAGTTCATATGAAACAATAACCGACCTATACGGCGTCTCATTTCAAATAGGTCGATCAGACATCAGTCAGGATTCACATAAGCACTTGCTGCTATCAGTCTATGTCAACCTAACTACTTGTAATTACATAGCACTGCAATCTATGTATAGTCTCTTGGTAACAAAACTGATTTGTGCTTACTATTATATTTACTATGTTATTACACCCTGTGCATGTAAACTGTACCACTAACGTTCTCCTCCTTACACCTCAGTCATGTTACCCAATCCATAATTTATACTACCTATCCTGTTAACCACTGCATGCATCCTACCACTTTTCAGTCACGTTATACACACAATTTCCTCTGTTTAATAGTCCCAATAGTCATACTACTATTCCCACTATTTAACAGACACATTATCCTGCCTACCCTTCATGCAATCTAACAGCTACATTACCCACTCCCTCCTACATGCCACCCAACAGTCGTGTTACCCACTCCATCCTACATGCCACCCAACAGTCGTGTTACCCGCTCCATCCTACATGCCACCCAACAGTCGTGTTACCCACTCCATCCTACACGCCACCCAACAGTCGTGTTACCCACTCCATCCTACACGCCATCCAACATTCGTGTTACCCACTCCATCCTACATGCCACCCAACAGTCGTGTTACCCACTCCATCCTACACGCCACCCAACAGTCGTGTTACCCACTCCATCCTACACGCCACCCAACAGTCCCGTTACACACTCCATCCTACACGCCACCCAACAGTCGTGTTACCCACTCCATCCTACACGCCACCCAACAGTCGTGTTACCCACTCCATCCTACACGCCACCCAACAGTCGTGTTACCCACTCCATCCTACACGCCACCCAACAGTCGTGTTACCCACTCCATCCTACATGCCACCCAACAGTCGTGTTACCCACTCCATCCTACACGCCACCCAACAGTCGTGTTACCCACTCCATCCTACATGCCACCCAACAGTCGTGTTACCCACTCCATCCTACATGCCACCCAACAGTCCCGTTACCCACTCCATCCTACATGCCACCCAACAGTCCCGTTACACACTCCATCCTACACGCCACCCAACAGTCGTGTTACCCACTCCATCCTATATGCCACCCAACAGTCGTGTTACCCACTCCATCCTACATGCCACCCAACAGTCGTGTTACCCACTCCATCCTACACGCCACCCAACAGTCGTGTTACCCACTCCATCCTACATGCCACCCAACAGTCGTGTTACCCACTCCATCCTACATGCCACCCAACAGTCGTGTTACCCACTCCATCCTACACGCCACCCAACAGTCGTGTTACCCACTCCATCCTACATGCCACCCAACAGTCGTGTTACCCACTCCATCCTACATGCCACCCAACAGTCGTGTTACCCACTCCATCCTACATGCCACCCAACAGTCGTGTTACCCACTCCATCCTACACGCCACCCAACAGTCGTGTTACCCACTCCATCCTACATGCCACCCAACAGTCGTGTTACCCACTCCATCCTACATGCCACCCAACAGTCGTGTTACCCACTCCATCCTACATGCCACCCAACAGTCGTGTTACCCACTCCATCCTACATGCCACCCAACAGTCGTGTTACCCACTCCATCCTACACGCCACCCAACAGTCCCGTTACACACTCCATCCTACACGCCACCCAACAGTCGTGTTACCCACTCCATCCTACACGCCACCCAACAGTCGTGTTACCCACTCCATCCTACATGCCACCCAACAGTCGTGTTACCCACTCCATCCTACACGCCACCCAACAGTCGTGTTACCCACTCCATCCTACATGCCACCCAACAGTCGTGTTACCCACTCCATCCTACATGCCACCCAACAGTCGTGTTACCCACTCCATCCTACATGCCACCCAACAGTCGTGTTACCCACTCCATCCTACACGCCACCCAACAGTCGTGTTACCCACTCCATCCTACATGCCACCCAACAGTCGTGTTACCCACTCCATCCTACATGCCACCCAACAGTCGTGTTACCCACTCCATCCTACATGCCACCCAACAGTCGTGTTACCCACTCCATCCTACATGCCACCCAACAGTCGTGTTACCCACTCCATCCTACATGCCACCCAACAGTCGTGTTACCCACTCCATCCTATACGCCACCCAACAGTCCCGTTACACACTCCATCCTATATGCCACCCAACAGTCCCGTTACCCACTCCATCCTACATGCCACCCAACAGTCCCGTTACCCACTCCATCCTATATGCCACCCAACAGTCCCGTTACCCACTCCATCCTACATGCCACCCAACAGTCGTGTTACCCACTCCCTCCTACATGCCACCCAACAGTCGTGTTACCCACTCCATCCTACATGCCACCCAACAGTCCCATTACCCACTCCATCCTACACGCCACCCAACAGTCCCGTTACCCACTCCATCCTATATGCCACCCAACAGTCCCGTTATCCACTCCATCCTATATGCCACCCAACAGTCCCGTTACACACTCCATCCTACACGCCACCCAACAGTCCCGTTACACACTCCATCCTATATGCCACCCAACAGTCCCGTTACCCACTCCATTCCATACGCCACCCAACAGTCCCGTTACCCACTCCATCCTATACGCCACCCAACAGTCCCGTTATCCACTCCATCCTATATGCCACCCAACAGTCCCGTTACCCACTCCATTCTATACGCCACCCAACAGTCGTGTTACCCACTCCATCCTATACGCCACCCAACAGTTCCGTTACCCACTCCATCCTACATACCACCCAACAGTTCCGTTATCCACACCATCCTACACGCCACCCAACAGTCCCGTTACCCACTCCATCCTGCACGCCACCCAACAGTCCCGTTACCCACTCCATCCTGCACGCCACCCAACAGTCCTGTTACCCACTCCATTCTATACACCACCCAACAGTCCCATTACCCACTCCATCCTATACGCCACCCAACAGTCACGTTACCCACTCCATCCTACACGCCACCCAACAGTCACGTTACCCACTCATCCATACCACCATTCTAGCATCCTTGTCTACAGAAATTGTGCTCAAAATTGTTTAGCCGACAACGTGTGCCCTCTAATATTCCCATCTTTAACTATAAAAAGTTTCTTCTGAAACAGTAATGCCACGAAGGCACTCATTCCGACTCGTTGGAGAACTCTTGATTTTAGTGTTGTATGATTACTCTTTTGTACAGAGAGATTCCAGTACAGTTGTTGACAAACTAAGTATAATGAGTATTGTAGTACAAATAGTCCTTCCTGACCCACATAATGGGCCATATTATTCACCTCCAATCTGCTCCTGCCCAAAGCAACAGAGAACGGGCTACGGACTTTTCTTCTTCTTCCTTTTGTCTTCATCACTTAGCATTCATGGTCTTCAGCTGTCACCTTTGAAATGAAAGAATGTAGTTTCTATTTATAAAGCGCTTCTGGTTTGTCAGTTCAGACGTCTGAGAAAGCCGCTGCACAGGATCACACAAGATTTGTATATTTCAGATGCTCCTTAAAGAGGCATAGTGTAAATAAGTCCTCTGTGATACTGGTGCTATCAAGAGCATCCCACGTAAATATTTTTGTGTCGAACATGCATTAAAACATTTTTCTCAGATCTTAGAAAACCCTTTGTACTAAAAATAAACCGAGGCCTTCGTTCAATCACTGTTTCTGATGTCAGATCAACACATGTTTTTAGTTGCTTGGTGGACAAGAGAAAAGAGTTTCAGGTTTTTTTTTTTCTTTTTAATTGTACTTATAATTACAATTGCACAATCGGAACCTTTCTTTCTTTCTTTTTTTTCCATTGGAGCAGAATGGGACTTGGTTTCCATTAAAAACGTCTAACAGCTGCCAGGGTGCAAATATGACCTTAACGTTTTGATAAACCACTGTGTCCCTAGTTGTTTGTCTGAAAATATACCTGGAAGGCTGCCTGGTTCGAGAAATGATTTAAACTGCAAGAAAAGCACAGCTGTCTTTAACAAGTTTTAGAAGTACATGTAACCAGTCTACAATTTATTGACTAGTCTTAGATGCTTATTGTCTATGACACTTTAAATACCATTACAACAAAGTTTATACTACAAAGTCCAAGTTTAAATCTGGAATCTTAGCAGGAACAGCTGGGCTATTTGTTTATGTGATAGATGGGAAAAAATGACTTCTGTAATCTTTTGCTTTTTTGGCTTTGAGATTCCTGAATGCGAAAGAAATATATAATAAAATAACTAATTTCTGCTTGTCATGCGATGCATAGCAACGCCGACTAACAGATCCCTTATGTTGAGCCATCGTCCCACCCCATCCCTGGAAGCATCTCGCAGCAGTCCCCCTCCGACACCTGACTAGGTCCCATCTCCGTGAGGCTGAAGGACGACGTGTGTACAGTTCATACAGGCCTCCCTTCCCCAGCCTGGTCGCATTCCGCGTTTTGTTCCTTGCATGAAAGACTTTGTTTTAAATCATAATAGTAACCAGGCTGTAATCACATTATAGAACACATGGGGAACTTGCAAAAGGCATGTGTTTTAGATTTGACATTCTGATTTATGGATTGTGCTCCGCTTACACAGCTGCAATCTCCTCTTTCTCCTAAGATGTTTTCGATTTTACTATTGCCTTATCCTGACTTGATGTTGGGGAAAATTAAAGCCACCAGATGAAGCTGTGACAGAGGTTGAGCTGGTCTTTGTAATCTTTTCAGACAGCAATGTAATGAATAGATCCCAAATTCATTGCGGCATCATGTTGCTTTGTTAATAAAGCAGAGGGTAGGTTACATTTTGTTTTGCCTCACTTTTGAACTTGAAATTGAAATCTTGTTATGGCAGAAGTGCCGGCCTCACAGAAGGCAATCATATTTAAGAACCGAGTCTTACCTATGGTAAAGTACTTTTATGTACTGCAAAGTGTGTAACCGGATTCCCTCACTGGGAATTTTAGAGGGGTTTCTTCTTTTTTTTTTTTTTTATTCTAAATTTTAATGGGTCACAACTACCTTTCTTGTTCCTGTCTGAAAGTGGGATTATTTTATGGCTTCCACCAGCATGCATTCATAATTAGTTGCAGCTATAGGTCTGTGAAAGATTTTGTGCCATTAAGTTATAATAACTCCTTTTTGCTGCTGTAAGATTAACTACTTAAATGTAAATCAAACCCGCCTCTCATTCTCCCCTCTCTCTTCCTAAGACTCTGCTGGTCTATGTGATAACAGTGGCTGTAACATTTCATTTATTCTGTAGCAAGAACGATTATGTTCCTATCTGCTAAAGGAGGGATTGGAGTTAGAAGCGATTATTGAAATTATGATTGCTAGCAGTTAGGGGGAAATTGTACAGGAGACACAACAGGGCTCAGTTTGTAGTATGTTGCAAGGTACTTTTTTGCACTTTCTAGAGATTAACGAAGTTACTGTGACAATTTCACGAGGATTGAGTTATGTGCCGGGACAGGTGCCGTTCAAATTCTACACCGTTCCGTAGAATTTACAGTCTATAAGCTGCGAAGATGGCGGATGGCGGTCGATGCATTATTATTATTGTTTATTTCCGCAGCGCCGTACAGTACAAGCAGTAGACATTACAGGGTAAAACGGTACAGAACAAAAGCAGAGTAAACCAAGACTCCAGAAAATCCAGACATAGCAATTACAGAGAAGCTGGAGCAGAAGAAATGGTGTAAAGACAGGAGTGAGGAGGGCCCTGTTCATAAGAGCTTACATCTTAAAGGGAGGGCAAACAGACAACAGATACAGAGGGAGTCAGAAGAGGAGATAAAGTGCAGAAGGAGCGAGTAGGGGCTGGGAGGAGAGAGGTGAAGAGAATGAGCATGGAGAGAGGATTAGGTGGAAGGCTGGTAGACTTTGAGGAAGAGGTGAGTTTTAAGTGCCTGTTTGCAGGAGCACAAGTTAGGGGGATAGTCGGATTGAGTGTGGGAGGTCATTCCAGTGGATGCGTTCTGCTGTGTCATGTGGTTGGGGTTGGACTACGAACACTTAAGGCCTGATTCTGTTGGTGAAATGTGTAAAATGTTGCAGCCAAAAGCATCACGGTGGCTCAGTGGTTAGCACTTCTGCCTCATAGCACTGGGGTCATCAGTTCAATTCCCGACCATGGCCATATCTGTGAGGAGTTTGTATGTTCTCCCCGTGTTTGTGTGGGTTTCCTCCGGGTGCTCCGGTTTCCTCCCACACTCCAAAAACATACTGGTAGGTTAATTGGCTGCTAATAAATTGACCCTTGTCTGTGTGTGTGATAGGGAATTTAGACTGTAAGACCAATCGGGCAGGGACTGATGTGAGTTCTCTGTACAGCGCTACAGCATTAGTGGCACTATATAAATAAATGGTGATGATGATGATAACAAAGCGAATATTTCATGGAACGGTTTTGAAACTTTAAAACTTATCTCTAGCTCCGTTCTTGACGACGAACTAGTGTTCAAAATGAGGGGATGTATAACTATTTAGGAAGCAATTAATATGTGAGCGATAAATGTTTAATTAGCAATAATGAGTTCTATCACCTGTATCTGTGTATATATTTATATATAAAATAACTGATCTTTTATTTTCCTTATCCTCTATCTTGGTCACTAGGGGTGGGAGTATAAGAAGGACACATGTGCTATTCAGGGGACGCTTTCAAGCCACACATCTCAAAACCAGCACAACCTCTCTATTAGTTGTGTCAAGATAATACTTGTAATTATGTGTAACTATATAGAGATATAAAAAGCATTTAATATATATTATAATACTTTTAAATGTTATGTTGAATTTAGTAGAGCTGAACATAATACCCAGCAGTACTCAGTATGTCAGACCCAACACAGCTTAACAAAGTAAATCCTGATTGTCTCAGGGGATCACCTTAGAATTTGTTCTCATTCGGAGAAGCAAGAACAAGCATCTGTCAATTAAGTGATGTAAGCGGTTTGTAGACCTGTCAGTGACTCTGTGAGACTTTATACATAAACTGCTCATTAGCGGTAAGCGTGAGTGTAAATCTTTTTAATAGAAGGGGACAGCGAAAATACTTTTGAATGCATGGGAAAAGGTGGGATAACCAATCGGATGTCTGCTTTGTAAACAACGCTAGAAAAAAAGACACATATTTAATTTGATTGTTATGGGTAACACTACATTTTTCAGTTATCATATATGTCCCCCATAATTTTTTAATTCATTCCACATAACTGGATACATTGCTAATATTTTCATCTTCTCCCATTGTTCATGGGGCTATGTTTTATTATTGTTACAAGTTGAGGTGTAAATTCTACAAAGCTGTGTTGAATTTATTTTAGCAACTTTCAACTAATAGACAAGCCTTCAGCTCTTAAACAAATAAAATAATTTCATACTGTTTTTCCTAATTCTACTCTCTTGTTGAAGTGCTGAAGCTGGCCATTACAGAAAAATTGAAAAATCCCGGACAAGCCCCCATCTTGCTGAATTCATTTTCAGAATAAATCAATATTGTCCAGTCCAAATGTAGATTTTGCAATAAAAAGAGATTTACTTAATTGTAGATGTTAATTTACATAGTTACCAAAGGCATAGCATATACGACCTTCCCCTTCATGGTCCCAGCAGACAGAGAGACCCATGAATGGACTACAGGCTAATTTAATAACTTTTACAATGGTGGGTGTGTTTACAGAATAATGTCATCACAGAGGTCACATGGATGGTTTACAATGAATTCACTTCACTTTCTTAAAAGAGATATTTGCACAAGATATAGTTCCTAGCCTTGTCCCAGTATTTTACCAGCAATTCCTCAAACTATGTATTATAACGATAATATATAATAATATTGCAAATCAAGTTGCTCACAATAACTTCTATTATTATTATAAATACAACTTTAACAGCTGTACCTCTCAACCCTCACAATACAGGTAGGACCGTCCCGATATTATGGGATTGGCATGCGGGTTAGGATTTTTGTTCCAATTTTAGGACAGTTGTGAAGTGTGAAGCTGGTGATTGCCCCTTCATTGGCAGGTGGTTACAGTATTGAATGGGTATTTTAGGGGCTGGGTACAGTCCAGGGCTTCAGAAGAGCTAAGCATTGACCCATGAGGACACGGCACACCCCAACGTGACGTGGCTGCCTGGCTCCCACGCTTCATGTGATGGGAACTTAAAACTGGGAGGCCCAGCTGCACTTTCATACATACCTGCCATTGTGTACTTGGGTGGGTGTTCCTGTTGCCCAGAAACCCCTCCTACACCACTGTTTCACTCAAAGAGCGAGGGAGGGGGGTTAATGACAGACATGAGAAAGGGACAAATGTGGGCTACAATGAGATGCATAAGAAAGGGCAATGTAGATGGTAATAAGAGGCATGAGAGTGACATTGAGGGCGGTAATAATATAACAGAGGATAATGAGAATGAATGATTATATATTAAAAATTATGTTCTGCTTTCTTCGGACCACTTATATGGGAACCCCCTCTGAGAAAACATGTGCTTGCCCCTGCCTTCTAACACTTGCAGAACAGTCAAAATTTCCTGTGGTCAAAAAAGGCGTGGTCATCTCAAAACTGGGTCCTTGGAGAAATGGGTTTGAAATGAGCAAATTGGACCATAGTTTGGGCAGATCAGGGACGGGGCCTAATTTGTCCCAGTTTCCCAGTAGGACATTGTGGCTGCTTTCATACAAATATCTTGCTGCTCTCACGAGGTGTTAGATGTCACAGTATATCTTACTTTGCTAATCTCACCAAAAGTTCATAAAACTGCCTGAACGTTTATTCGAAAACACTTATTGTTTCATGGCATCATTGAAATTATTACAATTACAATGTATGCTGCTGATTTTATTTTGTACTTGCTATTTTCTTGCATTTTCTGTTTGGTTTATCTGAAACATAACTAAAGGTTTCCTTCAGCTGGTTCCAAAGATTAGGTCGGTCAATTCATGAGATGATGTAGTACCCCATGACATGTCAAAATCCAGCCAGAATAGAATTTATCTGAAAGGGTTGAAAACAGTATCGACTGATGACCTCCATGGTTGTATGTGTTAAGGAATAGCAGCAGACTAAGATAAATGTGTATAATGATCTGATCCCTCTGCATTTAGACATTCGGTGCGGTGCACTTTGAAACAGACCGGTCTCTTACTTAAATACATGGACAATCAATTGGCTTGATAGAGTGCTCAATTCGAGTTTTGTATTCTCTCTCTCGAAATTCCTGGCTACCTGCCTTGAAAAAAAAGCAGATCTATAGCCAAATTAACCAGCAGTTCCATAAAGAGTAAGACTATCCAATTTACAGAAAGCTAAATAGACTGGTATGATATTATGTTTTAATAGGACCAGACATACATTCTTTAATTCAACCCTGGGTGATAATTTAAACCATTTTATCCCACAGGACTCTTTCTCCCCCTTAGCTGTTTTTACTAAAGTTATGTCAGTCTAATTAACAGAAATGTTAAATGGTTTAACCGATACACTGCACAGACTGTATTCAGTACAAAAATATCCTTCTCTCTCTTCCGTAATCTAACAAAAACCAACCAACACCAGTTAAAGGAATTGATTATGGAAAAGCGGTTTAATATGCTGTTTGCTGTTCATGGACTAAAGGCATTGTCTAAGGTTTACAGTACAACAAAAAAGAACAATTAGGCAAAAGAAATATGGATTAAGTTAAGAACCCTTGAATAACAGATTTTCCACGGTTCCTAACATACGGGAAGTTGTGGGGATGTTTGTCTGTCTGGCTTTCTGAGATCCATTAAACCAACCTTTTAGCCCACTCTCACATTTTCCAGGCAGAAAACACAGTCAGGAATAAAGGGATCAAATATATAACATCCTTGTACTGTTTTAATAATGTGGGGCCGTTTGCAACAAGATCCTCATATCTAGGCATCACCAGGGGAAGGATATTGGCATAATTATCCTCCATCTAACCAATGCTTCGTGCTGGAATACGTTTCACGAAAAACAGTCTGGTGGATGTGTAATTATAGATGCACTTATACATGTTGCCAGATTGTGTAAAATGAATTAGTCGAAAAGTGATTGCCATTCCAAGCGAGGACCAGAGTCTTGCAGGATAATACAATATAATTTATGAAACAAACCTTTGGTGCGTTCTTCCTCTCCAGCTTAACAGCTGTTTCGTCTCTGTTTAATCACAATACAAGGAAACTGCCTGCGTAAACTATGAAGGCATTTTAATGATATAAAAAGATAGTGAGGTCTGCGGGACACTTTTGTTGGCACACCTGCCCCTTGTAATTATTAACCAATTAGGGAATGTGTGGGCGTGGAAGATTGTTTCAGTCTCTAAAACTTTTGATAATTGCCCCCATGATTTAACTAATTTTGCCCCATAGTTATTAACTAGTTTAATTGTGTCCCCGTGAGTAATAATCACAGGGCTCAATTCATTATTAGATCACCATATGGGGCACATTGTTTTTGGGATCCAATGCTATAATTGGACCCCTGTACTGTGTATATTTTCCATGTACTGGATATATTTTTATGAAGAGCTGACACTCTTAATTAGGAAGCCTTCGGTTCTCCCGTTGAACTAATCTAGCACAATTTACTTTAATCAGAGTTAACATAAACCACAATGTTCTCCTCTCTTCAGTTATGTAGCGTTTTGACCAAACTGATGCGTGAATTCGTAAAAACACAGAGACTTAAACTTATTAAGTGTAATTTAATATGGAAAATACATCCACAATGCTTGAGATAAAACAGTTAATAAGAGGCATACAAATATAATGCAATTGTTTCTTATAAAATAAAAAGGATAAAACACAGAATTGATAACTCACATATAATCAAGTTTCTGGTGCTGGGAGAAGCAGGAAAATTGGACACTCTTCAATATCAGATTGACTCCCAAAAGTGAACAATTTAAGTCACAGTGCAGTTTTAAAACCAAGCTGCAGGGCCTACAGCCCCCTTCTTGTGATGTCAAAACTAAGGTGTGTGGGAAAGCAAATTAGGGTTTTATGTCCCCTGTGGACACAGATCCTTAGTCAGGTTTTAAATACCCTGTCCCAACTTATTACCAGTATGGCGTACAAACATAATTTTACCTCCACGGGCAGCACGGTGGCTCAGTGGTTAGCACTTCTGCCTCACAGCACTGGGGTCATGAGTTCGATTCCCAACCATGGCCTTATCTGTGAGGAGTTTGTATGTTCTCCCCATATTTGCTTGGGTTTCCTCCGGGTGCTCCAGTTTCCTCCCACACTCCAAAAACATACTAGTAGATTAATTGGCTGCTTTCAATTTGACCCTAGTCTCTCTGTCTGTGTGTGTGTATGTTAGGGAATTTAGACTGTAAGCTCCAATGGGGCAGGGACTGATGTGAATGATTTCTCTGTACAGCGCTGCGGAATTAGTGGCACTATATAAATAGATGATTATGATAACAATGTAGTTTAACATGAATTGTCATGATGTTTTAGCATATTGATTTACATTTTAGCATGCGCAGTGGATACAGTGTATTCTGATTTGAGGATCGGTCTACTATGGTTTGAGAAATTCCTCGATCTCATTCTGGAGCGACGCAGCAGATCCTAATCAGGATTGTCAGCCCCAAATTAAATTAAAACTGCATTAAAATTCTACGGTCCACCAGAAAAGAAAAATGTAGCTGTCTCTTTTAAAAGGCTGAGGCTCTCGCACATTACTTGGCACCGCCGATTTGGCTTCTTACTATTGCTGCTGACAGCTTCAAAACCTCTCCCTTTTAACCCACCTCCTGTAGGTGGACGATATCTTCCGCCAAAAATCAATCTTCCTTCCAAAGAGCTTGTTTGCTTCAGGTCCCAGATGCTGTACTCTGGAAAATATTTTCAAACACTGTTTTGAGGGTCACATACAGGTTCCCTTAGTCACAATATTTCAGTTGTAACTGTTGAAAAAAATAAATAACCTTCTACTAACCCAGGGATTTCAGAGTCAATGCGGGCGAATACTCCACGTTCAATGCAAGTAAAGAGGCCGTCAAAATCTGACATCTCTACTAACATTACTAGGTATGCTTGTAAATCACTAGTTATATAGCTTAAATATAGATGAAATTATATTACTATGTATCTCATATCCATCCTATCTCATAGATGTGTGTATGTATGTATATATATATATATATATATATATAATGTGTATGTATGTGTATATGTAGATAGATATACATTTATATATAATGTATGTTATGGCTACTTACTATTGGTTGGCTCTGTCCCAATCCACCGATCTCCTCTAATGAACAGCTTGCTCTTTGAATCAGAGTTTTCCGATCTGTAAAGCATGGATGGCTGGAGGTATATATATTAGTGTTAACATAGGTACTTGTTAATTATACAGGCACCACTGTAAAAACTCCACAGAGACGCTCTACCTGCACAACTCATTATATCTATATATTGTGACAGAGGCACAGGGCAAGTTGTGAATTACAGAAATTTTAGGCAGGGATGGAAAAAATGCTGTAAAATAAGAATGCTTTCAAAAATAGAAGTGTTTATAGTTTATTTTTATCAATTAACAAAATGCAAAGTGGAGGCACAAAAGAGCTTGAACAGCACATCTTGCAGCCCCAGTCTGCTTTGAAATCTGTGCCTGGGAGAGACCTTGCTGGAGCAGTATAACTCATACTTGCCAACTCTCCCGGAATGTCCGGGAGACCCGCATTTTGCGGGAGTCTCACAGACTCCCGGGAGAGTGTGGAAATCTCCCGAATTTTGCCCACATCCTAGTGAAGTGGGCAGAATTAGATCCAAAAACGCAGCGATTCACCAGGAATCACGGCATTTGGCCCCGCCCCCCACAGTAAAATTACGCGTTTGCCTCCACCTGGCAGGCTCCCGGAAAACAAATTTCAATAGTTGGTAAGTATGGTATAACTATCTTGTGTCTTGTTGCTGTGCTGTCTTGCCATGTTGACCTGTGACAGGAAACTGTCTTCCACAACATCACCTTTGCAGCATAATTTGGCTGTTCCTCACCCGGTTTTAAGCCTCCTACACAACTGTTTCTGTTTCAGTTAATGACTGTGTTTCAACCTACATATGAAATGATGGTCATTATTACCTGTTTGGTATGATTGGTTAATTATACACCTGACTATAATCCTACAAAATCCCTGACTTTGTACAAGTGTACCTAGAAGAATTGATGCTGTTTTGAAGGCAAAGGGTGGTCACATCAAAAATTGGTTTGATTTAGATTTTTCTTCTGTTCATTCACTTTGCATTTTGTTAATTGATAAAAAATAACTATTAGCACTTATATTTTTGACAGCATTCTTACTTTGCAGCATTTTTTTTCCACACCTGCCTAAAACTTTTGCCCAGTATTGTATATATTGCAGTTATATACTGGTTAGACAGAAGAGGTGAGTTATAATGGACATGCCATTTTATCATGTGTCTATGCTGTTTTTTTTCGGCAAGGAACTCAGTCATAAGCTTTCTTGTTCAGTTCGTGTGTGATACACTCCATAACTCTGATCTAATTTGTTTTTCTTGGTAGAGAATTTAGTCCTGGTAGTCACTTTCAGTGTATGGCAAAGGGAGACCTGGTGGCTGTCAAAGTGCAAGCGTCAATCTTCTCCTGACTATGGGAAAGTCAGGGCTTACAACCTCATACTTGGGAGAAAGGTCACTTTTAGACTTACGTACGGAATACCATGGAAAGGTCAGTGCAAATCATTGCTCAAGTTGGCCTTAATTTTGTAGCGGCACATATAGAGGTCCTATACTAAGGACTTGTGATTTAGACTTATTGAATATCCAAATATAGGCTGGAAGTCTTTCACCATCTGCAGTAAGTTTGACTGGGAGGTCTGTGGGGCACTAATAGCCAGGATTATACATACTTGTTTACTCTCTCGGACTCCCAGAAGAGTAGGCAACCTCCTGGACATGATGGAGGCCGGGCTTAATGATGTGATTTTGTGTAATCAAGAGAAAACTTTTTCCACTTACAAACCAGCAGCTAAAGGGAAAGTGCTTAGGAAAATGGATGGGAAATGGAATTTCACAGCAGATACGTTATCTAGTCTTCCATGATAAGATTCAATGAAACATTGTGTGGACTAAGTTTTCTTATGTTCTGTAACTGTTCTATTGAGCTATAGAGTAACCATCGCCTGGTGCAGAAACGCAGGTAGCCAGATACATAGCCCTTCATTCATAAAATGTAGTCGATTTACACTCAACGTGAAGCTAAAGACAAGTAGAAAATCAGAGCAGCTGTCCCAGCCTCTAGCCCAGTGATTCCCAAACTGTGCGCCGTGGCTCCCTGGGGTGCCGCAGCGATCTCACAGGGGTGCCGCAGCCAGGGCAAGCAAGGCAGGGGACTACTTGGTAACTATTTTGGCTTAGGAGTGCCTTGAAAAAAATTATGGAGACCCTAAGGGTGCCTTGAACTGAAAAAGTTTGGGATCCACTGCTAGCCAATCACAGCAAAGCTGCTTTGGTGGGTTACTTGCATTGCTGTATCTAGCAGAGCAAGTCGCTCAAAGTTCCAAGAGGGGTTTCTCTTTCTGCCAAGGATCAATGGGAGAAAGAAGATTTCTATGTAAAGATGATGAAGGTAGAAGACCAGGGGGTAAAATGTATGATACTCCAATTTCTGCAAGTTGCCGGAAATCGGCGACTTTGCACGGGAAATTTAAAGCGGAGATGGCTTGTAAAGACAAACTTGCCATCGCTGCTTTAAGATTCCCCTGCAAAGTCGCTGATTTCTGGCAACTTGCAGAAATTGGAGCGTCATACATTTACCCCCAGAAGATGAAATAAAGTAAAGCTGAAAGCAAAGGCATGAGTGACCTATTTATATTAAACATTTTTTTTTGTACATTTACTTACACGTTAATATGTGGCAATGTTGGTCCCAGCGGCCCCGGACTGCCAGGGGATGTTGGCGCCAACATGCCCAAGTAATGACTGCTGGGGCTTGATGTGCCCAGGAGTGACCAGTAAAGCTCTTTATACTATGTGACACACGGCTGGTTTCCACTAGGAAAGCCAACATGGGTTGACCCGTAGAAAATGTGTCATATATTCTAGATACAAGGACAAGTCTATGGTAACATACATACTGATCTTTGTGTATTTTATTTTAATCAGCTAATGCAAGTCATACCTGTCAACACTGGTCCTGGTTCACATCGGGGGGGCAAACCGTGCGCTCGTCCGCAAAAAGGGGTGGGTGGGCGTGGTGCTGACTGGTGGGACAGTCCCCTCAAATTGGGACTGTTGGTTGATGTGAAGAGATTTAATACATGCTTTGTGTTCCACTAGAAGGCAGCAGTACAGTTATTAGTAATAATCTGCAAATTATTTTATCAGTTGGTTGGAATTCCCTTGTAATTACTTCAAATGATTTCATGACCGTTCCCTAGATCCATATTCATATACGGTATAAGGTGGTGTAGATTGGCAGGTTTATATTTTGTATAGCCGCAGCCACTTACTTTTGGAATGCTAAGCCAGTCAGTTTAATTTTAATCAAAATGTCCTTATGTTGCAACTACACAGACCCGTAGTACATGTATGTGTTTCCACTTATGCTCAGATCAGATTATAAATTGTTTTACCATGAGTGCAAATCCATTTATATAATAAAAGCTACATTTTAGATTAGAAAAAACCCCTGAAATAGATAACTGATGTTGAGAATTCCTCAGCTAAATATCTTGGAAGCTCTTTGGATGCAGGTGTTTAGGAAGATTTATACTCTGAATTCTTAAAATATTTTTTCCACCAAAGAAAGAATACTCCGTACTAGTTTCCTTGTGCCAACACTAACCATTAGCATTTGGCTTCCAGCCACCCCCCAGTCTGCTCTGCAACAGATTCTGCCACCGAGGGGAAGGTCATTAATGTGAGTTCTTTACTGTTGCTTTGGCTTCCAAGATAATTAGCAGAAGTTGTTCCGCAGATGGCTTCCTGGCTGTCATCAGGTATCTACTTATAAATAGGTCTATTATGACGGATTCATTGACAAGTGGGTTAGCCTGGAAGCTACATTAAGATATAGATGCTTCTGTACTTTGTAACTGAAAACAGCGATTCCTCGCCGCTCTTGCTGAAAGATCGCTCTATTTTTGTCCGTGCACAAAAGCCCTCTCATCGTGCAGGATAATTCTCCACTTTCTAGCAGGTTTTCTCCAAAATTATAGTATTTCCTTGCTGGGTATAGTATCAAAGATGAAAAATAGGAAAACAATGGAGTTTTTCTTGATTTCCAGCATATATGACATTCATAGGTTTAAGCTGATTGTCAGTTTCTGGATTTTCCTACAAGTAGCAATATTTTTATATGTTGTACCTTTTTTTGCAAACTAAAACAGCTCTATTTACTCAGAAAATAATTCAGAAGTTGCTTACTACCTGCTGACAAATCATTGTGCTGGTGATTTTCCCCTTGCTGGGATCTTGTTTATATTTATTTAGTTATTAGAGAATAGTTAGCGTGCAGGTAATTGGATGAGCAGACACACACTGTACCAGGTGCCAAGTGGGCGCCGTTATGCATTTGTACCCCGTTCATGCCAAAGGTTTATCGTAAATCAATAAATAAACTGATCCCTGGTCAACAACGTATTCTGCATTATAACATTCGTTACACATTTACATGTAAACTTTAAATAAATATAGCCAACCAATCAGAGCACAGAATTTTGATGATTTTACAGTTGTCTTTGTTATTACTATATACAGCAGTTTTGCCCAGTTTAAGAGTGATCAGTATGGTACCTTACATTGTCTTCCCGTTCCAGGACTGTTGGGAGATACGTGGCAGTAATACCTGTGGCAGGTGCACAGGGCACCGAAGGGGTGTTTTCCAGGGTAAAAGTGCAGGTGGATGCCCCTAGTGGGATGTGGTGCTTGCATGTTTTCCAATTTTCGGCCAGAGTAAAGCTGGGAGTTATACATTAGTGACCTCAAGTGAACAATAAAAATAATAATAATTTTTTTTTTTTCCCATGATAAAAGCAAATCTTATCTCTTTTTATTTGCTCAGTCTTATATTTATTGAAAAGTAGTATTTTAAACTCAAAGTGCATTATGATTATCGTGATGGTGACTATAGAGTGCCAAGGTCCGCTGAGACAGTGTACTTAGGGGATTATTTGTTAATGGCCGCCTATACCGCCCTGTTAAATATCATCCCTTATTGCAATCATTTTATTTGCCATTTATAAAAAAAAAATCAGCCCAGGACAGCGCATCCAATAGGAGACTGTCTTGGCCATGACTTTCCTTAACTCTCACCCGGAGTTCTTATTGCTCATGGGGGGGGGAAGCAGGAAGGCTGTGGAGAGGGATCCAAAGATCCTTCTCCTGTGATGATCTCCCCATAGGGTAGAACGGCTAACGCCATCTTCAGCTATTGGAGCTTGTTAATTTGGCCCAAACCGCAGTACTCATTGAAAATTATGGGTACTGCTGTTTAACGTAAAACTTAGCCTAATGCAGGAGAAATCTATATAATCTCCTGCGTTAGGCTTTTGCTAAAGACAGGTGTTACTTTAAAATGGCAAAACCATGCGTAAACAGACATGTGGCTTAATAAATAGGCCTCATAATGTGCGCAGATTCACCAGCTCAGCTGCAAAATGTGGCTATAAATTACTTTTACATGTTGGCGGCTATTCATAGCCGCGCTTTCGATGAAAATAAAACATATCTTCCTGATCATATAAAGACATCACTGAAAAACACACATGGAAGCCAGAAAGCTAAAGCATTCTGTTCAGTAACATTTTCAGTGTACAAATGAATACATTAAAGTTACCTGAGGATGGAAAATCCATTTTAAATGTTTTATTGTTTATATAAGATTTCCTTTAAGTGTTGTTCCTCTAGAAAATATTTCGGCAGCCAGCACATCCTGCGAACGCTTTTCACAATTAGAGGGCCTTGCCTGGCCAGAAAGTGCATTCCGTATAACGTAACTAATCTTGAATAAGTTTAAATGTAATCAGTAAATCTGTTCCTTCAGTGCACGATCGAGCATTTCAAAGGATTATTGCACCTACCCATAATTCTTAACATTCAGAGCCGAAAGCTTGGAGAACAATGAATAGGGAACTTGTGGATGGTTTGATGAAAGTATTTTTCACTACGCAAGGAAACAAGCCATAAACCAAAGGAGATTGTGATGTATGACGAGAGCTGTTGTGCTAGAAAATCACGACCAAACAGGAAGTTTTCTCATGCTGTAAGCGGACTGGAATTCTGTCAGTGGTTACTGCAAGTGACCTAAGGAATTAGGACTTCCACAGTTACGCACATCTAGAATTAGCCTAAGAAGGGCTTACAGAAAATGTTCTGAACTACATTATTGCAAATAATTATGTCTGACAAGTTTCTCCGGTGTGATTATTCCAGGCGATCTGCAGAAGTATTTGAACTTTTTAAATCATTTACTCCACGTTGGTTAGTTCAAATGTTGGCCCACATATAGAAAAATAGAGATATCGCATGAACGGCTACGGACGGCGACCTGTATAGCAGTTATGGTTTCTTTCATCATTTTTAAATCTAAGTAATGGCAAAAGTTTTTATATTTATTACGGAAAGTCTTAAAAGGAATGTAAACTCTAACATTGTATTTAACTATACCTAGCACAGGGAATGTATATGGTCTACATAGGTTCATGCTAACCATCTATGGAAGCTATGAGCAGACTTGGGGTTGCAGCTGCCTCCTCTTTGGAGGTTTTTTTTTTTGGGCTCTTTATGGACTGTGCCACATCCTACTGACACCTGACCCCACACCCAATGATGTCACGACTATCCTATGTTACTAGCCACACCCACAGCTCTTGTGTTGAGAATCATCATAGGTCCGTAAGACCAGCAGAAGAGCTCGGGCAGGAGATAAAGGGATTATGTGGAGAAGAAGGGAAACAATGACATATCTAGCCAATAATTGTCTCTGCAGGCAGACTTACCTGTACCAGCATAGAAAGTAGGTAAATTAGAACATTTTTAAATTATATGAATGACAATCAGCGAGGATGGCCTTTAAAATCACCCTTGTCTGTATTTTGTATGTTTCTGTTAAGCAGCTTGCCCACTTTGGCTGATTTCTGAAACTCATGTTTCAGGGATTCTACAAGTCTGATAACAAGCAGCTTGGTAAATATACCCCTTGTTCCATCTCTCTGGTCTCTATAACTTATGTACTTGACACACACAAAAAAAAAATTGAAACCTCATTGTAACCAATGTAATTTCTGGTCCCACAAATGATACAATTCACCTGAGGCCTTCTTTTCATGGTTTTCATCTATAGCCTGACACCTCCCTTCTGCACAAGATCTGCGTCTCTCTTCCACTCTTATCACATCCTCCCATTCCCGGTTACAGGACTTTTTTCGGGCAGCACCCACTTTGTGGAATTCCCTCCCTTACACAATAATTTCCTCTAGTCTACAAACCATCAAGTGTTTTCTGAAAACCCACCTCTTCAGGCAAGCTTATAATATTCCTCAACCATGCTCTCTCTCTTACTGTTATCCTATTACTGCCCACTACACAGCTAACACAAGACAACAACCCTCTGACCCCCTGACCACCATTGCTGTGTGACTGGATCATGTAGCCCACTAGCCACTTTTTTTTACCTTGGTAATATACAATCTGATGTAGCACTTACCCTCATGTTTCAAACCATTGTCCCATAGATTGTAAGCTTCCAAGCAGGGCCCTCGTACCTCTCTGTCTGCCAGTATTGTTTTATTCCTGTGTTTGTTCCCAATTGAAAAGCGCTATGGAATATGCTGGCGCTATATAAATAAATGTTGATTATTGATGTAGCCCCCATTCCCATAGAGCAAGCATGCTGTTTGTCTCTTGGTTGCCCCCAGGTATTGGCTAACAGAAGCAAGATAGAGACAAAATAAGGTGCGTCAGGTCAAGTATGTAACTGACAACCAAGAGGCCACCTCACTAAAACAAACTGATGGTCGAGTTCCAGGTAAGGGTCAACACGGTAGGCTCAGGTCACTACACGCAGTCAGGTCTTGCAGACAAGCCTTTGGCATGCCTGGACCTATATAGAGTACTTGACTGCAAATGGCTCACGTAAGTGTAATGCTGTACTCCTATATAATGGCTCCCATGTATATATATACTACTTGTGGACAACTCCATGAACTCTAATTAGCAGCTATGTGCTCATCTCCCCTCCCCTCCCCTTTTATTAATGTAATTTTCTCTGTTTCAGTGGGAGACTTTAGGCCCTCCCTAAAGGTTTGCACAGATACCATTATTATTCAGTTTATAAATGCTCTTCTGGCCCAGGCTGTTAAGTATCCTCCTAACAGAGATCACCTAGTCGCTGGTTGGTGAGCTTTCTAACTTGGCCAAGCTAGCACTAAGGATATCTGTATTAATTTTAATTATAGTAGAAATCATCGGGGAATGAGCAATACAGCTCCCTGCCCTGACTGGCTTTGATTAGATGCCTAAAAATAGGTTGGATCCCTTTCTTACAAGGAATTGTATCAATAGTTACAAAAGCAGATTAAACAGTAGGGATGTTCGATCCAGCAAATTAATTATCTATGTAAGTGATGAAAGAAATGTATTCTTCCGTGAGGTTAACGTGGTAGACAGCTTCTTGGGGGTTTGGTTTTGGCTTTCTCCGGACATCAACATCTAGAATTTATAGAGAAAGGTTGAACTTCTTTCAATTTTACTGTGTTACATTAAAGTTTGATGTCACATGGACTATAACAACCAACATCTGATTGTTCCTAATACTATGCACACTATGTCTTTATATTGGTAATATGGAGGGGATGTCATGAATGGACGTGTGAATAGACACTATTATAGGGCACATTGAAAGCAACAAGCACAACAGGTTGACAGAAGGAAACCTCTCTGCAGAAATTGCATTGTACCTATTCCAGCTTTATACCGAACTCTGGTCAGAAGTCACACTGCACCTCTGTTTTGGTTAATATACAGTAGCTTGTAACAATTATCTTAAATTAAAATGACTGCTATGTTATTACAGAGTGGTGTCTCTTTCTGTGATTTAATGTATAGTTATATTACTGAGATTAAGGGTAGTATGTGCCTGTGGCCATTTTGGAGGATAGAGGCCCGTACCTGCGGCCCTTGAAGTCTACATCACTTATCTTTTGGGTTAGTATTTGATTTCCTTATGTGTTAAGAGTTTCTTTCTTGAAGATTTAAAGAACTTCAAATTGAAACAGGGTAAACTAAATTAGCTTAATTTCAGCCACAACCCTCATCAGTGGCTGCTGCAACTGACCTGGAATACAGTTTCAGTCAGACCAGTCATTGTTAATACTTCAGCAGACTGCCCTCTTTATACACACAACCAGTTTTATTACAATGTGTTGTGTTATAACCTATGACTGTGAAGTACTAGGCTGGAGCATTGTAATGTAATGTAATTTCCTATAATCTTCCTGAAGTTCACCGTAAAATAAACAAAATGGGATTTGCAAATAATACTTCCCATTGCTCACTAATCATTTTCAGATCATGCAGAAGATTCCTCTGACAATTAAATGGTGTTTCCTACCACCAAGAACATTACTTAATGTTCTTGGTGGTAGGAACAGTGGGAATTATGTCTGTCTCATCCATTTTTTGTTTTAAAATGTCAATGTCAGTGCTCTTTGGTAACAATTATTTCAATAATTAAAACCATGACAATGGAATAAATATGATCTTTATTGAATTATGCTCTGTTTTAAATTATACATAATGTCTACGTAAGCATTCTGACATTACAGAAATTGGGGTTACCATGTACTGTTGGTTAATCGTGCTCCAGATCAATATAGTTATTTAACACAAATAACTGAAAAAAGGGGCATAACTTTCATGATAATTGACGTAATTTGCTTGCCCTCAAAGCAGTCTTAATTAATTGTGTCAGGTGTCTAAAGTGTGGCAGGTAAATGCTTGTTAATGTATACTCTGGGGGTTTTCCTATAATAAAAACTTAACCAGTTTGATAGGTGCTTCATATCTTTACTCTGAGAGTTATAAAGTGGAAGGAGCAGGAATGTTTAACAATACAGTCTGTGGCTTCCTGCTACCTCCATTCCCCTCCTCACATGATGTTACTGCCCCTGTCACATGCAGCCCTGTCCTCACTAACACATCACTTGTCTCCTGATATACTCTGTGCTGCTGGGGGACCCTGCTCCTTCCACTATATAACTCTCAGTCTGTGCCCTGTCCTCACTAACACAATGACACGAGTGCACAGGTCACTATTCCCACAAGATCATTCCGATGATCTGATAGACTACAGGTTGTTCTATCCCCACCCACTTTAAAACTGGGTACATCCCGGATGATCACAGATGACAACTGGATACGATAACATGCTGTAACTTTAGTCAAATTTACCTTAAGATAGTACAGTCTGTAGTGTTTGCTTTGGGGAGAATCAATAAAGGGTTAACATTAACTTGTGGAGTGTGTGTGACTCAGGTCGGAGAGAAATCAATTCAAGGGGTTCCCGCATGATTTGGGGAGAATTGGTGGGGCAGCCATCAACCTTCTTGTGGGAGAGAATCAATTGGGGGGAGTCAGCCTTAAACTGGGGGTAAATCAATTGGATGGTGTTTTATAATAAACTGTTGAGGAATCACAACTACACAAAAAGTGCCTGTTGCAGGCTTATTGTGCAAAGTTTTTGGTTTGATCCGGGGCATTTTTAGGTTTGTTTTTAGATTTTTTTTGGAAATCAAGCAGTTTGGTCCCCTCTAGAAATTCTGCATTTGTCCCTGAGCATTACCAAATTTTCCAATTGAGATGCCTTCCTGCCAACATTCTAGCGTATTGTCAAAACGTGTATTGAGTGCTGCTGGCGCAGTTGTAACCGGAAAGTGCAATCCGTTATTTCCAAATAGAAAATGTGGAAATGAATCAACAATGGATTACCCCTAAATTTACGCACAACCCTCGCACAAGATTCAGAACAGCTATAATTGGGCTATGTGAAAAATGTTTTGCAACCATGATAGATGTAACATTACATTGATGTAGAACAAAATAAATATTCCACAAGAAGTAGTAACTAGACTCCATAAGATGGTACACATTTGTTGTAACTGTTTAATCCTTCAGAGGAGATTTGGAGATCTCACGCTCCTCTATTTGCGATGGTGCACTTAGTTTCCCTCCACAGCATATGATAGCTAGAATCTGATTGGTGTTTCAAACCCGCCGGAAAACTCTCAGCTTGATACATTTACCTCTTGCTCTTTATTAAGTCATATATGTCCTACTTCAAGAGAGTAATTTAAATTGCAATCCAAGGGATATTTAAAGGATAACTCCACTCAATGATTACATTGGTTATTACAACTCACTGGTATAACTCCTGATAACTGAAATAGAACATTTGTCTAAAATTGCATAGATAAAATGCAGAAACTCACTCTTGCTGCCATTTAAACTAAAAAAAGATTCTTAAAGACTGATACTCTGTAGTAAGTTCAGCTACCATGGAAACAAACTGACTGGTTGCCAAGAAATGTCAGCACCTAAGAACTCCTCAAAAGAGGCACTCACGTTTGTAGATATCTCTTGAGCCTGGGAGCAGGAACTCAAAAATCAAGGATATGTAAAAAAATTATATATATATATATATATATATAAAATATTATATTGATTGGCGAATTGTATGGGGAAACGGTTATGAGATAGGAGCATAGTGTTCTGGTGTGACAATCTGGGGGTGGTTCAGGTGATTAATAACCAGCTAGCCTCCTACCCTCCAGCAATCAGGTTGATTAGGCACTTGTTTTAAATGTTTGTGTCTCCGTATTGATTTTAAATAAAGACATGTTCGGGGGGCAGATATGTAGCTGACGCCTTATCACACTTTCATTGGTTTAGATTTGTCAGATGCGCTGAATGCGTTTGGCAGCTTATCAAGCCGGCACAGTAGGTTTGGCCGGAAGAGCATTGTCCCTCAATACTTTGAAGAGATATAGGGAGGCCTGGAATGATTGGGGATTGTTCTGTAATTCAAGTGGCCAACAAGGTTCGACGCAGGAAGAGTGTGTTTTGGCATTTGTCTGGGACAGGTTTTTATCAGGTAGGTCTAAGACCTCTGTGGTTTCAGCATTGAATGGTATTTCTTTCTAGAATTGTGGGTGCAGCATTGATGTCACAAGGAATGTTCTGGTAAGCGAGGCCCTAAGAGCCTGGGCCAGACTTACAACGGTAGTGGAGGATAAGAGGCGGCCAGGGGATGGAAATATTAGTAAAACTATATGAAGCAGTGTCTGACGTTTGAAGTTTGCTTGTTTAGCCTAGTTTTATCTATGGCTTTATTCAGGGCGTTCAGAATTAGCAAATTGGTGGCATCCTCTAAGATGTCACACTGTACAGGTTTGCTGTCAAAGATGTGGTTTCTAATGGGGATAGTTTAATCAGGTTTGTCTGATGCACCTGGCTTGCATTTATATATAAAAGGGGCTGGCTACTGGCTGGACCTGGTTAAGAGACTTAGATGGGGCTCCACTGACTAAAAACCATTTCCTGACTGTCTTTAAAAGATGCTTATGTAGGCAGGTGCTGAGTTGGGCTGACTACGGCACTCATTTCTTTAGGATTGGCGCTGCTACGGATGTGGCTGAGGAGAGTTGTTCCATTCAAAATATTAAGGAGCTGGGTAGATAGAAATCTAGTTGCTACAAGAAATTTATCAGGCTGCATAATAACCAATGATACTGGTTCTTGTTTCCTTGCTGGGATAACCCATGACGTGTGTTGCTCGCCTTGTTTTGAGGGGACATGTGGATATTTGTCTATGTTTTCCCCAGAGTGAAGGGCCTGACTGGCTTGTGGTCCTTTGAGGTTTTTTTTTTTACCATTTTACCTCCCTATGGGTCACCCCATTAGTCCTTTCCCCTGCTAGGCCTACTGTGTTTAGATGCTCATTTGGTGTCTTTGCGAATGTGCAGGGTTCGAAATGTTTTATTTCAATGTGTCACTTCTGCATGTTTCATGTGTAGCTGGGATCCCTTGACCGTGTAGAATGTGGGGCATTATTCTGTATATTGGGCCAGTAACAGTGCTTCTGCTGGTAATTTGTCCATCTTCCCAGGGGCCACTGGCATTAAATGGTTAGAGTTAGACGATAGGGGGATGTGTTGGGCTGTTGTGAACCCTGTTTATGTCTTAAGCCAAGTTTGGGATTCTTGAGGGGCTACTTCTCCAGGTGCGTGGCAATGGATTTGGGAAGTGTCACACATTGCACTACCTAAACCTGCATTATGGTCTGTTCTCACCTGTTTCCCTCTTTCTGGATTCATTTGCTGGGCTGAACTGAGCATGCACTCACCTGGTCTGCTCATTACTTTTTGTACTCTCGATTGGCTAATTGCCTGTCAACTTTGCCTATTTAAAGCAACTGTATTTTTTTTTTTTTTTACCAAGTGCCAGATCTTCAGGTCTCTCCTCCAGGTTATACGTGTCCCTGTACTGGCTCCTGTATCTCTGCTTTATTTCTTGTGTTCCTGCTACAAAGGTGCTACCAAGGTCCACACGATTCATCCACAGCTGCAGAACCTCTTTCTACTGTATTCTGGCTTATAGGCTCTGCCTAGATCCACTGGACCTCTTCAGTAACCACTACTGCAGAACATCCTCTTCTGTCCTCCTGTTCCTCAATATTTCAGGCTCTCCTACAGATTTCGCCCATTGCCCTCTGAGAAGAACATGACCTGTGGGTAGGAAGCCGTCAAGACCATAGTCCCTTGCGGGAGCTTCTGGTGAATACCTCTCTCTCTGTTAGACTCCACACCACAAAGAGGGTAGTGCTAAACCGGGCAAAAGTCGGGCACTCCTAGTCCTCTGTATCGTGACAGGAAGCTTATGTGTTTGGACCGAATAACCAGCATTAAGTCTGATCTGGTCGCTCACTGGCCTGGTTTTTGCTTGGTTTGGTCCAATATTATTCCCAGAAGAGTATGGTGGGGAGGCTATTAGTCCAGCATTGATAGGGCCTGTTCTAAGATGTACTTGGTCATTTTTTGGTTGGGGTGGTAGAATCGGTCGTGGTACACCACGTGATTAAGTGCTTTCACTTGTATAGATCGGATGTGGTGCACCTTATGGAGGAAGATTTGTTTTGTAGAGCAGCTATTTCAGAGTCTTGCTGGGCTTTGAATGGTCATGGTGGAGCGGGCTTCAGTTTCAGAGTCTGGAACCTAGCTTTGGCGGAAAAGCAGGCCAATCAGCAACCATCAATGACGCATTCAGGTGGCAGTAGAGCACTCTCCCTCAAAGGGGGAGGTTCATGTTAGTAACACTACCCCATGGGGCGTTATGGAGCACCACTTCTTGCGGGCGGGTCCTAGCTACTAAGCCAAACGAGGGGGAGTGGGGCTCTGCTGCCTAGAAGTGTCAGAGCTTGTTTGGTTGCCATAATTTGCTGGAGCAATGGCTGGTAGCTGATTGCTCATGCTTTTATTTGCCACCGTTTCACCAAACAAATCTCATGTGTCCTATTTATTAGGTAAGAGAACACTTGCTAAGGTTTGTGTAACAGCATTGTGGAAGCAACCGCTAGGCAACTTATAGTAAAGCGAGTTTATCCAAAATATATTTTGTTTTTATGTTTCAAATGTTTAATTCGTAGCCATTGCAGCAATCGTTATTTATGAGATGTTCGTCATATTACACACGGTTGCAATTTGTGTAGTGCTGCATATTGTGGGCACAGCAGATTTTCCCTTTATTTTATTGCAGCAGCTGTTTCTGTAATATTTATTTTGCATCTGACTGGGGTGATGTATATAGGTTTTGACGTCATTCCAGTAATATAACCGGTAAATGCATATTGTAAGCCATGTAAACTTGCATGATGTCTCAGGTCTGCATTAGAGGATTGCATTTGTCTATTGATGATGCCAGGTTGCTGGTGTAGATCCCTACGGACTGGGAGAAAAAAAGAAATGTAATATATATAGGCAAATTGTGTTTTTTTTTTTATGGGGCTTTCTTCACGTGTCAGGCTGAATTATTTTAGGTAGAAAGGTTTGTGAGTTACTTATTTCCTTCCTTTTCCATCCCCGAAGCTGAAAGAGAACCCACACTATCATTATAAAAAGGACATGAAACATGAGATAGGCAATGTTAAAGTCATCCACACTGTAGTTTGTCATTTGTCAGAGCAATCAGCCTCTTTCAGAATACACAGAGCAACCACGAGACTGCAACTTCTTATCGGCATTCAGCTACAACTTATTCAGCTGGCATCTTGCCACCCACTTGTGTGCGAAGCACTGCGGGCTGATAATCAGAAAACTCCAGCAATGCTTTGAAGGGTGAGCGTACAAGAAGGTTGCAATCATTTGGCCCAGGAAAGATGTGCCCTGCCCTGAGCTGCAGGTGGGGGACAGGCTAAATTTATGCACCAGATTACGAATGGAAACGAAGCAGCATAAAATATGTATCAACATAACACTCCTTGATGTTCCATAAGGCTGCACGCTCATGCGACCACCCAGGTTTCCTTGTCAGGTGTAAGACGTGTACTAAAAATTGCATTTAATTGATGGTCGTTAATGATTCTTTGAAAATAATCTCTGTTTGCTAGAACTCTACTTGCCAATAAATGTATAGTTTTTCTGCACGTGTTTTTCCTGGCATATGACTTTGGCCATATTTGTTTCTGTTGAAAGACTGCTTTACATCCCACTGCGATTAATGCTTTACAGTACATACAAGTAAGGAAAGATTCTGTAGTATTATTATTATTGGAGGGAGGACGACTGAAAGGTAGCGTAAGGAAAATTATATATTTTTGTACAGAATGGTCTTCCAGCAGTTGCAGTGGGGACCCATACAGTACAAGAAATCAGGAATGCATGGGACAAACATTTCGGTATTGTTAAGACTTAGATTCTTTTGTTTGTTTGTTTTTTAAAGTTCTATATTTCAGATCTATCTAGAATCTATGGGTTCTTTCCTGTCCTCAAGTTCTATGGAGAAAAGAGCAGTGCATTTCCTTCTCTGGGTTACTTTGTGCTGCATTGTGGCAGAGGTAGGGCGCATACACATGCTAACGAGTTTAACTGTTAACGTGTCACAAAATCCTCCATCGCTTCCGAGGAGGTCAACTCTGGTCCGGAGCTGTGTGCAATAGTTAAATATTATGTACGGTGGTGGATTTTTTCAAAAGTGGAGCACTGCCCCTCTATGTTCGTACAGCCTGATATTCCCTTTGTTATACTGTATTACTTCATAAATGCCCCCCCCCCACTCTTCCTCCCTCTCCTCCCAGCCACCAATCCCTCTTCTCCTTCGGCCCCACTACAGGCGAAGTCCACTCTCTCATTTCATCCTCCTCCCCGTCTACCTGTCCCCTTGACCCCATCCCCTCCAACCTCCTTCGCTCCCTCTCCCCCACCACCTGCTCCCACCTCTTTAATCTGTCCCTCTCCACCGGTATCTTCCCCTCCTCCTTCAAACACGCTCTTGTTTCCCCCATTCTCAAGAAACCTAATCTTGACCCCACCTCTCTCTCCAACTATCGCCCCATCTCTCTTCTCCCCTTTGCCTCCAAAATACTTGAGAGACTCGTCTACAGCTGCCTCTCCACCTTCCTCTCTGATCACTCCCTCCTTGACCCTCTCCAATCTGGCTTCCGCCCTCTCCACTCCACCGAAACTGCCCTGGCCACAGTCTCCAATGATCTCCTCTCTGCTAAAGCCAGGGGCCACTTCTCCCTTCTCATGGTTCTCTCAGCGGCCTTTGACACCGTTGACCACCCACTCCTGCTCCACACCCTTCAATCCTTTGGCCTCTCTGGCTCCGTCCTGTCCTGGTTCACCTCTTACCTTGCTGACCGTTCCTTCTATGTCACCACCTGTGGATCTCTCTCCCCCCCCCCCCCTCCTCCCTTCCAGTAGGGGTCCCCCAAGGCTCTGTTCTCGGACCCCTACTGTTCTCTCTTTACACCTCTTCCCTGGGCAAACTCATCAGCTCCTTTGGTCTCAAGTACCACCTATATGCCGATGACACCCAACTCTACCTTTCCTCTCCTGATCTCTCTCCCTCCCTCCTCTCCAGGGTGTCCGCCATCTCCTCCTGGATGTCCTCTAAATTTCTCAAACTTAATCTTGCGAAAACCGAACTAATTGTCTTTCCTCCCGCTCATTCCCCCTGCCCTTCCGACCTCTCTATCACTGTACTCAACTCCTCTCTTTCCCCTGTTCCTCAACTTCGCTGCCTCAGTGTCATCCTCGACTCCTCTCTCTCCTTTGCCCCTCACATTCTCTCACTTGCAAAATCTTGCCGCTTACTGCTGCGCAACATCGCGCGCATTCGGCCCTTCCTCTCCCAAGATGCCACTAAAGCTCTTGTCCACTCTCTTATCTCCCGCTTAGACTACTGCAACTTCCTCCTTACTGGCATCCCCCGCTCTCATCTCGCCCCCTTCGCTCCGTACTCAATGCTGCCGCTCGGCTTATTTTCCTTTCTCGCCGCTCCTCCTCTGTCTCCCCCCTCTACCAATCCCTTCACTGGCTCCCCTTCCCCTACAAAATCGTGTTCAAGCTCCTTACACTTACCTTCAAGGCCCTCTCCAACTCCACTGCTCCCTACATCTCCATCCATGCTCCATCCCGCCCTCTGCGTTCGGCCAATGACCGTCGCCTCTCTTCCCCCTTGGTCACCTCCTCCCACGCTCGCATCCAAGACTTCTCCCGTGCTGCCCCCCTCCACTGGAACCAGCTCCCCCGCTCCATCAGAACTTCATCCAACTTGTCCAGCTTCAAACGGGCCTTAAAAACCCACCTCTTCCTATAGCCTTCCAGTCCCCCACTTAACTGCCCTCCTTCCTGTCTCCTACCTACCTCCCTCCTCGTCGCTCTCCTGTCCCCCCCCCTCCGTTTTTGCCTCCGCTCTCCCCCTTTCCTCCTCCTACCCTTGCTTCTCTGTCTGTCCTACCCTCCCCTTAGATTGTACGCTCCTTCGAGCAGGGCCTCCTCTCCTCCACCACCTTAACTCTGCTCTCCAGCTCCTTGTCTCTTCCGTGAGACCCTTCTACCCCTCTAGCTACCCCGCTGGGGCTCTCGCCTGTCATCTAGCTGTACATTGAGCTTCCGAGTTACTGTACTTTTTGTTAACTGTTCCGTGATGTCTCACCCTGTACCGTATTTCTGTCTGTCCCTGTACCGCGCTTACGGATACCTAGTGGCGCCCTATAAATAAATAATAATAATAAATGTAGGTGTCCATTTGCACCACTCCTGTCTCATTATCTGGATTTCATAAAGATTTAATTTGGAAATTGAAAAAAAATTGCCCTGGAAGCCTGAATGTGTAGTAAATGTTTGAACATTATTATAAGCTATAATCTCCATTGACTTCTCTGTAAATAATATTTGTATAATCAACATGTTCTGACTCCAGGATGTGCTGTAAATAGAACTGTGTGTGTGTTCGTGAATAAACATAAACAGAAAAGAATGCAGTATAAATGTGTTTGTGTCTGTATATGGTCATGGTCAACTCCAGGGGGTAAATGTATCAAGCTGAAAGTTTTCCGGCGGTTTTGAACACCCAATCAGATTCTAGCTATCATTTATTTAGTAGATTCTACAAAATTACAGCTAGAATCTGATTGGTTGCTATAGGCAACAGCTCCACTTTTCAAACCCGCTGGAAAACTCTCAGCTTGATACATTTACCCCAGGACCTGATTCAATAAGGACAGTGAAACAAAAAATTGAGTAAGTTTCCTCCTGTACAAAACCATGTTGCAATGCGTGGGATGCAAATTAGTTTATTATTTTTCACGTAAGGAAAATACTGGCTGCTTTCTCATGTAGCACACAAATACTTGATAGCTTTAGTTGTACACTGAAATTTAAAGTTGATCTAGGACATGCCCTACCCAAACTATAAATCTGTCCCCACATTTTAAATGTACACCCCCCCCCCCCCCTTCAATGCAACATGGTTTTGTAAAGATGCAAAGTTACTCCTTTTTTTTGCTTTCCTTTCCTTAATGAATCAGGCCCATAATGTATAAACATTCCTATAAAAGAGAACCTTATAATCAGTGCATTCTGATGGCAGAGGCATCCGTGCCTACTCTCCAAGAGACTCCCAAAACTCACAAATCGTTTCATCTTGACCCCGCCCCGCAATAACGTAAAAGTGCATCACTAGGAAGAGGGCAGGATGTGAGAGAATGGCCGGGAGACCTACCCAGAATTCTGACATCTCCCGGACCTTCTGGAAGAGTGGGCAAGTATGTCCGAATCCCACTTCACTTACTTCTGTAGTAGGTGGGATGGGTCCTTGATGACATAATTCAATATGATCACATCATCTTGCCCGCCTCTACTAAGCACTTTTTCCTTGGACCCACAATTGTCTCACCGGGATGGTCCGGGAAGTATGGACAGAAGGCATGTTTAGGGGGGGTGCTCCCTGCTGTGCCGGAGGGTTTACAGCCTTAGTCTTTCAGGACTTTTTTTCCTACCTCTAAATTGCCAGTCTCGTAGCACATTTTTTATAGTTCATAAATGACCTGTAACGAAAGCAAATTTGTAATTGGTTGCTATGGGTTACTGCACATTTGCCCTTTATTAGTAAATAGCCCCTACGTATTGTAATGTCATCATTCCCATATAAACTGTGTGAATTCCAGTGACAGAGGACAAGGAGTGATAATCCTACATATAATGAACCCTTCCTCTCATTCGTGCTGACTATCCGATAGAATGAATTTGCTTGGAAGAGGATCTGAGTTATGTTTTAAAACAAATACCATTATTAGTACCACTCATCGTTAATCTGACAAAACAATCCATGTTCTCGCGTACATTCCACAGAGTGCAAACAACCAAGAAAAATGCTGAGGCAGAACGAAAAAATGGAAATATGTTTTACTCAGATATCATGTAGAAATCTTCCTCTCTTCATTCCTAGCCAAAAATAATCGGCGTTTAGGACAGGCTGTGTTTTTATTTCCATCGCATAGGTTTCTGAACAAAAAGAAAAAAAAAATATCAGCTTAGCCTTGTCGCTGCTTCCACATTACTCAATTCCTGACAGGGAATATATTTTTAGTTGGGGCTCTCTGCATTTGTAAGTGTACTTGAATTATGAGTCCCAAAAATGTCAAGGTTATTGCACTACATTGCATGATGAAACTGTTTAATTCTGAATGGATTATTTCATTTAAAGGAGAAGTATCAGTTTTGGAAGATCTTTGTGTGTACCGAATGCCCTGGCTATGCCTTATGAATACACTCTGATAGGACAGATATGTAGTTGTGTAATTAAAGGACCTATGAGCTGGGGCCACATCACCTCATCATCATTTATTTATATAGCGCCAGCAGATTGCATAGCGTTTTACAATTTGGAACAAACAGTAATAAAACAATACTGGGCAATACATATACAGAGAGGTAAGAGGGCCCTGCTCGCTAGCTTACAATCTATGGGACAATGGTTTGATACACAAGGGTAAGTGCTGCATCATATTAAATATTTGTTCAGCTAGAATGAAAAGGTTACAAAGTATTTAGTGGGCTGTATGCTCAAATCGTAAAACTATGTTGGTCAGAGGTTTGTTGTCTTGTGTTAGCTGTGTAGAGGGTGATAATAGGTAGGGTACCCTTCCCCTACAGAATCCTTTACAAACTCCTCACCACCACTCACAAGGCTCTCTCCAACTCTACTGCCCCTTATATCTCTAACCTCCTCTCCATTCACACTCCTGCCCGCTCCCTGCGCTCGGCCAACGGCTGCCGCCTCTCCCCCACTCTTATCACCTCTTCCCACTCCAGAATCCAAGACTTTTCCCGTGCAGCCCCCCTTCTCTGGAACGACCTCCCTCGCTCTATCCGCCTCTTTCCTACTCTGTGCTCCTTCAAACGTGCACTCAAAACTCACCTCTTCCTCAAAGCCTACCAACCATCTACTTAACCCCCATCTCCTCCCTTTAGCTCGTCCTCCCTTCTCTCCTCTTGTCTCAACTGGCTCCTCTTGTGCCTGGTCTGTTTACCCTCCCTTAGGATGTAAGCTCGTATGAGCAGGGCCCCCTCCCCTCCTGTCTCCATACCTGTTCTTCTGCTCCGTCTTTACTGCATATGACTGGCCGGAGTTTCTGAAGTATTGGTACTTTTTGTTCATTGTTCTGTATGGTTTCACCCTGTATAGTCTACTGTTAGTACTGTGTGCGGCGCTGCGGATACCTTGTGGCGCCTAACAAATAAATGATAATAATAATAATAACCTAGGGAGATTAAGAGGGTGGTGGAGGAATATTATAAGCGGTGATAAGGTGAGTTTTCAGAAAACGCTTGAAGACTAGAGGAAAGTCTTGTGGTGCGAGTGAATTCCACAAACTGGGTGCAGTCCAAAAAAGTCCTGTAACCGAGAATGGGAGGATGTGATGAGAGTGGATGAGAGACGCAGATCTTGTGCACAGCGGAGGTGTCAACTCGACACCTCCGTTCTGCACATTTTGAGACAAGTAAGAAGATGTATGTCAGTGCAATTATGTTGATGGCCTTGTATGTTAGTAGAAGAATTTTATATTGGATTCTTTGTCAGTCTCTACACTGGTTGCCTGTTTTTCAAAGTAAAAAATGATTTGCAAGGAAAATCGGTCTAGCCGCTGCGGTCAAAATAGATTGTAGGGGCTTGAGTCTGATTTTAGGAAGACCAGTAAGGAGTGAATTACAATAGCAGCATGATGTAAATATTGAGTTGATGTGGAGGACAAAGGATAGCTGAGAGTCAAGTATTATACCTAGGTAGCGAGCTTGCGGGGTGGGATTTACGGTCATGTTGACCACAGAAATAGAAATATCAGGCAAGAAGCTTCTATTGTTTGGTGGGAATATTATTAATTCTGTTTTTCAAAGATTTAGTTTGAGTTGGCGAGGGGACATCCAAGATGAAATGACAGAAAGACAGTCAGTAACGCGAGACAACACAGGTCTACAGCTAATAATGACCACGATACACCAGCACATTAAAAAGTCCCCAACGTATGTTAGCAGGTGGTGGCAAGCTGTCGGTTATCTCCCCCACAAGGCACTTCTTACACCTGGCAGGAAGATGGTCAGCCAACCATTGTCTGCCTGGCATATCCCTACAGGCAGGGGAGCCCAGGAATAGATGCATGCTTCGGACAGAGACCCCCACATGTGTGCCATCTCTCTCTCTTGGTTTTGGCGTTTAATTTTTGAATATGTCATCTTTTACCCAAATGGCTATAAGGAGAGCAACAAACCGGAGAGAGTCCCGACTGGTAAATGGTCACAAAACTCCAGCTTCTTGGCTGTATTGTGGGACCACAAAGCTCAAACTGGGTTCAAACTATCACCTGAAAATAAAACCTTTCGCTCTCCCCTATGTAAGGAGACACTCGCTACTTTGTATATTAAACAGCATCTACCTGTGCGTTGAATTCTGTTAGTGTCACTGACTTCAGTAGCAATGACAAACGCTGAAAGTTAACCTAACAGAGAAGTCTTTTTTTTTCATTCTTGTCTCTTATTTAAATAATTTGTTATTTTAAACACAGCAAAGAAGCTTCATAAAGAATGCGATAGAATTGCCAATAGGCTTTTTTTTTTTTTATATAACTGCAGCTGTGGTCGCTGTGGTTTCGTATGGGTGGATCAGAAATAAAATTGAGTCTTCCTTCCTGAGGGACAGCAGAAAAAAGGGCCCAGATGAGTGTCATGTCTAGCCGCCTTCTCCTTTTTTGTGTCAGACCTGGCTTTAAGTCAATCAAGTCCCGTACTCCTTATGGAAAATGCACATTTCCTACCCTATCTCATGTAATGTACAAATCACACTGTAAATTCACACTGCCTCACAGTCCACTGATCTCACCACACCCAACTGTTTTTCTTCTTTTATTGTCTGAATCACTTTACGCCGCGTGCAGTTCAGGGGAACACCAGATGAGTCATCCTAGTGCATTGGATTAAAGGTGGGTCAACACGCGAAGGCCGTAAAAAGGGAAAATGTCCGGAACAGTTTAGAAAACAAAACATGCATTTGTTAAGGAAAAAACGCGGTTTGCAAACAAGAAGATTAGTTTATAGGATAAGAAGACTCCGAGTTTTGTCTAATTCAGAGTGAGATCAGTGTCGGTCTTACGAACCAGCCAAACGTCATTGCTTCTTCCAACCGTTTATTGCGATCATCGGCCTTTGTTCATTAGTCAATCAATAGTTATTAAGTGGAAAGAATTCAGTTATTTTTATTGTTCTATATTTTTATATAGTTATTTAACACATAACTTGTTTTAGTTTTGTGGTATTATTTGGCCAGTAGTCACTTTAGCATTCACATATAATGTACAGTTACTGTATGTAAACGACACAGGCGGGCATAACCCAGGCTCAGAGGTTCTACCAGTAGAGAATAAGGCGATGTTAACAGCCACCTCTGACTCAAATTATGAGCAATGCCCAATAAAGAGAGGTAGGGTTATCAGAGGGGTGCACAGGACCTTGGAACAGAGTGCTAGTGATAGGAGGGTAAAACAGTATAGCCTGAATAAGTTAGCCAGATTCTGGGCAGCACGGTGGCTCAGTGGTTAGCACTTCTGCCTCACAGCACTGGGTTCATGAGTTCAATTCCCGACCTTGATCTTATCTGTGTGGAGTTTGTATGTTCTTCCCGTGTTTGCGTGGGTTTCCTCCGGGTGCTCCGGTTTCCTCCCACATTCCAAAAACATACTGGTAGGTTAATTGGCTGCTAACAAATTGACCCTAGTCTTTCTGTGTGTGTCTGTGTGTGTGTGTATGTTAGGGAATTTAGACTGTAAGCTCCAATGGGGCAGGGACGGATGTGAATGAATTCTCTGTACAGAGCTGTGGAATTAGTGGCGCTATATAAATAAATGGTAATAATAATGTACTGTAAAATGTATAAATAATGTCCGAGCGACACTGGCTACACTTTTATGCCTTTCAGGTGAAACATCGCCAACTAGAGCCCACTGGATGGCCCTGACCAATGGAAAAATAGCCTGGGCCCTTACTTCCCGACTTCTAAAACACAGCTGCCACCTGCATAACATAAACGCTGTACAGAAATGTCAGAATATCCTGGATGATTAATATTGGGTGTTGGGTTGACGTTATAATTAATTTTTCTGTGAATTTATTAGAAATATTTGATAACAGTGCCTGTACATGTTTCCAGGCCATGGAACCTGCTCTGGAAAAGGTGTAGCACACACGTGGAATCCCTACACACATTACAATTAGCAACATATACATATCGGGGCGTGTTGATTGTGTGTGAAAAATAATTGTTATTTTATTAATACTAATTAATACCTGTAAAAAACAAAACTATACCTCCTAGATGAATACATTGTAATGTATATTATTATTCTGTCTTGTGGGGTTTCTAGCTTTATATAGTACATTGTGATTGTTGATGCCTTGTATCTGTCCATGTCTCAGGGGGGATAACCGCTGTCTATACACAGCGGAGGCAGCCATTTGTGGCTTAGACCAATATTACGCTCAACAATTCACTAGGAACTATTGTCCTCACTGAGCCTTGAGGCACTTTGTGGGGGGGGGGGGCAGAACTTACTGACGTGACTTGTATCATCACTGTAACGTGATGATGCGAAATGCGTCTTCAAGCCATGGTGAGCAAAGCGTGTTGATGTGAATCACGTTTTCACGCTGGGTTCCACCAACACATCCCTGTCCCAGCTTCAGGAAAATTGCCCGACTCTCTCTGGAGCCTCAGAGATCACCCACTGCTTCTGAAGTATCACAAAATATTCTGGGAGATTTGGCAAGTAAGCATTTCCCTAGCTTTTATGTTAATTTAGTATATATTTGAAATATATAAATCCAGGTTACTATACATTTTAAATATATATTAACTTAACCACTAGGTAAACATGCTGTAGTAGTTATCATTTACTGTACGCAGTTATTACATACACCGACGTACCTCCATCGTCCCCCAACCCCCATCATGCTGTCCGTTATGAGGTAGATGATTGGCTAGCAGTCCTAGTTACATATTTACAGTACCTTTTTATGCTCAGTGCACCTGTTATTACAGTTTACCCCAGAAGAGGAAACACTCCTTTCAATCAATAAAAAATATGTCGCAAAATAAGGCTAAATATTATTTACCCAGATAAAGTCAGATGTAAATATCCCAGACAGGATGGGGTTTAGCTGCCTCATAGCCAGTTACTCGTATGAGCAGGTTAATGGAGAAACAACACATATTTCTGCAATATTTTCTCTTTAAAGCTGAACTAGTCCTCATTTGGCAAGTTACTTAATTTTAGATCCTATTAGGCAACCGTACTACCAAAACACTGTCGTGGGTGGCCCAGCTGACATTAAAATATGTCTTATGTAATCATCAAAAGCCCTGAAGATTGTGTTTAACTACTGATTTATTGTCCATGTGGCTGGTTACCCAGGAAACACTACAAAATACTTTAATTACGAAGAGTACTAACAACTGTCAAGTTCAGTACTTTGGAAAGCTATTAAATTAAACATGGTTTTGTGTATCATCAGTTCCTGCAGACTATTTTTTTCGGTCTAAACAAAATGCCTTCTTTCAATGACAAATATCCTCTCTGACAGTTACACAATTCCCAGAATTCTTGGGGGTACGAGAAAAGTCATTTAATAAAGTTGAGTATTTTGCGGAGACTCTGAGCATTTCCAGAAAACGTTTGTGGTCTTCTAATATATTCACGGTTACACACAATTTGGGTAGACTTCTGTTCCTGCAACAGATTTATGTGGTTTGGTTATTTGTATGTGTAATACAACCATTGCATACACATTTTATTTGAATAACCATTAAGTGGACGTTTCATTTTGCAGCCAGACTGCCATTGTGGTATTATCCTGAGACATTATCTATACATTAATCAGTCTGACTGACAAACACAATGTATATATTTTTTACCAAATGTTTACCTAGTGACTTTAATTTGATTCCCTTAATGATTTTCCATGTTATTTTACCCTCATGTTGTTCCTTACAAATTTTTGATACTTGTTAATTATATGGGCACCACTTGACATGGAGGATGAGCTGTCGAAGCCTCTTACACCCAGGGCAGCAAGCTGCTCTTCTAACATGTCTGTCCATCGCTGGTGCTGGAGTCTGGGGTCTTTTTTCTGTAGCAGGACACTACTTACTTACCTCCCCCTGTCAACTGCCCACTTCGTTCACGGTGCCTTTAAACAGCTGGCGTGCAGGGTTCTCTGGTTGTGCCGGAGTGGCAGGAGGAGAGGAGGGTCAGTAGTATCAGGAGGTACCAGAAAGAAGACAGGGGATGGAGGCAGAGCAGCTGCAGCTGTTCAAGTGAATATGACGCCCGTATAATTAACAAGTACCTTTTCTTTTCTAACTATGGTACTAGCCAGTTTACACGAATAATAGTTTCAAAATATGTTTCAATATCAAATAACTTTATTAAATGCATTCACAAATATACAGTATATATAACTATTAACTAGGGGAACCCAATGCCACATTAACCCTCTGTTGCAGACCCCCCCCCCCCCCCCCAGACTTCCTGTTCCTAGAACCTCATGCATGTGTAATTATACCATGGCACATATAGCTGTGCATGAGGAGCACAGTGACTGGTGGCATGAACATAGTGGTTATAGGGTAAAGAGAGGAAATAACCCCCTCCCTCCTCCCCAACTGTCTGTTCTCCTCACACAGCGACTGCAGGAAGGAACACATAACGGCATCACATTCTACGTCCTACTATAGGAGGAGCACTGGGCAGGGAGTGACTTAGGGTGGGATGCAGGGGGCCAAGAGGCAAAAGGAAGACCCCCAGGAACAATAATGTACACTGAATATTTTGTTTCCAGATCACTTGGTTTTACATCAGAGTAATAACAGGTGGCAAATTGTAATATATGAGATCCAATCCCTATACTGAAGACATCAAAGAAAGTCACAATAGCTCAAATGCTAGAAGGAATTACCGGGTCCAGCAATAGATGAAGAGTGGAAACCCCTTTATTATAGATATTACAAATCTCTGCACTTACAGTTTTGGCTTATATAGAGCACTTTGACCCATGTAGAAAACAGGTACCTCTAGCTGTCATTTTGTAGAATGTACTAAATAAATGATAGCTAGAATCTGATTGTTTTTTTAAACCCGCCAGAAAACTCTCAGCTTGATACATTTACCCCCTAATGTGGGCTGGATTTTTTCAAGATATCATTATAGTTTATATAGCGCCAATCATATTATGTAGCGCTATACAGAGGATTTACAATAGTTTACATCAGTCCCTGCCCTATTGGAGCTTACAATCTAAATTCCTTAACACACACACGGACTAGGGTATATTTTATCAGAAACCAATAAATCTACATATATGTTTTTGGCGTGTGGGAAGTGCACCATGAGGTAACCCACTCGAACACGGGGAGAACATACAAACTCCACACTTATAGGGCCCTGGTCAGAATCGTACTCCTGACCCCAGTGCTGTGATACAACAATGCTAACTATTGTGCCACCACACTGCCCGTTACATCCCGCCAGAAAGTACTAAATTGCTTCCTAAATAAACCATGGTTCTGACAACTTGAAGAAACGAATGACCGCGTGCTTCACCTTCTGCTACAACAAATAAAAAATGTTTAGTTCCACTTTAAAAGAAGTTCTTTGTTTACTTGTGGAGACTGCTCTGAAACTGTTTTACATTCCCTCGGAGGATGTATGTGTATTTCAAAATGGCATCAAAGGAGCAGAATATAAACATTATTAATGCATTCAACACAAAGTTTCAAACTAAATTCAAGGTTACGTCATGGCCGGCCTTTATATAAATAGGAGATAAAAGAAACAGTAACACGCACAGCACTTAAAGCAGAATTGCGCAGACACAAATGGTGGGTCTTATTACCATCTGCAATTATACGGCCTACAGGAAAGTCACTGGATTGAGTATAATGTTAAAGCAACAAGACTATGCGCTGTTATTGTTTAGGATAAAAACCAATGTTTGGCAGCTCTGTTGGTTTTGCTCCCTACATTTTATTTAAGTCACGTAGTAGCAATAGCGACCCGGTCATTGCTCAGGCTGAAGTTATAATTGAGGGAATTATAATTATTAAGATAAATAACTTTCATAATGGCATAATTGTGTAAATTATGTTAAAAATTAAAGTAAATTAAATTATGTTACCGCAGGGAAGTGAAGAAGGTAAATGCATGAGGTTAGCTGTAGATCTATGTTTGGGTTGCTGGTGATTTGTATGGAAGGAAGCGGACTATATGATGTTTATTATAAATAGATGCAAAATTGTAATTGATGTAGATTAATGTAGGATTTTTGGCACTGAACCATAAAGTATCGAGTGTGTGTCAAATCACGCTGAATATTCAAAAACGTTTGCAGAAATTAGTAAAGACCCCCCCCCCCCCCCTCCACAGACACACGGAAAAATAATTTCATAATAAGTATTCATACCCCATGTTGCAAGCTCAAATTTGCACAGGTGCAATACATTACCTCAATGTCATCAGTGACTTCACCTGTGTAATTGATGTAAATTCTTTTGTAAATATAACTACCCCTCGCTCTGGGAGGCCCTACAGCAGCGTGGAGACTTTACACAAACATAATAACTCAACATAAAGATGGGGAAGTCAGAACAGGGCCAGTGAGGGGCGGACACACTTTGTCTAATGGACTGCGGATAGCCACTGAGAGTCAGTACCGTTGTGTAACAGGCTGGGCTGCACAGACCGGCTGTGTGATATAACAGCTTAGGAGAACATCTAACAGGGGTGGTAGACGTGTACATCTGGGGGGTGAGACGAGCCCCTGGTTTCATGCTTAGTGCCCCAAATATTATGATGAACAGAGGATCAGGGAGTATAATCACTCGTATGAGACACAGAGCAGACTTCCCATCACAGTGTAAGTCTAGGGGCACGAGGCAGAGTGAGGAACCACAGCCATGCTATAAGAGTGAGGGAATAGTGATGGCATCAGGTATATTAAGGGGATACATTGATGGCATGGGGGAGAATGAGGGGCTACGGTGACGGCATGGGGAAGAATGAGGGGCTACGGTGATGGCATGGGGAAGAATGAGGGGCTACGGTGACGGCATGGGGAAGAATGAGGGGCTACGGTGACGATATAAAGGTTAGAGTGAGCACAGTGACAACACGAGGTACATTTAGTGGGCACAGTGATGGCATGAAGAGAGGAACAGTAATAGCACTGTGCATAGTAGATATCTGTAAGGCATGATGTGTTGGGGGGCACAGTAAAGCACAGTGATGGCATGATGCTGGGGACACAGGTATGGCACAATGAGGTGCTATACAACTGCCTAGCTTTTGGCCCTGTAACCCGTGCACAAAGTATTCTCCATATACAGGGCTAGTGCCCTAATAGAAAGAGAGATTTCAGATTGTAAAATATTGCTGCTCTTGTGAGATTTTTTATTTTGAATATATCTATGTTTTGTTGACCTCTGCATCTCCTGCGGGTCATTGTAAGAGAGGAGGGAGGGCAGCCTGCATTGGGGCTCAGTGCCACACAGTTACATCGAGGAATATAATCTTTCTTTATAAAGATGATTGTGCTGTACCCGAGGTTCTTTGCTTGTTCTGTCACAGTTCTTGCTCGTATACTTGGTTTAGTTCTCAGATCGTTACCTTAGGCAACTGCAAATTAACATGTCTAGGACTATACCACACCTCACAGCTGTCCCTATTTTGGCAGGAGAGTCCCGATTTGCGCCCTTGAAAGGGGTGGATTTTTTAATTTTTTTTTACTGAAGTTGGACGGAACTTTGTCAAAAAGTGGGTGTAATTGGGAGAAAAGGGGTTTGTATGGGCGGATCGGGGGCAGTGTTTGGACAAACCTGGTAGAGGATTTAGTTTGTCCCTATTTTGTCTTTAGAAATGTTGGGCGGTATGCTGTACTGATTATACACATGAGCATGTAACCTGGTGCAGCAAATTCATTTATAGTCGTTGCCAGACCAAAGATTAGCGGACAATTTATTTTATCAGGGTAATAAAGGAGGATAATACCGGGAGCTATATTGGGAATAATTTCCTGGACACTGGGAAGTACAGACTATTGGTAGGCAGTGCCGGGGATGACATAGACCCTGCTAGATAAATGTTGGCCATTACTGGGAATGAAGTTCTGACTGCTGCCGGATAGTTCTGGATACTCCTTTGATGTACACTTAAAAAAGCATTTCGTTTTATTACTTTTACTTCACGCACATACACAAATACTGTAAATATCAGCTGCTGTGGTTTGTGTGCCAGGGCTGCCCCGTCCAACCTTCAGTCAGACCTATCATTATACAGAGGCACACCTCTGCTCAGCGGTACATCCCTTCGAGCTCAGTGCATTCAATTGTACAGTAGATTTTTTTTTTTATAAAACTACAACCCCACCACCAGCACCTAAACTTAGTTGTCAGGTAATAAGGGCATTTATCAGAGAAGCTACGACGAGTTCAACTGTGACCAAAACAAAACATGGAGTGATCTAAATTCTTTGTCAGGGAGTCACACTGATCCTAAACACAATGGGCCCCAGTGCAAATAATTTTGGTGAGGGGACATCAGGACTGTCCTTATCACATGTAACAAGTTTGTTGTGTGTTTGCCCAACGTTTAAAAAAAAAATAAAAAAAAAATGCTTCAAAGTGTAGCAAGAATTCTGCTTCTCTACTGACCTGCATCAGGAAGGTATAGGACAAGACCAGGGGGTAAATGTATCAAGCAGAGAGTTTTCCAGCAAGTTTGAAAAACCAATCAGATTCTAGCTATCATTTATTTAGTACATTCTACAAAATGATAGCTAGAATCTGATTGGTTTCTATAGGCAACATCTCCACTTTTCAAACCCGCCGGAAAACTCTCACCTTGATACATTTACTCCTAGATCTCAAACAGCTCAGATCTGGTGAAAAATGTAAGTTCAATATCACAGAACACACATGAGCCAAGTGTAAACACAGGCTTTAAAGATCTACTAGACCCCCACAAGTTAACTACTCCGATATGAACCATAAAAGTCAATTACATTGTTACCATGACATTCCACTGCATCTCTGTAAAGACAAGAGAAAAAAAGTTACTGGCCCTCCCCCTGTGTATGAGTCCACATTTCTGCAATGCAAGCCTGCCAGATAGTCAGTCACTCTCTGCCTGTTTAGATAGAGAAGCTCCTCCCTCCTTCTCTGGGCAGAGAGAGGCAGAAAAATTTGATATTTAGATGAGTATAAAAAGCTTTATTATTTTTTCACATCTGGTGGTCTTGGCCAAAAATATTCTCCTTTTGGGACAGAGTTAGGGCCCTCCTCTCCTCCCTCCTTTCGTGTCCAGTCCGTAAGGACCTCTGGTCTCTCTGCTACTCACTTCAAGGTGGTGATAAGCACTCAGCAAAACTAGTTTTCCATCTCTTTGCTGGTTCCAATGCATGACCAAAATCTGAGACGACGTTATTATTGGTTTGTTTATACTCTGCTATTTCTAGTCATGTATCTTATTGTGTTTGTTTCTTTTATGTTCAATATTTTGTTTGCCGTTTATGTTTCTACTTTAATAATATACAGCCTTTTATATACATTAATGGTACTTAAAGGGATCTCTTGCTCTTTAAAGGTATGTACATACTGACATCTGAAGTAAAAACACGTTTTCAGTAGCATTTATTTGTGCTCTCGATTTAGTTATCAATTGATGCCTCTTAGAAGCACTGAAGTGGAACAAGTCACATTCAACATAAGGCAACACATCCCAAGTTGACTGAAAATTAAAACTGCACATATTGTAATATTGTACGGTGTCATCTGTTTACATGCACATAACGTGCGTTAAACATGAATGTTAAATGCCTCATTTTAATGCCAGTGGGAACGTAGCCTAAAGAATGTAACTTCTTGAGACATTTTCTTTTGGAGGAAAAAAAAACAAAAAACTGAGTTCAGGCTGTCGTGGTCACTTATTATTAAGATTACTGGATACTTCTTCCGATAGATTTTGGGCTGTGTTATGTTACAACGTGTTACACATTTCTCCCAAGCTCTATGACCTGTGAACGTGGTGCAGGTTTGTGAGAAAAAGTCAGCCTGTCACTGAGGTTTAAAGGAAAACTATATCAAGAGGGATTTTTTTTTTTTTATATGTTTTGTCAAATAAACTATAATCAGACTTTGTTTTATATTTCAGTGGAGAATGCTATTGCTGATAGCCAGGTGTCGACTATCTACTAAGATCAATCTCTTATTATATATCAATGCTGGGGATGCTATTAACTACATTAACCCCTACACGACTAGAGGTGTTTTAAACCCCCACATTTCAGTTTTAAACCGAGAATTATTGTATAACTGCTTTGTGTACCCTAGTGGACTTCATTTTATTTTAAGCATATTATATATACAAAAACAGGGAAATATTCAAAAATATACTTTTCCTAGATTATAACTTTGACAGTTATTATAATTCATGGAAACTAGTTCTCTTGGGTATAGGAATACTAACTTAATCATTTAATATTTTATTTTCATTTTTAAAAGTGTTCCCTATTAAAACTACTTGGTAGATTCAGTGTAACCTGGATGTAGCAAGAGCTGTTAATCCAGGTTACACCATGACAGAGACAGCTCTCTGCACTTACAGAAATGTCTTTCTGTACCATGCAAGCTGAAGTGTAATCCAATTCCCCAGAATGAAGCAAGATAGAGAAGCACCCCCCTCCCAAACACTGTATGTTTTCTCTAAAGAAAAGACAGCATCCTGGACTGATTCATTTAAATATAATCAAGTTCATTATTTCAGCAATATTATTAAGCTCAGCACTACACAGTCAATATCAGTAGGGGAGTTTATCATTTATAATGGACATTAGAGGAGGCTCTAATTCTATAATGGACATCAGAGGGCACTGAATTGTATACTTGTCTGATAGAAGCCACCTATTTTATGAGGACACAAACTATGCACATCTCAAAAGTATCCCTGATATGAATGCTCCCACACGGATGTCTCTGCTGGCCTGAACCTTGAACTTTGCCCTGAGTAGATGACCTTAATCTTATATCTTCCTGATGAACCACGGAACATGGTTAAAGAAAACCATGCAGACCTTTCCCTGGATGTGTTAGTAGTTACTCATCTGCCCCTGGCATGCTTGTTCCTTCGTAGTGTGAATACTTTAGTGTAAATATTGCGTCTGCCTGCGGATAATCCAGGATCAGGAATTTGTTAATCTTATTTCTTCTAATCAGTAAAACATTCTGACAATCTTTTTGTTCTTTTGTAATCAACTTGAAAAATGTACTTTATTAACAGAGGAAAAATCACTTGTGCCTTAAATATAGGCATATGGACTAGCTAAGCACTGATCGTACACCAAATCCCTTATCGGGTACATTAGTCACAGGTCGGGGGCAGAATTTATTTAGATTGAGAACTCCTTTATATCCAGGGACTTCTTGGCCTTAAATAACATATTGATTGTTACAAAAGATTAATCTCCCAACTTCTTCTTATTTCCTATTATGTGTTTTCCTCCATCGTATGAGCAAGTCCTGACAGCATGGGGCGGACTTTGCCTGGATTTTTATGCACCTTAATTAAAAATAATTTATGTATTTAAATAGCAATCTTCGTTATAAGAAAACCATGGTTGGATAAGACGGCCACAGCTTCCCTCTGAGCCTCCTCTTTATGTTAGTCTGTGAATCTGTCCTACCTACTTCTAGCAGCCCCCTATCTAGAGTACGCCGGATTACAGGCTAATATTCCAGAGAAGACCCCGTAAGCCAAAACAGGGCTTCTCTCCAAATGCGACGCCAACCGAGCAGGGGCTGGATGGAAAATTTTAGCCCAGGGAGTGACATTCGGCTCAGCAGCCTATTAGGAACATTTTAAAATTGGGGGAAAAAGTGCAGGTAGCCCAAGTGACCCAGCCAATGGTAGCCCACGATGGCACCGGCCGAGGGGGGTCAGGTGCCCCCCTGCCCCGCGCATACTCAGATGTTGATTTAATGTTACATTCCCCGGCTGAAACATTTAATGAAAGCCCAATTAGCAGACGTTTACACTATCCATGATGGCCAATAAGTGCCATTATTAGTATATAAATAAGGGAACATTATTATCTGTCTAATTACATTATACCAAATTTGAATTTTTACCTAACAGATAGTCCGTGCATTACATAATGTAAAATGCACAATGTACAGAAAACATTTCTTGCCTTGACCTACTGTAAGTAAAGATATTTTCAGATATTCAGCTTCTATCATCATCATCATTTATTTATATAGCGCCAGCAAATTCCGTAGCACTTTACAATTGGAAACAAAAACAAACGGACATTTATAAGACAATACTGGGTAATACATAGACAGAGAGGTAAGAGAACCCTGCTCGCAAGCTTACAATCTATGGGGACAATGGGAGTTTGTAACACAGGGGCAGGTGCTACATCATATTGCACATTGGACCAGCTAGAATGCAAAGGTAAAAAGCATTTAGTGGGCTGTATGATCAGTCACACAGCAATGTTGGTCAGAGGGTTGTTGTCTTGTGTTAGCTGTGTAGAGAGAGGTAATAAGGTAACCTAGGGAGATTAAGATACTGGTTGAGGAATATTATAAGCTTGTGTGAAGAGGTGGGTTTTCAGAGAACGATTGAAGGTTTGAAGATTAGAGGAAAGTCTTACTGTGCGAGGGAGGGAATTCCACAAAGTGGGTGCAGCCCAAAAAAAGTCCTGTAACTGGAATAGGAGGATGTGATGAGAGTGGAAGAGAGATGCAGATCTTGTGCAGAACGGAGGTGTCGAGTGGGGAGATATTTTGAGACAAGTGAGGATATGTATGTCGGTGCAATTTTGTTGACGACCTTGTATGTTAGTAGAAGAATTTTATATTGGATTCGTTAAAATACAGGCAATCAAAGTAGAGACTGACAGTGGCTCAGGAGAGGAAGAACGGTTTGCAAGGAAAATCAATCTAGCCGCTGCGTGCATAATAGATTGTAGGGGTTAAAGTCTGATTTTGGGAAGACCAGTAAGGAGGGAATTGCAACAGTCAATGCGGGAGATGATGAGTGCACAAATTAAGGTTTTTGCAGTGTCTTGTGTGAGATATGTTCTTTAGATGTATGTAACATGATGTAAATATAGAGTCGATGTGGGGAATAAAGGATAGTTGAAAGTTACAGATTTCACCTAGGCAGCGAGCTTGCAGGGTGGGATTTATGGTCATGTTATCATCAAAAATAGAAATGTCAGGCAGGAAGCTTCTGTTTTTGGGTGGGAATATTATAAATTCAGTTTTTGAAAGATTGAGTTTGAGTTGGCAAGAAGACATCCAAGATGAAATGGCAGAAAGACAGTCAGTAGCGCGAGACAACACAGATGTCGACAGATCAGGAGAGGATAGATAGATTTGTGTATCATCCGCATAGAGATGATACTGAAATCCAAAGGAGCTTATTAGTTTTCCCAAGAGAAGAGGTATAGATGGAGTGCCACAAGGCTCAGTCCTAGGTCCTCTGCTATTCTCTAACTGATAAAGGAAGCGGAGCAGAGGTGGATCCAGAGAAATTAACACTGAAAGAGTGATTAGATAGGTAGGATGAGAATCAGGATAGGACAGTGCCTTCAAGACCTAGGGATTGTAGCGTTTGTATGAGGAGAGAGTGGTCAACAGTGTCAAATGCAGCAGAGAGATCCAGGAGAATTAGAAGAGAATAATGGCCTTTAGTTTTTGCTGTGATCAAATCATTGACAAACTTGGTCAGCTCAGTCTCTGTGGAGTGTTGAGAGCAAAAGCCTGACTGAAGAGGGTCCAGTAGGTTGTTTGCTGTAAGGAAGTGTGTGAGACAAGTGTAGGCTATTCTCTCGAGAAGCTTGGAGAGGCATGGGAGCTTCTATCTACTAGAGAGCAGGCAGTGATTAGGATGTGAAGTACAGTGGGGTGAGATATAACTTGCCTTTTTAAATACAGTGGGATCTGTCAATATATGGAAACGGTTATATAACTGTCTCTATATGCTTAACATAAAAACATAATGGGATACGCTTATTTGAAATATATATTCTGAGGGTGAACTTTGCATGAACTTTTTTGGGTTTTTCTTTCCCCCAAATAGTTAATGCTTAGAAATGCTCGTAAAACACAATAAACCTCCCCAAGGAGTTGGTACACTTTTTTTATTGGCCAAGAGAGCGTTTGCCTATAATGCAGCAGTTTTATTAAAATTTCAGTGTATTTCAAATTTTCAAAAATTGTAAATAATTTTGCTTAACTTATTTGGGAAATCAATGGTAGTTTGGACTGCGGACATTGGTTCTGTAAGAGATGTTAGATCAGCCTGCGGACGCCTTGCATTAATTTGGAATTTAGTTTATATTAGCAGAAAAATGTTTAAAAGCCTCTGAGGCCCTATTGAATCCTGGGATTGTTTTATGTGACACGATAATTAAATCACTGTAACATGTTGGTGTTTTCAAGGTCAAGTCACCATAACTCTTGTACTACATTGTACAGATGGTCCATAACAGATATTCAGGTGGAGAGAAGAGTAGATTAAATATGTTTTAATACATATTTTGCACTTCTTTTTAGGACTTTGCTACATCCATAATTTATTTAACAAAATGTTGCATCCTCAACTTTTATACCTCTATGCAGCACAATATACATGTCAGCCAGAGCCGTAACTTAGAATTCTAGTGCCCTGGGTGAGAAAGACAAATGCCGCCCCCTTAGCCCTCAATTTTAACCAAATTAACCTAAAATATTCCTAAATTGCGCCCCCCCTTCAGCGTTGCGCCCTGGGCGGTCGCCCCTGTCGCACAGCCCTAGTTACGGCCCTGATGTCAGCATGTATTTATTTTTTATTATGGAAATAATTTTTAGATCTATTTTATTTACAAATAAAGTATAAAACAAATCCCTCAAATGATTCAAAATGGTATGGACAGGAAGGTGCAATCCCTTGTTAAAATGAGGTGTGTCTCTAACATATATCACGCTGCATACCTGTAAGAAGACACAATGAATTGTTATTATTTCCTTAGAAATGATTCACAGATTACCATGGCAACCACAAGCACATGATCATACTTCCAAACTCTCCCAGTGTAGACGAGAACGTCTGTTTACCCCAACCATCGCCATTTAAAAGGTATAAAGCCATGCGCTTGCCAATACAAATGAGTGCAATATCGCGAATGCATCCTGATTTAGGTGGGATATTCGCGATTTGAGGGCTCTATCACGGCAATGAAGATTATGGAGGGCAGGTGAGAACTGACATCCTAGTGCTTCAAAAGCATATGCTGGGAGGTATGTCAAACAAACACACAATGGCATTTGTGCTGCAGATTTGCCATTTCTAAAATGACCTTTAGTATGCAGCTGCAAAAATTTGCTTGTATTAGAGACTAAGTGGAGTTTATCTTTTCCACCTGTGCAGTCATACAAGGCACATTTAGGTTATTTAGTATTCGTAGGGATCAGAGAACAGGTTTCTTAACTCCTGGTGCTTGTAGCTCCCTCAGTCCGGCCCCATTACTAGGAGAGGGAGCTTTTTGTCTTGCTTGTTGGCAAATGCCCGTTACCACTCACTGAATAACATGCCCAGGTCTGGGTCTCAGATCTAATGGACATCTAAACACACAAAGTTATTTAATCCCACAATAACAACATCTAGGAAAGGCGGCATTACATTCATCACAGAACATTATTCTGACACGTGCAGCTGTGCTCAACGGGATACGGCACATGAAAATCTGCTTTATACACAACTACTACACAACATAATATCATACAAAACATCTGTTCTCACAACACTCCTTTTATCCACATACATAAAAGTCCTAAGGAATAATTCCACTGACAAGAAAAAAAGTATTGTGTATTAGGTGGAATTTGGTGAGATACATGTCAAACAGTCTCCTTAACTGTGCTCCTTGGATCTAACATGTCCATTTATAGATGTAACCGCACCAAACAGGACTACTTGTGCTTATGGGGTTGTGGAAGCCCCTCTGCCATGAGTTTCCCATTCATTGAATGAAAATCTCACAGGGGAGGCGCTCTGACAACTCCACTAGCGATTTGTATAAAAAAAAATTGTCAAATCAGGAGAGATTAACTTGTGCTTGGGATCAAGGGCTGGCCGGCAAATTTTAGCCAGGGGGCTCGGCTCAGCAGCCCATTAAGAACATGTTAAAGGGAAAAAATGCAGGTAGCCCAGTGACCCAGCCCAAGGCAGCCCATTATGGGACCGGCCCGGGTGGCAAATGCCCCCTGCCCCCCAGGCCAGCCTGCCCCTGCTTGGGATCGTTTGAGGCAGCGCAGGACTGATTGGCTCAGAGGAGCACAGAGGCAAGTTAGATTTTTTTTCTAAATTGACTCATATAGGTTGTTACTCAATGTAGCCATTTTTCCTGGAGTTCCTTAATTTATCAATCAAAAAATTGTCTGTGTGTGTGGGGGGTTCAACAGGAGGAGTAATCACAGGCCGCACTCAAGATATTGAGGTTTGTGAATAGACCTCCTCTTCACACAGCCTCTCCACTGCCATTCAAAACTGGTTATCAGAGGTCTGGGAAAACGACTGCATTTAGCAGGCCCCGAATAAGGGGAGGGGTGCTGTCATAAAATCTTTTACCTGGGTGGCACACCTGACTTCTATACATAGTGGCGGTATTGTCGTCTGTGCCAACACTCATGAGAATGCAGTCAATATGTGCTTGTTATTGTCCTGTCAGTGTCCATATGACTAGTACTAGTACTTCAAGACGCCTATACAGGAGGCGTCTTGAAGCTGTCATTACCAACAAAGGCTTTTGTACAAAGTATTAAATAAATGTCAGGAAACTTGTTCAATAATTTTTCCCTGAGTCATTTCACATTATTGCACAAACTGTATGGACATCTATGGTTTGATTTCTTTGCATGTGTGGATTGCAAGGGTTGTTGCTGAGATTTGGTGTAAATTTCATTACAATAGTCACATTAAATATATATTTACGGAGAAAAATATTGATGTGTTCAATACTTATTTCATCCGCTGTGCGCATATATATATATATATATATATATATATATATATATATATATATATATATATTTTTATTTATTTTTTTTTCACAAGATGATAGTTTTCATTCAGAGGAGATACATTGTAACAAGAAAGGCGAGGTAATGACATGGATGAAGGGTGCTCCCACAGAGGTCTAAACAGAACTTTGATGCCCCAGCAATATTTTCTTGATACATTGCGTCGATAAGGGATTTTATTTTGTTATTGTTGCAATAAAAATCATCCTCATCACCCCAAAGTATACTGTTTAAGTGTAGCGGCGAAAGAGAGAACAATCATCACACACAGGTCTACTGCAATCTGGCCCCTACGTTACATCCTGCAATAGAGATGAAAGGAAGTTTATGGATGTATTTAATGAAGTATACACTCATACTTGCCAGATTTAATGATCAAGTGCAAGGGGGCGTTGTCACACCGTGGGGTCAAAATGACGCAATTTGCCAGGGGGCATCATTGAGGCCCCCGCCCTGCCGACCTCACTAGGAAGTGAAAGGCCTGCTCTCCAGCAGACCTACCCCCAAATTCCAGAGTCTCCCGGACACTTCAGGAGAGTAGCTGAGTATGTCATAACTTATTTTATGTATATTACTTAGCTTGGTAATACACATCATTTACAATAATGCGAAATACCGGCGTAACTTGTTTCTTTAACAGCACGGTGGCTCAATGGTTAGCACTTCTGCCTCACAGCACTGAGGTCATGAGTTCGATTCCCGACCATGGCCTTATCTGTACAGAGTTTCTATGTTCTCCCCATGTCTGCGTGGGTTTCCTCCGGGTGCTCCGGTTTCCTCCCACACTCCAAAAACATACTGGTAGCTTAATTGACTGCTAACAAATTGACCAGAGTCTCTCTGTTTGTCTGTCTGTATGTATGTATGTATGTATGTATGTATGTATGTGTGTGTATATTATGGAATTTAGAATGCAAGCTCAATGGGACAGGGACTGATGTGAGTGAGTTCTCTGTACAGCGCTGCAGAATCAGTGGCGCTATATAAATAAATGGTGATGATGATGAAAATCCCTGTGATGTTTAAAGTAAGAAGTAGGAATTAAAACAAAGTGGACGTTCTGTTTTCCATACATCAGAAATGTGATTAGCTTTTAATCTATGAAAGGCAGCATACAGATAAAATAAGCATTGCATGTACATTGCTTGTCCATACATTACTGTGCATGACTTACAAGACCCGTATCCAGATCTCCATTTGTTACATCACTTCCTGGCCTTGTATGTTAATCATTCAAGACAAGCTTGTCTTACTGCTGCTGAGAGCTAATTAAAACATCTCTTTTACAAACACGTCTCATTCTTTTCTGGTGTAATTAGGAACTTAAGAGGAAAGGCATTCAGTTATTGCCATGACTGAGTTCAGATACAATGGAAGGAATGCCAAGACAGGACAGACAACAAACAAAAGCGGACATTATGAATGGAATGTCTAAACATCATTGAAACTGTCATCCAGCTATAGAGAAGAATCTTGTGATAGACGGAGAATTACAACCTCAAAATGACCATAAATCATTGAGAAGATTAGAGCGTGTGAACTGTGAGATTCCACATCCCTGGAATATTTCTGTGTGTTCTGAGCCCACTAATAAGGTGCTCAAAACATTTAACCCCTTCAGATCCCTCTGCTTTTACATCACTTCAGTACGGCTCTCAACCTTCTTTCTTTGAAGTAATGATCTACTCTAGTATTTTAGATTGTAAGCAATTGTCAGGACAAAGGGGAATCATTACAAGTGCCCATTTATCCAGAGTACTGAGTTTTGCTATACATGTCACTGCAAAGTAGGTGATGTTTTTGGTTGTTTATAATAAAAAAACAGATACATAAAGAGTTAAACGTAAACCATAGGTCAAAAAGACTAATTAATCTCTTTAATCCAGAGCCAGTATGTGTGCTGGGGAAAAAGTAACCTCTTTTATCAATTCTACCACCCCCAACAGGCTGTGGATAAAATATATAAAGTACTTAACATTTAAAATACTTCTACTGACATACAAGGCCACTTGTCTCAAAATATCTCCCACTGAACACCTCCGTTCTGCACAAGATCTGCGTCTCTCATCCACTCATTACCTGTACCCATTCCCGGGTACAGGACTTTTTTCGGGCTGCACCCACTTTGTGGAATTCCCTCCCTCGCACAATAACACTTACCTGTTGTCTTCAAACCTTAAAGTGTTCTCTGAAAACCAGATACATAACTTACAATTGTAGCGCCTGAGACAAAAAACAAAAATGTGCAGCTTACAGAGATGTAATATTAAAAGAGATCAATTTATATTCATATACTTTATGAGGGGTTGTTGCAGTATTGTGTGAATATCATTTCTGTGTTTCAGCTGTATAGCTCTGTCAATTTTTCTGGGCTGCTTTTCATAATTAGACTCTTAGGGCCTGATTCATTAAGGATCTTAAATTAAGAAGTTTCTTATTTAAGTCTCCTGGACAAAACCATGTTACAATGCAAGGGGTGCAAATTAGTTTTCTGTTTTGCACATAAGTTAAATACTGACTGTTTTTTCATGTAGCACACAAATATCAACTTTAAATTTCAGTGTACAAATAAGCTATCAAGTATTTGTGTACTACATGAAAAAACAGCCAGTATTTAACTTATGTGCAAAACAGAAAACTAATTTGCACCCCTTGTATTGTAACATGGTTTTGTCCAGGAGACTTAAATAAGAAACTTCTTAATTTAAGATCCTTAATGAATCAGGCCCTTAATCTTTATCTGGTGATGTAAAGTGACAGATATCTAAATGGCGACCACATTAGATACATGTAGATATTCAGGGATCAGGTCAAACAACCAGGTAGCGGGGTCACGTGCAGTGTGGTTGGTTCATTTTCACACACACAGGTTTTTTTATTTTGACAGACTGTTATTTTTTGTTTAATGTTTATTACCCAGTCTTGACATTGATTGCCACCTTTTTAATACAATGATGCAGCTGCTTTTATTTGCTGCCACCCAACCCCTCAGGTACAATCTCTGGCTATGACATGTACTTGCATTCCTCCATCCCTACAGCATAGGGTGCTTAGAAGTGAGCTGGTCCTGCTATAAGAGCAGGACCAGCAGTGAACTCCTCCCCACGTTAATTTATTTAGGTGTAAGTGTATTTTAGAGGGAATTAATAAGGGACCCTGCCAGTTCTGACTCTGAAAAAAGTAATTTCAGGGTTATTTCTACCATGTTTAGGGATAGGCACAAATTACACATTAACTTAACGTCGTTGACAAAGAGAGCTTGCAAAATTGAAATATTTGTTGAAAAATCAACTTGTGTCTGGTAACTAATCTGCACTAAAACCTCACAGTCATTATCTATCTAGTTAGATTTTGACAGCGATAACTTAGTATTTTTCTCCTCCTACAATTCCAGAAAGCCCCAGTGTTAGGCATGTTGATTTCAATTGATAATAAAAACACATGGACACCGCTTCCGCCTATAATTCTGAAATTAAAAACCAGGACACCCATGTGACCTATAGTTTCTTCAGACCATAAAATCCACCCCTTACTTAATTTTGGGTCCCCAAAAAGGTAAAACAGTTAGAGAAACCAATTCCAACATATCACGTTACTTCAGGTGCATCAGGAGCCTAAATTATGTGAAAATAAGTATTCTAAGTTATACATTTTGGGTGGAAAAAAGGAGGACTGCCATGGAAAAAGCAGGACATAGGGGAGGCCTATTGAAGGCTTGTACATGGAGGGGATCATAACACAAAACAAATAACATGCAATTACATGAATCAGAAGGTAAATGTGGTTCTGTTCAAAAGAGCTTACAATCTAAGAGGTTTGGGGAACACTTGATACATAAGGTAGCAGAATAACAATTGTAGCAGCTTGTGGGGAAAGTGCAGTATTATTACTCGCTATAGATACCTTAGTATAGTCAGCTGCGGTCACCCAGAACTATCCTTTACCAGTTACATAACAGAACCTCCATCCTTTTCTGGTTGTAGAGAAGGCTTCTTGCTCTCGTGCCGCACGGACACCCCTGAGACTAACTGCCCACTCGGACTAGCTGAGAGTATCCCGGTGTCTTACTTTATTCCCAGAACTGATGTACCCGATGTGCGCTGGCCGCACCTGTCACCAATGAGAGACATGGCTAATGGAACAGTCATACATTAATATTTTGGGTAACAGATTGTTGTGAGGACCATACTTTAGCTTTCTGACTGGGGGTGGTCTGGTCACTATGTTGCAGGATGTGGAAAAGAACTGTATCAGTATTAAATCTACAAATTAAGTTAACATGGTTTTATAACTAGCAATTGCTGCTCCTGAAAACTTGCATTAATTCAGGTTTCCTCCTTATTATTAGAGATGAGCGGGCTCGGATTTCGCTAATCCGAGCACACCCGAACAGTGCGGATCCGATGGGATCCGAGCACTGTTCGGGTACTTCCGGCCGCCCAAGGAATGCAAAACGAGGCTATGACATCCAAGTCTCGCGTCGGATCTCGCGAGACTCGGATCTCATAAATGCCCCGCTCGCGGCCACCATCTTCATTCTCCCTGTGGTTACTGAAGAGGGAGGTTGATGTGCTCTGTCCTGCTGATAACTTTACAAAAGTGGTGCTTTGTCCTGCTGAGTCCATTAGTACTTTGTCCAGTGCTGTGTCCTGCTGATTCCAGTGGTGCTTTGACCAGTGTCTGTGCTGCTGAGTCCAGTGGTGCTTTTGTCCTGTATTTGTTTCTGATAAGTCCATAGCAATTTGTTAATTAGCCAAAAATCTTTAAAAATTTTTAAAAAAAATGTAAAAAAAATACCCAATTTTTTTTTAAAAAAATAAATAAAAAAAAAAAAAATGGAAAAAGTATAAAAAATATTATAGAGCAATATATTCTTGAAGTCCCAAAAAAGAGGAACTGCCATTTCTATTACTACGTTCATTGTTTGTGCAGTCCCAAAAATGAGGAACTGCCACTTCTGTTACTACGTTCATTGTTTCTGTAGTTCCAAAAAAGAGGAACTGCCATTTCTATTACTACGTTCATTGTTTGTGCAGTCCCAAAAATGAGGAACTGCCACTTCTGTTACTACGTTCATTGTTTCTGTAGTTCCAAAAAAGAGGAACTGCCATTTCTATTACTACGTTCATTGTTTGTGCAGTCCCAAAAAAGAGGAACTGCCATTTCTATTACTACGTTCATTGTTTATTGTGGAATTCAGACCAGTTGGAGGAGGTATTGTGGCCCCGGTACCAAATTGGGTACCGGGGCCACTCCACTACACAGTCCAGATAGATGCGTATCAGATATTAAAAAACGTTGACTGTTGCTGCCAAATCCAAAATTAATGAAAATGACCTGTCATCGTCAAAAACAAGAGGTATCGAACTACACCCTGTATATGCTGCAGAGGATGTAGGAGCAGCCATCTGTGCAGTGGAATTTAGACCAGTTGGAGGAGGTAGGAGCAAACATCTGTGCAGTGGAATACAGACCAGTTGGAGGAGGTATTGTGGCCCCGGTACCAAATTGGGTATCGGGGCCACTCCACTACGCAGTCCAGATAGATGTGAGGTGTTCAGAATAGACTATAAATTAGTGGAAATGATTCTTATTGAATGTTATTGAGGTTAATAATAGCGTAGGAGTGAAAAAACAAAAACAAAACGGGATTTTAGCACTTTTTATGCTTTTTTAAAAATAAATCAGAACCCAAAACCCTAAATCAGAACCAAAACCTTTCGTCGGGTGTTTTGGCAAAACAAATCAGAACCAAAAACCTCAAGCTAATCAGAACCCAAAACACTAAAAAGTGGCCGGTGCACACCCCTACTTATTATAGGTACATGGTACATGGCTGTTGACTAGCTCAATGCTGTCCAACACCACATCTCATTTGTCCACAAGTATTTTAACAGTTAGAGCAGCCAGCTTCTCCCATGTAAAGCGATATATGAGCTTATACCATGCCAATATACTTATGCCAATGACCATCGCCTCTCTTCCCCCCTGATCACCTCCTCCCACGCGCGTAGCCAAGACTTCGCCCGCGCTGCCCCCCTCCACTGGAACAAGCTCCCTCCCTCCATCAGAACTTCCCCTAATCTGTCGAGTTTCAAACGGGCTTTAAAAACCCACCTTTTTCTTAAAGCCTTCCAGTCTCCCACTTAATCACCTACCTTTCTTATTCCTCTTCCCCTTCATTCCCCTTCCCTTATCCTTATCCTCCGTTCCTCCTTCTCTCCCCTGTGTCTCTTTGTCTGCCTACCCCACCCCTTAGATTGTACGCTCCTTTGAGCAGGCTCACCCTCTCCTCCTGTCTTCACCACTTTTAACTCTGCTCTCCAGCTACCTTTCCCTCCTCCTCTTGGACTCTCTTCCCCCCCCCCCCCCCCCCCTGTGCCCTCTCATTTACCAGGTAAAAATATTGTCCGTGGAAGATTAAGCAGGGCGGGAAGACCAATCCTGTCTCACATAATAACTTGGGTTGCTTTGGTAATGATTAGATGTTTCACAATCAGAGAGACAACTGCTGCATCTCATACTTTTACTATGTCGCCCTCAAAGCTAAGACAAGCCGATCTTCTGGTGATAAACTGTGACAGGCTAGGAAAACAACCAAAACGGTCTGATATTCAAGAGGTTGAAGCTAATTGGAGGATGTTATCAGATAATGAAACAGTCTTCACAATTTCCTTTTGTTTTTGAAAACCACCACACATGGCCTTTTAAAATGTCAGTTTAAGGCAAAATGAACTAATAAGAGGTATTTGTAACTGGGTAAATCTTTGTGACTGATCACTTTAAACAATCAGTTAGATATTTCTATAAAGACTGTGTAACATTTTATGAGGAAGTGCTTATAAATGATGTAAGTTTACACTTACAGAATCTTGTCCTTTGCTATCTATTCTATGAAGTTTGTCTCACAGCACCATCAGCATCCCTCCTATTTAACTAACCCTCAGAAAGAATAATACCGGAGATTCAGCAATTCCAACCTGTAAATGTAATTAGACCCCAAATGTTCCCCGCTCAAATTAACAACTTACGCAGAATAGGTCCTGCACATTGATATTAAAAAAAACTCTACAAAATAAAATTGCTGAATGAATTGGTCTGTCAGGAGCCGAGACAAACTGCTCTGTGCTGTTGGGGAACCCTGCTCCGGCTTCCGCTATAAGTGTCAGTCTGTGAGGCACAAGATCAGCACGATGATTTCCTGAAATACGTTGTGCTGCTTTGCACATGATCTGATTGTTCTACCACCGTTCATTTCAAACCCGGGACATCCAGGACGAGCAGGAGCTGGAAACTGTATACAATAAGGTTATATACTTTGCTGTTTTGTTCATAAAATTAATTTATGGCGCATTGTCTAAAGTGTCAATACTTGGGAGGGTATTATCCACATGAAGAGTCGAAATTTTGCAGTTTTGACAGGTTTTAAGCAAAAATAAGATTATTTTATTGAAGAACTTTGCACAAGAACTATTTTTTTTCTTTGTAGCAATAAAGAGAACACTTTCCATCCAGTCTAAGCCCATAAGAATCCAATATCAAATCTGCCTGCCTTGCAGATAGAGGAGACTATCAATCTGCCTTATGTATGGGCGGCACAAAGTAAGAGGAGAGCAGATGTTTGTAGGGCCCTGGGCCCTCAACCTGCACCACTGATTGTAGACCATTCATTTGCACAATGTTATTGGATTAGATTGTTCATAGCACAATATATGAAGAAAAGCTCATCACCCCAGCAAGTGCTGAATGAAAGGTGATAATTGTACTTCTACAAAGTCATCCATCTGTCAAAAGTATTTTCATGTCACACAAAGACTAGACATTAACTTGGGGCAGCTATATGTTCATCTCTCATTAGAACTCGATCTTACTGTAACTTTAAAACATTACTAGGAATCCCACAGGAAAAAAAGAAAGTGGTATGCAGACGTTATCACTTGCTTAAAAAATTGAAACTGAGCTCTGGGTGGTTGAGGGGGGAGACTGGGGGGGGGGGGGGGAATTCACTTTCCTGGAAAAAGGATCACTGTCTTATAACTCAGACTGACTAAAATAAGCTTTGTGACCTTAATAGACTTTGCTTACTTGTGGAAGCCTTGAATTCTAATTTCACAGCAAACAGATTAGAACACAATGCCGGAGCTCCCGTGGGGTTTACAGACAGAAGTAAAACTTAAGAATGATACATTTGCTATTTGCTTTCTCTAGTTCTGAAACACCCCATTGGGGCTACTTAACAACCTGTCTACTGCATAAAGCAGAAAGAAAAAAAACTTCATGGAAAGTATGCCTGTTCCTAAATCCATATGAAAAATTAGAAACCAACCTCTAAGAGGGGTGTTTCGTTCCCCCCGCCATGTAACTCTGCAAACATCAGGGAACTGTGATGGGTTCTGACAAGGTATCTACCAACCAGAGGAGATACAGAACATTCTAATTAAGAAATGCGAACCAGAATGCCACAGTCAAGAGAATGGTCTGGCAGGAAAGCTTAAAACAATACTTGCAGATCTTCTGCTAATGACTTCCATCTTAAGAACGCACACAAACACTGCAGTACCCAACCCCTCGGAGAGAGAGTATGCGAGACAGCTGGATATTGTCTGGAAAAGCTATCCAGCCCACTGCAAGGATACATGTTGTGATCATATAAGCAGGCCGTAGACAAATCTCCTTGGAAGGTGGACAAAATGACAGCGCTACTTTGCATTTCTGCAGCGATCTGTAGGAAGAGGGCTGTGTATATCTGGAAGAGGGTAATATAGTTGGCAGACCAGATGGTAAATCCATTTCAAGGCAGGAACTTGCCGGGGGCCACTCAGATAGTATGAATTAAAGATTAGGCCTAACACCCACTCGGGTATCCAATTACCTTTTTACACCATCACTTGCTGTATGACCCACTTCAGTGACCTGTTGAGTAATACTGCAACTGTGCAGAGATGTTACTTAAAGGAAAAACGATGCTTGAAGAATTTTTCCACTTTTATTCACTGGTTTGTATATGCCGGTTTTGAGACTTTTACCAAATACATTCCTTTTTTTCCTGGACCCATTCTGTGCTTTCCAGTCACGTCTACCTATCACCAGTCAGATCCGTCTTAGTTCCGGTGCCTGGGATACGGCACAGCTGTGCTGCTCTATCTGCAACCGTATCCGTGGGAGCAGCTTTGTGTTGTATCAGAGGGCAAAAAAAATAATCCACTCTACTTGTTATATAAAGATATGACTGAAAAGCGCAGAAGGACGATACAAAAAGTAGTGTATTTAGTAAATTCCAGGAGGGCATGTACAAGCCAATCTATAGTCTGGAGGTGGAAAGACTCTATTTCGTCCCGATTTCAGTGCCTTAAATTGCCTTAAGAGAACTGAACCCCATTTGTTTTTATTTGTATCCTACAACTGATAGCAAGATCATTTGTAAAGCACTGTAATTAATTTTTCCTGCTGCTTTATGCTAGGATTAAAACACATAATTAAGAAGCTTTAATGCATCTATTTGTCTTCAGAAGTAGCCAGCTCATTCCTTTCTCATCGTCGTCCTGCCAGCTTCTCACTCGTTTACCACTAGATCTTGGCAATCAGCCACAGACAAATTTCTGAAATAGTTAATCATTAAAGAGGGCCTGACTGTATTGCCATTTTTGGCTCCGTTATACAGTAGCTCTCAATGCACCTATAAAAACATATATCTACATACATGGCCAGCATTTGGAGTCTTCCATCCCTCCCTCCAAGTACTCCTTAGTTTCCATGGATAACTGTGACCAGATAATACAACACAATTTAAATGGGTGAGTGCCTCCGGACCACTTGCTCTAAGGCACATAGGATTTCAGAGCAGGATTGTAAAGTGAGAATAATGGACAGAATATGGACTGCAGGGAGTCGATATTTAAGTTGCATCCAAGGTCCTGAAGCCCACAGTAAAATGTGCGTGACATAGATGCAAGATTTCATGCATGCGTACAATCTACATCCGGATTTAGAGTTGTGTGTACATTGCACTTTGTAGACCTATAGAGCTGCAGATCGGGGCAATACGGTAAGAGTATGCAGACTTAAGTACACCCCTTTGAGATGCGTCTAGATGAGATCTAGAAATCGGTTAGTTAGAAGGCGTAAATTAAACCCAAACATAAACCAGGTCCATGCATTGGAGTGGACGACGATGATTGTCGCATCTTTCCTCCGGGTGCATCTCTACGTTAGATTTAAGGTTGCGCGCATCTTACGCCCCATTTGCGTAGGATTTCTGCAAGCTCCTTATGTTTAACTCTAAATCAGGCCCCAGGTATGTGCGCGCGCTTTGGTGTATTCTCCGCTCACGGACACGTGAGCGCAGTGAAGGGATCAGACACATAGCTGTTTGTGGGTGCGTTACATGTGTTGCTGTGATTGTACCAACCTACACTTTCAGTCGTTTGGACACTTGTTTGAATAGGCATTTAGTAAATTTAACATATCAGTGACACAAAATATTTACATGCATTCCAAATCACATAAGTACCAGCAGGTGGGACTACAGGTGCTTGTAATCCCCCCCCCCCCCCCCATATGTCAATAAATGAGGTTCAAAATGCAAAGAAACGCTGTTTCATGGCCACTTCTATCACTGCACAAGCACCGACCGTTTATTACAAGCACTGTGATTTTTACTGTTTCCCGCAGCAGGGCATATATACATATTGGAGATCGTGTAGACTTGCCCCCCCCCCGCCGAATGTAAGGAAATGCGTACGCATAAAATCGCATTTTACACACCTATGTTCAGTTGGACGCATCTCAAAAGCCAGTCTTGGGTCCAACTATACATGATAATCTTTCTATATAATTAGACTGTATCTTGAATATGAAAATGTTGGTGAAATGAACAGCTGGAATCCTAATGTAGAGATCTGCACTGACACCCGACGTCTGCTCCAAATGAACACAACTCTATACGTGCCTTTAGGTGCAATTCAGACTCATCTATTAGGGTGTTCTATAACGGTGGAGGAATCTAAATATCTTTGATGGAACGACTGTAAACCATATTCTTTTATCCTACTTAAGCGTTTATTTTTGCATATTATTTTTTCCGCTGTGCTTAAATAGACGTTTATCCTGTCACTCTTCTTACTGAATCATTTCCTACGTTAATATGCAGTGCTGATACCGTCAAAAATAATATGGAAAAGACAGACTAGATCGTGTGTGTGTGTATATGTGTGCGTGTGTATGTATGTATGTGTGTATGTATGTATGTATCTATCTATCAGAGCTGGATTAAGACCTCATGGTGCCCTAGGCAAGTTATTGGTTTGGGCCCCCCCCCCCACACAGAACATTAAATTAATAGTGTTACCATTTAAAAAATAAACCTATTTCCCTCCCACAAACAGCCCCTCACACACACATAATATAAATACACTGCCCCCCCCCCCCCACACACACAGTGGCCCCTTACACACACACATAATACACACACACAGTGGCCCCTCACACACACATAATACACACACACAGTGGCCCCTCACACACACATAATACAAACAGACAATGGCCCCTCACGCACACATAATACAAACAGACAATGGCCCCTCACGCACACATAATACACACAGACAATGGCCCCTCACACACACATAATACACACAGACAAGGGCCCCTCACACTATTAACATACTACCCTACTCCTCCCCAACTTACCTTTTTACATCTGGGAGCTGTGCAGTCTTCTGTGCATCCCCTTCACACGTCCCATGTGACACACATCAGGCCGCACAGAGGAGGGAGGGTGGAGACCAGCCTCCACAGTAGCCCCTCCCCAGTCTCGTGGAACCCAACCCCCAAGTTGCGGGGGAAGCGGGGTGCTGCGAGTCGGGGGAGAGGCCGAATTTTTTTTTTCTTGTCCCCCCCAGCTGGGCCCCCGAGAACCGCTAGGCAGGTGCCTAGGTTGCCTAGCGGTAAATCCGGCACTGGTATGTATGGATGGATATATATACACACACACACATATATATATATAATATATACACACACACACACACGTTTTATTGTTACACTGTTTATTTCTTAGACATCAGACGTATAAATTGAGCATCCAGCGCAGTTTGAGCAAATTACCTTCAAATTACTGTTACCTTTTCCCCAATCATGGTGAATAACACTCATTCTAACTTTATTAGGGCATCACTGGTTTACAAAGCAATGGAGTCAGGTATTCAGTTCCAAATTGTTACCATAAACCAGATTATTAAAGTGATATTATGTTTCAAGTCTACAGAAGAAAAAAACCCTGCAGAATTCTGACAATTATCCACAAGTCAGCATGTGCTTGAATATTATTTGTAATTTGGGGAGCTTGGGACGTTCCAACTGGTAAATCCATACTGGCTGGAAACACCCCACAAATGTAGATGTTCTGGTAGTGGGATTAAATAATATTAAGGAAATGTACCTTATTTTGTCACAGATATGGCTTGTGTGTTTGTGTATTATTTTGTCCTTGACTTTTCTGTAACCCATAAAATATTTCTTTACACTCACATATATTATAGGAAAATATGGCAAATGGAATTTACATATTGAAACAGATTGTGCTCCCTTAGTGCCTGTAAAATAGCTGTCAGTTATACGCCACTGTCGCAGCCTCCGCTATATTTACCAGAACAATGTTAAAAAATTAACTAACATTACATCCAAAGTGTTCAGCTGGGGGGGGGGGATGTTCTTTATATCAATTTTCAAATCTCCTGGAAAGATTATGTCTCAGACAAAACAGTCTGTGAGTGAGTTGTGTGGGCGAACGCAGGTGGGCGTTCTGCTCCTTCCCTGCTACAAAGGAACACACAACCTATATTTTATTTCACAAAATTCCATACGCAGCCAAGAAGCCGCTGCGAGTCTGTGTGTGTGAGCCACGACGGAGGAAAGGACAATATCTGACTCTCAGAAGTGTTTCTCAGCCCTATTCTTAACAGTCTGCTTTATGGATGCATATTAAATACAAACTGTACAAACTTGAATTAATCCAATCTATTTTGTAATCTGATGCGATTTCTGCTAATTTCAGATGCCCGCCAATTAATTTTGTACGTCATATATAAGGTTCACATGTGCCCTGTTTTTCCCAGGGCTGGCCTGTTTCATATCGCTGGAAATACGTAGTAATTTAGAACAATTATTTTACTAGTCAGATTATTTCTGTACACAGATTGCAGATTGTTTCATTATTAGGTTCCTGTAATGATTTTAAAGCAGCTTCAGCATTTTTCAGTTGATCTCCACGACCAACACAATTACAATGTTCACGGCAGGTTAAGCGAACACTTGTGGAACCAAAATTGCACCAAGAGGCGGCATGGACCACAGAGTGCTTCTTACAACTTCTGTGACAGCATTTGTCACAGTGATCAATGGATCCCTATCTTACACTCAACCTTCCAGCGAAAGCAGCACAGAGCAACACAGCAAGTACAGATGGTAAACTTCTCATGCTTATGTACCCAGTCTGTAGAGAGGAGCGTAATTCCCAAAACTGTTCCGCACAACCTTCACATCATTCCACATTTGGGTGCGGAATTGTGCACATTTCTCTGGCAGAATCTGGGCCTAAGTGTTCTTTGTGGAATTATGGTGTTCTCATAAAGTGATATCGAGCCTGATTTAGAGGACATATTGGGGAATCTAGAATTTACCAAACAACCCACCGTTAACCACATACAATATATATATATATATATATATATATATATACACACACACACACACAAGTTAACCCGTGCATGATACTCATGCATTCTAGTCAAATCAAGCTACTTAAGGTGTTAAAAAGGTTCTTGTCATGCATTATGCCATAGCCCAGGCCTCAACCACCAACCACTCCCCACTGTCACCCCCGGCAACCACCAGCCACTCCCAACTGTCACTTATCCTTCAAGAAATATATATATATATTTTTTTTAAATCTTTATAAACACTTTTAACAATTAACAAATTAAATTAACAAATTAAAAACATCTTAGTATACCAAATTTCAGCCCTTTCTGAATTTTTTTTCCCACACACACACTAAGAATTTAGTAGGTCAGTGCATAACTCCGCCCAGCAGGTGGCGCTGCAGCTTGGTTTTATTTTTTCCACACACACACAGACAGACTAACACACGCCACTAGACATTTATATTATAGAATATATGTATTGTCTTATCGCACTAATACTCTATCTCTGGTTTCTCCAACTTATCCTGCCCACTCTCCAATCACAACCTCCTTTCCTTCAGCTTCACTTTACCTCATACCCTACCTTCTGCACCCAAATATACATGTACACATCGACACCTAAATCCTCTTAACCCAATCCACTTCTCATTTTCACTAAACAACTACTTTCTCCAATGACTGCATTGTCCTGTCCTAATCAGGTCGCCTCTTTCTACAACAAAACACTCACTTCAGCCCTAGACAATGCAGCTCCAGCTACAACATACAGTCTCCGAGGATCGAAACCCCAACCATGGCACAACAAACAGACCCGTTGCCTGCAAAAGTGCTCCCGCAGGGCAGAGCGTCACTGGAGAAAATCTCATTCCAATCCTGATTTCCTCCACTATAAATTTGTCCTTTCATCTCACAGCAATGCCCTTTTAATTACCAAAGAAAAATACTTCAAATATGCAATATCCACCCAGTCTTCTAACCCACGTCGCCTCTATGCCACCTTCAACTCACTCCTCTGCCCACCTGCACCTCCTCCCTCACAGCCCATGATTTTGTCACCTACGTCAAAGAAAAACTAGACACCATTCAGCATTTCATTAGGCCAAATTCCACCCACTCTACACACCTTCACCTACACTCCCCAATCCACCCTTAATTCTCTCCTGGAACTGAAGATAAAGATGAAGTCTCTGCACCCATCTCATCACCTACAACCTGTCCCCTCGACCCGATTCCCTTTCAACTTTTCCGCTCCTTTTTTTCTCACTGTACATCTCTTCTCTTGGGGAACTAATTTGCTTATTCGGCCTCCAATACCATCTCTACGCTGACGACACCCAAATCTATCTCTCTTCCCCTGACCTCTCTCCTTCTGTACTATGTTGTGTAACCAACTGTCTTTCTGCTATCTCCACATGGATGTCCCAACGCTACCTAAAGCTCAACATGTCCAAAATAGAATTTATTATCTTCCCTCCTGCCAGTGTCACCACATCCCCTCAAATCTCCCTCCCTGTCAATAACACCCTAATTTCCTCAGTCTCCTGAGCCCGCTGCCTTGGTGTCAAACTTCACTCCACCCTCTGCTTTATTCCTCACATCAAGACTCTCTTCCAGTCCTGTCGACTCCAACTTAAAAACATTGCAAGAATACACCCTTTTTTTACTCAACATGCTAACAAAACTCTTATCCATTCTCTTATTATCTCCCGTCTTGACTACTGCAACCTCCTGCTATCTGGCATTCCCGACACCCATATATCCACACTTCAATCCATCCTAAATGCTGCTGCTTCCTCTCCCACTGCTCCACATCTGCTGCACTACTTTGAAAATCCCTACACTGGCTCCATGAGTCCTCCAGAGTCAAATTTATATTATCCTTACCTACAAAGTCCTCCACACCACCCCCCCTTCGTACATCTCAAATCTCATATCAAAATACTCTCTCTCCCGCCCTCTTAGATCTACCTCTGACCTGCGCCTTGTCTCATCTCTCGTAACAGCCTCTCACTCCTGCCTACAAGACTTCTCCCGAGCTGCTCCCCACTTATGGAATTCCCTACCACGCTCAATCAAGCTTCCCTTCAAATCTTTACAAGCTCTCTGAAAACCCATCTCTTTTTCTAGAGCTTACCTTATCCCATGATAATACTATTCACATTAATGCACCCTCACAGCCAGGGGCGGATCTAGAAATATTTTCTACCCCGGGCGTTTTAGGCCCCGCCCCCTTTTCTGCCTTTTAAGGCTGCCGGCGGCTGCACAGTATGTGCAGGTCCGCTCGGCAGTGACAATGTGCTGCCTGGCTATTCTGATTGTGTTTAAAACAGCCGGGCAGCACATTGTCACTGCTGAGCGGACCTGCACATAGTGTGCAGCCGCCGGCAGCAAGCCCCTACTAGGGAGGGGGGGCGATTGCCCCGATCGCCCCCCCTCCCTCTCCCTCCCCCTGGATCCGCCACTGCTCACAGCTGTCCCAATCTCCACTCTGAGCCACACTCGCTCCTCTTGTTTCAGCTGTGCCCTCTTCCCCTTAGAATGTAAGCTCTCTACTGAGCAGGGTCCTCCATACCCTTTGTTTTCATGTTTGCATTTATTTTGTTTAGTTTTATGTCCCAGGTTTCTCTACTGTGGCACATTACAAATCTACGATAATAATATATATAATATACATATATATCAATATAATAGTTACTGGCGCAAAAAGATGCCAAGCAAGCATAACCTTTATTATCAAGTAGCCTGGCACTTGGCTTTCGCCACATGTGTCTCTGGCCTCTAATTGGTCACTGACAGGGCCGATTAAAACACCTTAGGTGTATAATCCCATCAGGCCCAGTAACTGCCATCAAATTCTGTCTACAACTCTCCTGTTTAATTCCCCAGTAATAATTAAAACAAGATGAGTAAATAAACACAGTAGGTCAAAATCCCAGGATATTTCCTGGGACTCTGGACACAGGACTAACTTGAAATCTTGAGAATGCTTGGGACATGATGAGAGTCAAACCTATTTAGCGATATATATATTTACTGTTCTGTTTTGGTCCAAGAAATCATTTGGCTTCTAAGACCCTTAAATGGCACAACCAGCAGCCTGTATCCTACAATCCAGATCATAGAGGTGGTGGCCGAGAGTTCTCCGATGATCTCATACAACGTCAGTGTAACAACGTATAATTATTCTCCTTCCACCAGGCTCATGCTTATTCCGTGTCAGTATTTTTACAGCAGCTTGGGCCATATTGGGTGGAAAGGCTGTCATTTGCTTCCATATCTATTTCCTGTATCTGTACTGCTTCTATTCTAGAGCGCACAATTTCATTGTGTTTTCTCCAAAACAGATCCCGAACTCATTTATCTTGTGTGGATACAGGGCTTATAAACAAGCACACCAGAATATATACAAAAGATATCAAATATAAACACTATAAAGATATATCCTTCTGCTCCTTGTAATCCAAGCTAATTACCCCTTTAAGTTGATGTTAAACGGTTGAGACGCTGATAAGGAAAATAACATTGTTACATCTACTCTGGAGTAATAAGCAGGGAGTTTGTGTGAGGCCGCTCAGAGAAAGCAGAGAGCACATTATATTTATACAGGGACAATAATAATGGCTGGAAAGTGGCATTAATTAAAACATTCTTGCTATGTGCTAGTAAATAGCTTTAATAATGATATTTTATTTGCTGCTCTCTGACCTTCCCTCATATAACAGGTTCTCTTATGCCCTTCATTTCCCCTTGACAACTAAACACTACAGATTGTATGGATGACTTGCATTGTGACATGATAGAGTTGGTATGGGGCACCACGGTGGCTCAGTGGTTAGCACTTCTGCCTCACAGCACTGGGGTCATGAGTTCGATTCCTGAATTGTCTGTGTGGAGTTTGTATGTTCTCCCCGTGTTTGTGTGGGTTTCCTCCGTGCGTTCCGGTATCTACCCACATTCCAAAAACATACTAGTAGGTTAATTGGTTGCTATTATATTGACCTTAGTCTCTCTAGGCCTGTCTGTGTGTATGTTAGGGAATATGGACTGCAAGTTTCAATGGGGCAAGGACTGATGTGAATGAGTTCTCTGTACAGCACTGCAGAAATAGTGGTGCTATATAAATAACTGATGATGATGTATGGGAACAGATCATGTGATACTCTCTTTGGTGTATCATATGCTGTAGACCTTAATTTCATCCGTCTCCTTGTCCAATGGCCTTTTAGGCTAGTGAAGGTCCGGTGCAGACTTTACTTTGAAAAAAATTATTTGCTGACGCATAAAAACAGGAAAAAACTGCATGCACTTCCTTTGTGTGCCCCTGGCAGCTACCCCATCTGCCTATAGGAGATATCTGGAGTTGCACTTAAATCCATTTATCAACACTTGTTTTCGATTCAGAGAGTGGATATTTTACCCATAAGAGCATATGCAATACACAAAGCAGAAATGTGACAAGTCAGCTCGGCTATAATTTTGTGCTAACCCTTTCTAATGTTCTGCAGGTTCCAGCGAAAACAGATGCAAGTGTTAACTTTTATTCCTATTATTATTTTTGACTTAATATTTCCTCATTGTTTTCATTCACTTTTCCACTTGCCTCTATTTTCCTTTGCGCTCTCTGCACTTGCTATGATATACAATGTTTCTAGGAAGAATGCATTGTAAGAAAATACTGTTTTCTGTGATTCTGAACAGCTGGAGAATTTCTGTGTGACTACATGTATTACATCAAGTCCCGAGCAGAGTTTGGTTTGGTTGCCACTGTATTTGTTATTTTAACCTTAACAATGCACACTGGGCGCACCTTCATAATGTAGACTCTCTGAGATTTAAATTGTTCCATATGTTCTCAGGGAAGATTGTCATCTACACATGACTGGTTACAAGAGAATAGAAAGACCTTCACTAATGCCTCATATAACAATCTGGCGCTGTAAAAAAACAAAATGAAAATAATGAATCTACCAGAAATCCCAAACAACCTTAATGTAGGTGTGGCTTTACCCAGCCAATAAATTGATATTACAAAAAAGGTTTAATCAATATATCACAGCCCCATCTGACCAATATGTACTGCAGAGCCCACTCTAATGTCCAATATACAATACAAACAGCATTCTAACGACCTCTATATCAGTCACTACAATGCTCTATATATAGTATAAAGTATGTGCAGCAGTCTAGTGACAATTATATATTCTAGTGACCACTATATATTATAGAGAGCATTCTAGTGACCACAATACAATGCGGGAAGCATTGTAGTGACTGATATAAAATGCAGGTAACATTCTAGTGACCACTATGCAATATAGAGAGCATTCTAGTGACCACTATACAATACAAAAAGCATTGTAGTGACTGATATAAAATGCAGGTAACATTCTGGTGGAAAACGCTGTTGCAAATGTCATTCCAGAACATCCCATAAATGCTCAACTGGTCTCGGACCTGTTGACTGAGAAGACCAAGGCCTATGGACAACATAGGTGTGGTTCTCAACAAACCACTGAGCAACCACATGAGCTCTGTACATGGGGGCATTGTCATCCTAGAAGATACACTTCTTTTGTCAGGAAACAAAGACTGCATGATGAGGTGAGGATAATCACTATGCGCCATTAAGAAGCGATAATCATTGACCTTGCCTTCTATGGGATCAAATGCACTTTGACCATGCCATGCACCACACATTACAGAACCCTTCAGTGATGCAAATGCGCATGGAAGGCTGTAGAGTTCCTTAGCTTGACACCACACATGCACTTTCTTAAGAGCAGGATGATTGATCTGACCATGTCACCATCCCTGCTGCTCAGTTATCCATTGCATTGATGAGGTGTCATGGCTTATGTACTGCACCCCAACTATGATATCCTGGTTCGTGGCATTCTTATCAGCCCACGTTTGAGGAAACTGGCTGAAGTGTTAAACAGCCAAAAAACTGCAGATCCAAACGCTTGTGTAAAACACCTGCTGATATGTTATTACAGGTAAGTGTCTTTCTTTTATTAAATATTACTGAGATTAGGGGTAATGTGGGGCCCTTTTGGAGGTTAGAGTGTCGCCCATGCAGCTTGAAGTGTATCAGGTTGCCCATCGCTCCCTTATAGGGGCTGAAACGGGGCGTGACATTTTACTTTAACTTTTGTTTCTTATTTTAACCAGTGCGGACGTGCAGGAGTCCTCAGAAATTGAAATAGCCATTCCAGGAATTACTAATCAATTATTAAAAAGAGGAGAAACCTAATTATGCAATCCCAAGCAAGAATCCAGTAAACACTGCCTGAGATTCCCCACCACAAGCACATCTGTACCCTTTGCATTATATGAGCAGCATTTGGAGAGGTTCCTGTCCCCATGGACAGATCCACCAGCTGCCATTGACAGTCATGGGGTGCAGATGGGGGGTCGCATTGAAGTGTGAGCCCCACCCCTTGCCGCCATCTCCACTACGATATTTAAAAATTTCTATCTGTTACTGAGCATATAAACTACAATATTCAATCTCCCCATTGAATACTCACTCCCCCCCCCCCCTTACCTACTATAACATTATTTCATATAATTACAATATATTTTAGTTGAAATTGCTAGTTTTGGAAGCCAGCCCCTATTGCCCTGGATTTTCCTACCTCCGCGACACTCCTTTATCATTTTCATCTCTACAGTTATCAATAATACCATTGTTTGATGTAAAATATTGTACGTGCAAGCTGCTGTATCATCTATATACCATCTGTCTATTCCTACAATAGATCAAATGACGACCATTTAACTCAGTCCCCATTCTATGCCAGACTGGGTTTTGTTTGTGTCAAGTAAACCTATTTTGATATATTTTAAGTTTTTGGGGAAGTCTCTATCTCCTCCTGTCTACATCTGAGAAATCAATACAAAAGAAAAAAAAATATTTAGCGCCATATGAATCAAATTCAAACTGCTCGCTGATGTTCATGTGACAAAGTATGTGGGAAATATCTTTTACTATGGATTTATGAACTGGTTAAGCCTATTTCTCATAATGATTAAGGGTGAGTCAGAGAATAAACCCGGGGTCACTGCTTAACATGTGCGTTGTGTGTTTGGGTGTTATTAGAGTGAGAACAGGCCTCTCGACAATCCATTACCTAATGTTCAAACTCTGGGTGAGGACACAAAAGCGACTGGGCACATGGAGGAACTTTTATTAAGTCAAGTGCCTCCGAGAGGCAAGAGGTCATCTCTGAAAATGAAGAATGAAAATATTTTTTCAGCGTTTAATTAAATAATGTATCGGTATGAGTAATCGAAGGGAAGATTTTGTAGTAAGTTTTGGGTTGTTCTTTTCCCCTCTGTGTATGTTTTGCAAGTGAATAGTCAAGTTTTTTTTTTTTTTAAAGGAACAGTTAGAGCTAAAAATGAAAGATCACACTAGAGGTGTCCATCTTTCCTGTACATAATACCTCTGACAGGAGACAGTTTACTGCTCCTGCTGTTCCTACCCCACCTCTTCCCAGCAGCTTCATATTCTTATGTCTACTGAATAAGCTGCTTGTACCTCACACAACCTGCTCCGGGATACACTGCAACAGTTTACTGGAAGAAACTTCAGGTTAGGAAACATTAAGGAAGATTGGACAGAAAACATTCAGAAGTTCAGTGTCCTTCAGTATATTTTTTTATTTGAGATAGCTGGACAAGCAGCATGATTATCTACTTTGCAGAGTGTATTTGTAAATACGCCTGCAATGCTGTCCATTTGGAGTATAATGAAGTGGGTTGAGTTGCCCTTTAACTCTTTGAGAGTGGTCAAGATATTAGGCAAGTTTTCTTCTCCATCATTAAATGAGATTTTACACCATCATTTAGCATTTTCTACTTACATATAAGCCCACCGCACTTTTCAGCTATAATTTTGCTCACTAAAAAAACCCATGTATAAATGTGGCTTTAACAGTAATATCATTTTCAACTTCTGTTCATTAGCATATATATATATCTCTGCAATTTGTAGCTGCCGCTCTTTTCCAGAATATATACAAGTACATACTCTTGGGCTGTTTAAAGCCACCTGTCTTACAATGCAGTGGTAACAGTCCTTGATTACAAAGCAGATTTATCCCCCTGATGACTTCCAGGATTTAATAGGACAAAACGTGTTGGGTCTACTATATGCACCCTGTTTTCTATCCTTTAAATTGGATACAAAGGGGACTTTGTCAGCTAAAGGATTTATACTAAAATTCAGGAAATACTCATTATCTAAACCTATGAGAATACAGGAAAGGACTTAAGATGAGCAGTTTATTAATTGTTAGCAGATATTGTCGCACCAGTGTGTGTTCTATTCTGTTATCCTGAGGTTGGTGGAATATTATACACAGTAGAGCAACTGACTTGACATATAAGCTTTTATTGAAAGTAGAATTGGTACACAGGCACTTACTTGGTGTAAACAAGTGGTGTGTTGTTAACAGTATTAAAATATTACTTTTGGGGCTTTTTTGCATGCATTTAGGATTGTGTAAAAAGCAATTCATATCATTTGGAGGAGCAGACGGTCAAGGTTCATCTGTTTGGATGAAGGACTGGCAGATAAGAAGTTTGATGTTTACTGTTTGTATACAGGCATTTCCATGGTTTTGCACATGTGGTGTGTTATTAATATAACACTATTAGTATTTTCTGTTACATGCATATGAGAACATGAGATCTAACAAGTTCGAGGAATATAAATATCACCATTTATTTATATAGCGCCACCAATTCCACAGCGTTGTACAGAGCACTCACTCACATCAGTCCCTGTCCTATTGGAGCTTACAATCTAAATTCCTAGAGTTTCCTAAAAAGTACTCAACAAGAACATGATACAGTGGCTCTCCCACCAATACAGAATGAGACAACATAGAGCTGACCTCTGCCTCTACTTGGTTTTTTTACCATTAGAATCTATTTTCAGATAGGTGTGATCCAATCCGGACAGACATGAACCTCTGTGTTTTCAGCATAACGTAGCTGAATTCACGGGTGACCCTTTACTCTTCCTTCCCCACATATATGTCCCTTGTAAAACCACTGAGCCGTGTGATCTAAAGTCTTACGTAATGTACTATTTAGATATGGATTCTACGTAAAATGGCCATTGCATCTCATTACAAAATTTAAAAAGGGTTTCAAGGATGCTGAACATAGGATTTTAAGTTTATTTTACTGGCGTATACACGGATGATCAGAAGAAAGAAGGTCCATCACCGGAGACCATCGCGTCTGTGTAATGAGCAATACGAAGCCTCATCTTTTATCGCAGACCTGGGGGGACTTTCATATTGCATTGCAAAAGAGGTAAGTGTTGGTACATACCTGCGATGCGTTATGCTGCGATATGTAATGTTACCTATCGCAGTACACTGACCACCAATAGTAAAGAGACCCCTGTGCTTGTTATATATGAGTGAAGAATGAACAGAAGAATGATGAAGCTATAGGCCTAGTTACAGAGGTACATAGTTTATTTTATATTTTATTTTTTCACATAAAAAATATGTTGTTGACTGTTCAAAGTCCTGGTGGGCAAAAGTCTTTATGGTGGGAGAAAGGAAAGAAAGGTTTGGGGGTTGGGTAGAAAATACCTTTTCATAGGTTTAGTTCCGCGAAACACCCATACAGTATGTTGGAGAGTCACACAGATTGGTCACATGGTGTTTTACCATATTTAATTTTAGTATTTAATTTTATGTATGTATCATCATCATCATTTATTTATATATATATGTATGTGAGGTTTATATATTTTTATTTTTTTTAAATATATTTTTATTCAGATTTTTGTCAAAAATAAACGGTACAGCATTTGTTATGCTCAAACAATTCATAACAGTATTAACAACAAGAGTTTGCAAAACAGGTGAGGCGTAGAACTCAGAACCACCACAAACATAGTGGTCCTCAGGATTAGTAATATGCAGGTAAACGAGAGTCAAAAGAGATATGGTTATGAGATATCCGGAGTACCATGAGGGGAAACTGGAAAGGGGGAGAGGTTTATATATTTTTAACAAGGAAAAACATAGGCCCTCTGTCAAGAGTACCCTGTACCTTGGCATTGTAAGATCACTCGTATTAGTGATTGAATCCTAGCTGACACGTCAGCTGGATGTCAATCACATGTGATCTTTATATTGCTTGCATGCAGGGGTGACCTAAATTGGGTTATTCCTTTAGAAGAGGAAATTGCTGGTGACATCACAATTAAGTCAACTGACTTTTACATAGCAACCTCAATACAGAAGTTGTAATCATGTACCAAGGAGCCATATTAATTTCTTTCTCTTTTCACTTTTACACACCAGGGCTTTGAACAGCCACCAACATTTTATTTATTTATTTTTCACTTTAAAAATATGTACCTCTGTAACTAGGCCTATTATATAGACACACAGGGACAGCCCCCGTTCCGGTCCGATGGAGGATAGAAAGGTGCCCGACCACCATTTATTAGGATTGTAGGGGACTGACTAACATTCTTTGTATAATAATATGTTGCCACTATATGAATAAAGCATAATAATAATATTAAGTCTTTTGTGTTACTGATTGTTCTGCAACAGCAGTTGTCCATTTAAACGTGTGTGATTTAGGTAGGAACATTTGTAATTATTTCACATTATTCCGTGTATGTTCTTCATAGATTTACCCTACCTCTCCCTTCTCCTAACATACTGCCCCAGCATTCCCTGCAGATTAAAAGCATATTTAATCATTTATGTTTGATGCAAGCACAAGCAGACAGAAGAATACTAATTTGATAGGGGTCAAAGCACACTTTTCAGAAGCCATTTGGAAAAGGGACCCATAAACCAAACAACCCTAAAATGCAGGTATTGCCTGAAATTCCTGGTGTTGTAACTTTTATGATTAAAATATCCACATCTGCTTATATTTAAAATATATATATATATATTCATGTTCATCCTCTTACATTGTTTTATTGTTGGACTTTACTTCTTAAGTAGTCAAAACATTCCATTATGTAATTTCACTGTGTGTGTCAGGTACACTACACAAGTCCAGCCCAGAGTTACGCAATAAGAACTTCCAAACACACAAAAGTGCCACAATAATTACCGTTCCGTTGTCCCCTCATGATTAATGAAAGCCATAAATGACCCTAAACTGAGCAGTATTTTAGGAGGAAAACTAATTTTAGTAAAAGGGGGTCATAAAAAAATCTAATCCGCTTTTTCCATGGCTGCATATTGGATCTCATTCTGGTGTTACCCTGTATGGGATCGCCTTATCACCTGATGGCTAGCCCTGTGTTTTCTTTCCTGCCTGCTCCTCTCTTCAAAGGGGAACAGTTAATTCATTACACTAATTTAATGTTGATGACACATACTTTTCTTGACAGTCCGACTCTAATTGCCAAAAATTGTTCCCTGTGTTAACAGAATGATGATTGATAAGCTCCAGTGATTCCTTTTACATCACCTGCTATGGAATGGCAAACAATAAATCAATGCAGATTTTACTACTCTTGGATAATTACTCTATTAACAAGAAAAATTAGTACAGGGACCTGGGGGAACTCTTGGCTCTGATGCCTTGGTGTTAAGCATTACAAAGAGGGAAAATCTAAATATTTCACATTTTTGGACTCGCAGAAGGACCTCCAAAGTATAACTGAGTTCTGTAGGTTGGAGTTTGAAAAATGAACAAAAGAAAAATGTTACATCCAACTGAAAGGTACTTCTTAGCTATTTCATGCATAGTCCTTATAGAAGAACTTGTAATTTAGAAGCCGATTTTACAGACGATCATTATATTGCTTGTTTCAGAGAAAACAGTCGCAAAGATTTATAACTGGCAAAAGCTTTGGGCATACACAGTGCCAGGGAACTTTGGTGAATCTCCCAATTTTGTACACAACGGCACAGACACAAAAAGGTCTACGTATTAAAACCGTGTGGTGACGATCATTAAGCACCGCTATAATTCACGGCAGCACGGTGGCTTAGTGGTTAGCACGTCTGTCTCACAGCACTGGGGTCAAGTGTTCGATTCCCGAGTTTGTATGTTCTTCCTGTGTTTGCGTGGGTTTCCTCTGGGTGCTCCGGTTTCCTCCCATACTCCAAAAAACCTACTGGTAGGTTAAATGGCTGCTATCAAATTGACCCTAGTCTTAGTGTATGTGTTTTAGGGAATTTAGACTGTGAGCTCCAACGGGACAGGGACTGATGTGAGTAAGTTCTCTGTACAGCACTGCGGAATTAGTGGCGCTATATAAATAGCTGATGAATTCATCATGCCGGGGCTACTCTGGGAGTCCTGACAAAGACCTCCTCCAGCAGTAACTCTCTTCCCTAATTACCGGTAGCCTATCGCTGTCAGTGAAAGGAGGAGGTTCAATGTGCATGTGTATAGCACTTCCACAGTGAGGGATACAGCGAAGCCGAAGAGGCTTTAACTGGATCCTATAGAAAATGTCAGGTAACGGCTCTCTTGCTGCAAAAAGCAGAACTGAAATGCAGAACTTGCAGTCCCCATATTAATCTATGGGGAATGCATTAAGAAACTTTGGGGCGTATTCAATTGTCAGCGTTAACGCTGAAAATCCCACGCTCTAAAAATATTACCGTTAATACGGTAATATCTCGCTGAATTTCAGGTCGCAGCTCCCCGAGCTGCGAGCTGAAATCCAGCGAGTAAATTACCGTATTAACAGTTTTTACGCGCAGAATTACCGTATTAACTGTAATATTTTTAGAGCGCAGGATTTTCAGCGATCCCGCCGTCAATTGAATATGCCCCTGTACGACTAATTTAGAGTAGAACATAAAGATGCATCATTTGTATATCAGCAAATAGCACTCTGCATGGTTGTGTTTTCATGTCTGTATTTTGAGATGCAACCAAAACTTAGTGTATAGAGGCGTCTAGAGCAAGGATACATCAACCATCATAATCAACTCCTAAACTTGGGTGTAAAATATACGTCTAGTAGCGAACGCCTTTCAAGGTCGTGTAACTGAAAACAAGAAGAACTTGCGCAGTCCACAGAGACGCATCTTTATCTCATAAACGCACATATATGCCACCCTAATGTTAATCCCCTTTTGGTACTTTGAGAACAGCTTGACAAGCGTTTAAAATGTTTTCCATTGTTCATTAGAAGAATGAAAAGCTTTACTGCTATTTAAGAGGCATATTTGTAGTCAAATTCGACCGTTCACCCAGATCAAAACCCCAATCTATACATCATGTTGACCATTTGCTGCCAATTTTCTACAGAGGTTTTTTTTTATTTTTATCAGCTCTCTTCCACTCCTCTGTTCCCACTCAATGCCAGAATGATTAAATGCTCATAAGAGTCAGAGGAGACAAATTCAGCTACATTCTAGCAATCTAAAAATAAAAATGCCCCCTGCTTCTGGGGTAAGAGTGAAATCATTACTACAAAAAACATTTGTATGTCCTAAATGGATATTTTGAAGGCTCCGATGTGTGATGGACAAGCCCACTTCCCGATATATGTGATGTAACCTTTTATGTTTGAAATGATCCTTCCTTATAGCATGGGGGATACACAATTTTGCCTAAAAGCACTTCTCTAGCCTAATATCCAGATGGATAAATAGGCCTCTGTTACCATAGTTACACGTATAACAATGAGAACCACAGGTACTACCATCGGCCTCCTCAAACTTTCTTTCAAAGTGCTCTTGACTGAATCATATTTCAGGCTTTGCCAAATCTGCAACACATCTGTTCTTTGTGTTTATCCACGTGCTTTTCATCAGCACAATAATCCTAACCCTATGGGCATTTCTGAAATAAAAGAATGCAGCAGCCAAACCTTATCAATTCTTGCTGTTCTGCCTCATCTTTTCTGAAGCCTTTCCCTGGAAAACTGATACAGAGGAGGGAAGAGATTAATCATCGCATCCAATTGATCGTCTGTGAGTTTCACCTAAATGTTTTCCTTTAAACACGGGAGATGCTGTGCACTTGCGTCCTTGTCACAGGAAGCGCTAGACGAGTGCAAGAAAACAGAACGAGAGGGAAAGCTGCCAATGTTGGTACTCTCCAAATAAGCTCATGAGAGATGCCTGACATTTTTTAATAATTACAACATTTTACATTTGACCCAAAAAACAGCACCATTGGCTTCGTGTTGGTTTATTTTTCTTAACCCTTTGTACTTCCCCCGGACACGATATTTCATAACAGTGCTGTCTGTATCTGCTGTTCTCTGTTACATGCTTAAATCATTCTGCTGCCATATGTGGCTATAATGCTTTGTAAAATGAGCCACACGAGTGAATGGAGCATAGCAGAATGCCTAGAAAAGCGGAGTTCCTAGGCCTCGTGCACTTCCGAGTTATGTGTATATGGTAAGCTCGGTAATTCACCATTCTCTACAGATATCCGACAGATACAATGCTTAAACTGCACCAGCTGTCTACACATAAAGGAGGCGTCCGTTCTGTGGGCTGAATGAGCATGCAAAATAAACCAAATAAATCAAAATACGGCCCACCAAATTACTAAAAACCAGTAACATCGCCAAATCACATCATAACTGGTTCTTAGTGAATTTATAGGTTATATTTAAAAATTGATCCGGCCACCAATAATGACTCCTTCCACTATTTGCTTGATAAGGAGCTTTAATATAACAATAATTCCTAGTGAACTGAGCTGGTCTATATTGTGGGTAGCAACAGGTTCAGCTTATTAAATTATACATTTTTAATAGACAGTACAGCTAGTGCAACCTCTATTTTGAATAATTATTTACATGCATAGCACTGGGTGGCTTGTACACCCTCATTCCATACACAACTGTGGGTCCAGGGAACTAGTTTTGAGGTTTTGATTGTCACCTGACCAATAACAATAAGAGTTTCTGGCAATGTTATTAATAGGAGAAAAGAAGTTTATTATTACAGGTGCACTAACAACTCCTCATTGAATATATGATTTTAGATCAAAAGAAACATTCCTAAATTTAAAACTTACCTTTTATTATTGTATATAAAATTAGCGAAATATAAACATAAGTGTAAGTGCTCAAACAAAAAGTGAGAATAAAACTGCTGTCTGCTATATAATATATTTGAAGAGCTATTGCTTTGTAGACTTCAATATTGTAAGCTCCTCCTGCATCAGATTCAGAGAGCCATGGGTTAGTATAGGTAGATAATATAAATCTTAAATCCCTTGTCTAAATATAAGTCAAATGGCAGATTCGCTTATATTAGGTCTATGCAAAACCTTCTACCAGTCTCTCTTCCTCATTTATATAATGTTATTAATAGGGCAGAAACATGACAGATACATACCTACCAATGAGTGGATGGGTGAATGGGACATGTATGTCAGATCTGGAGTGTTATCAAAAGCACACTAACTCCCTTTAATTTATCTTTTCTATATGACTCACCTATTGGACATACAGATTAAAAAAGATAATATCAATATTCGCACACAAAGGCTTTCTGTATATTTTCGGTAATCATTTTATTATTATTATTATTAATTTTTATTTATAGGGCGCCACAAGGTGTCCGTGGCGCCGTACAGGGACAAAAACCAATTACAATACAAGGTGAGACAGCACAGTACAGTAAACATAGAGTAATACAGTAATCATAGAGGCCATGCTCTGCCACTCTTCTGATTATCTTTCAAAATACGACCTTCTTGTTGTGGATGCTAACATTTCCCAACCACCACCCAACTCCTTCCATACTGCAGCCAGGAGAACTTTCCTCCCTTACCAGGCATTTGTTTAGAGCAGGGGAAGGGGGAGGACATGGGGGAGGTAAAAGACATGTCCAAGTACCATTCACACTTTGTGGGGTGAGATTATTTAAATCAGGCCTGTCCAACTTGCGGCCCTCCAGGTGTTGTGAAACTACAAGCCCCAGCATGCTTTGCCAGTAGACAACTTGTTGATAGCTGGAAGGGCATGCTGGGACTTGTAGTTTCACAACATCTGGAGGGCCGCAGGTTGGACAGGCCTGATTTAAATGATCAGGTCGGTGTAGAAGGAGCATCAGTAGACACCTTAGTGAAGGCATATAGAGTGCATGCATCTGATCATGTCTTCTCCAGATTAACTGGCAGACCGCACTATCATTGGAGTCCAGTAAAGAGCTACAAATTGTCTCCTGCTCATGTTGCTATCCACACACGCTCTCAAGCTTGGTCTAGGAAGAACAATGTGTCACTGGGCATGTCAGGGATGTTGGAGTTAACATTACTAAAAATACAAGATTGGTGTCATGCACATTATTCCTTTTAGCAAACATTAAAGAAATCCAAATTCAATATACTTTATTAGCTAAGGAATGTGCGTGTGACATGCAGCATATCCTGTAAAGTGTGATAACGAATGACAGAAACACTTAATAGAACTGGTGCAAATCTGTAAGGATGAACGGGGTGAAATCAATAGTGTGCAAACACTACAAATAGACGTACAGCGATTACACCAGCAAAATATCCTCCCACCAAATACAAGTGAAAAGTTTTGAATACTAATGTAAGGATCATAATTTTTAATTCGTTTATATATTGTATTTTGTTGTGTACATCATTTGAATAAAAGTTTTAAAATTAAAGTTAAAAAAAAATCTAAATATCAGATGTCCGATTATATTTATTTTAAAACGTATCATCTGAAACTGCCAGAACCTGTAAAACGCGTCGGTTTATCTAAACCAGGTGGTACTTACTGATATCAATTTATCAAAGCATTCACCAGAAATATTATCTGGATCCATCAGGCCGATACAGCTGGGTGGGTACATCTGCTGACGTATAACTAATTTAGGGGTATATTTACTAAGCTGTGGGTTTGAAAAAGTGGAGATGTTGCCTATAGCAACCAATCAGATTCTAGCTGTCATTTTGTAGAATGTACTAAATAAATGACAGTTAGAATCTGATTGGTTGCTATAGGCAACATCTCCACTTTTTCAAACCCACAGCTTAGTAAATATATCTGTCTGTGAACATTTCAGACTAATCATCTGACTTTCTTCTGTGCTTTTAAACAAAGTATATATATCATCAGTCACAGTAGCTTATTTAGATGCCCTGAACTACGTTACAAAGCCATTCTCTCAATAGAGTTGTAGTTATTACAGGGCGTCAGAAATAAACAACTTAGCTATAAAAGATAAAACAATGTATTTACTAAAAGTTGCAGGAACGCGCATGCAAGTAAAAAATTGTCCTCTGAAGAGGGGCTGTCTCCCCTCATGTTACATTTTTTTAATAACGGTTTTATTAGTTCACATCAGTCCAAAATAATTTATTAATTCTTATGTCAAAAGCACAGAAAGCCCATAGGGATCATGGGAGCCATCACCTACGCTGCGGTCTGTACAGTGTAACAGCGAGGAGGAGGCACCTAGTTTACATCACTGCTTTGTGGAGTCCACCTATTGGCTCCAACCCGGCCGATGGGTTAACGGGCGCTGCACTCTCAGGATGTGTTACTTTTACAGGCACGGCATGGTATTTCCCAGGTCAGGTTCTCACCTGGCAGATCTCCAAATGTTCAAGAGCAGACGCATTGCGAGGGGAATTATTGCTTTGCAGGGATCAAAATATATTTTTGTTGGAATGGGTTAACCCTCAAAGGATCTGTGCACCGTTAAATCACTAAATAAACAGTCCCAACATTCAGGGTTACTGAAGGGACAATAAAGCTGGAAACCGTAATCAAATCATTGAATCTGTTCATAGTTTAGTTTTCAATAGGGACATACTGGATATGTAAGTATCTGAATTTCTTGAACTAAACAAAAATACCGATATCTGTGTTTGGTGGTGACAGTAAAATACCTGCACAAGATTTTTCTTTTTTTCCACACACACACACAATATATATATATATATATATATATATATATATATATATATATATATATATATATATATATATATATATATATATATATATATATACACACACACACACTATATATATATATATATATACACACACATACTATATATATATATATATATATATATATATATATATATATATATATATATATATATATACATATACACACACACACACACACACACTGGACCGGGTCTTAATGGCAGCCGCCCACATGGACCCTTCCACTGGCAGCTCGTGACTCCTATGAGACAGCTATGAACATAATTTAAAGTCCCTGGCTGGTCGACCATCACTGCGCAGTATTAGAATGCTGTGCATCAAGATCTCACTGATGTCGCCCTTCAGAAGTGAGAGGTACTGGATCTAATAATACCCAAATTAGCTCTCAGTTTAAAAAAAAAAAAAAAGGAAAAACTGATGTTTGTTGTAGTGGAGCAGACATATCGGCTCCAGTTACAACCAATAAACAGGTGTTCTAAAAACAAAATATATTAGGGTATAATCATATACACCAAACATGGTCCCACATATTTCAGCCAACAGATTATCATCATCATCAGCTATTTATATAGCGCCAATAATTTCACAGTGCTGTACAGAGAACTTAAACCTCAGTCCTTTCTAGGAAAATCTTCTGCATCCACTAGAGTGCCCAGGTGTATGAAGCTGATGCAAGCCAGTATTGTGGCTTAGAAATCAGAAGACGTCTGTTATATTCACTAGTGTAAGCAAATATAACATTTTAGATTGTAAGCTCTATTGATCAGGGCCCTCTTCCCTCCTGTTCTCATTACCTATAAGTTTTGCTCACCGGTTATACTGTGCACCTCCTCTGTGGGCTCTCTACCCACTGACTCCTCTCCTCCATTGTCTTCTCACCTCTGTCAGTGGCTCTAACCCTGTTCGTTGCGCCCACACTAATGGGCACAGATTTCAGCCTGCGCTGAATGTACCCCAGTAGCTATGTTAAGAGTTATAGTGTTATTTGTTTTACTGTATTGTACTGTTATACCATGTACTGTCTTGTTGTTTGCCCTCTGTACAGCGCTGCGGACCTTATGTGGAGCCTATAAATATTAATAATAATATTAACTACATGTACGGTATATAAACACAGCAGCCCAAACACCCGACTCGTTTCACCACTACACTGGTACCTGGTATATTGCTTTTAAATTTTGAACTTTTCAAAATGAAGATTTTAGTCCAGCTGCCCCTTGTTATTAGTGTATTCTTATTTTATCACTACTGCAGCAGCATTGTGGAATAACGTGTATAACCGATGTCTCCAGATTTCTAACCACCACTGGGATATACACTAAAAAAAATATATATATTTTTTTTTTTTTTACAAAACCTAAAAACAGAAATAACAAAATACCCTCACATCTAGCCCTATAACTTCCCCGAAAATAGCATAAAATTCACATAATGCACATCAAGTGAATGACAGATATAAGGGAATGCTTTTTTAGTACAATTCTGGGGATGCACTAATTGCGTAAAATCATAAAATGCATTGTTACAGTTGCTCCTGATTGCACACACATTATAGCTGCACACACAGCCGTCATCACTAGTAATCGGCACTTAGACTAGACCTGTGGCTGGAGCAAGAGATACGACTGAAAATCACGTACCTTAGAGATGCCCAGAGCTTGGATTGGACGCTGCTACGTGCACTCGTAATTGGCACGCCCTTACTGTACATTGAGTACGCCCAAACGCCCCTTACCCGCCCTGTTCCCTGCCTGAAATCTTAGGTTGTAGTAAGTGTCCTTTGCGCTCAAATATGAATTGAACTTGGCTGCGTTCAGTGGCGTATCAGCCACATCTGGGCGTGAGCAGAGTGATTGTGCAGACGATTTGCGGACGTTGCGCACAAAAACGCCGTTTGAATTATGTCCCCTACCACTACTTGATGCATAAAATAAAGATAAAAGATTTGCCATATCAAATAAAATGTTATTCTCATTTAGCCAGCATAGAGCTGAAAAAACATCTGGTCACAAGTATCCCCAGTTATTAAGGGGTTAACCGTGCTTTAAAAAAAAATAACTGGAAACCCACTTAATATGAATAAACCTTTGAACTGAATATAGTCCTTTGATCCATAATTGTCAAAAAATAAAGTTTATTTTTTTAATTAAACAATATTGGCTGCATTTTGCAATATGCTCACGTCAATCATAAAACCAAATATTTGTAGAAAATCCAATATAATGATGAGAATAAAAAATCTTCCTTAAATTGATCAAACTATAGTAAAAAAAAAAATGATTAGGCAATAGAACATACTTAAATGCAGGCAAATTAATACTTTAGCGACAATGTGCCTGATTGGATGTACGAGTTTTATGACCGCAAACCAATCTGATTTGGATTCACTTAGTTGACCATTTCTGATGGTATACGACCACAATTTTATTTTTAAATAAACACTTCCTTTTTATGGTCCTGTTGTAAGATTCTGATGTCACATTTAGTTTGCTTGTTAATGTAGAAATAGATCGTTAGTATCTATATTTATTGACTTGTATGGTTATTGTATAGTTATTTGGTCAGTTTTATCACTTCTATAACACAGAACAGTTCCATTTGCTCTTGTTTTCACCTAGTTGATGGTACAGACTGTAACATATTTGAAATCCCAAAAGAACATCTCCAACATAAACCTAACAGAGAGACAAAACACACTTATATATCTACTTGTCAACCAGTAATGAGATACAAGTCACTTGTGGGGTCTAAAGCAAACTTTACAAGTCACAGACAAAGGATACAAGTTGATCGAGGGTGACTATAGACGGGAAAGTTCCAAAGACATTTTTAAATTTCAATTTTTAACTGGTGACATGGAAACATTAATGCTTTGTCCTTCAATGGAGTAATTATAGAGATAAATCTGTATAATACATTTCGCTTTTCTGTTTGTTTAAACAGGAAGTCTGGTTAGTTTTCTGAAACTTCATCAAGATAAAATTAGTGTCCAGTCTACCACATTTTTACACTTTTTATAATCTGCCATTTCTTCAAGGCAATTTTAGCTCTTTAGTTATTGGCTTCAAGCTGTGAAATTTATTATTTTTTTTCCTGTTGTGACCGGCACTCATCCAGCCATAAGCCACCCTCTATGGCACGCCGTGCCCCCATTACTCTTTTCACATTTCAGACCTCTGCTGCTTTCAAAAACAGGGATTGGTGTTTACACAGCGGAAGGGCCCCCTTTAAGTCTAGCTACTGAGTTCCAATAAATAACTTTAGTGATATGGAAACAAAATTATCCAAATCTTAAACAAGCGACGCTTTGTGGAAATCTGAGTTCAAAATTGTCAATTACTTCTCAAAATTCGAATTCACCAGAATTTTTTTCAACCAAGTTCTTTTAATTTATATTGTTAGTGAGTCATATAAACAGGGGCGCTGCTGGCTCTGGAACCAAGGGCCAGGCCGAGAATCTAAAACACATAGACCCAATTTTATTTTATATATTTACATTGGTGGACTTGAATATGTGGAAAGATTGTCTTTTTTGGGGGGGTCCAAGATCAGTGTCTTTGAAGAACATTGAGACTAATATTATAATTTATTTATCTACAGTCTCTTCTCTAGGTGACACAATTCTCCCACTCAGCCTCTAATACCATCTCTACATTGATGACACCAGAATTGACATCTCCTCCCTTGATCTATCCTCTTTTCTACTATATTGTGTGGCAAACTGTCTGTCTGCTCGTTCCACAAGGACGTTTCAATGCTATCTGAAGCTCAACTTGTCCAAAGCAGAGATGATCATTTTACCTCCTCCCGGAGCCATCTACTGTCCTCAAACCTCCCTCAACATCAAAGACACTACAATTTCCTCAGACTTCCAAACCCACTGCCACTGAAGGTCACCTCGACCTTCAAAATATTTGTAGAATACAGCTGTTTTTTGCCAAAGACGCAACCAAAACACATCTCTAATCATTTCCCACCACGGGTGGCTGCAACCTCTTACACCCACCTTTCTCAGCTTTCATCCATGGCAAGTGGCACAGAGAGACCTATCTTCCTTTCTAACCAATCCACATCTGCCACACCATTCTGCAAATCCCTTATCTGGCGCCTACTAAAATGATTCCCCTACAAATGCCTCAACACCACCACTCTATGTCATACATCTCAAACCTCATGCCAAAATACTCTTTTTCATGCCCTCATAGACCATGTCTCATCTCCTCTCTAATTACAGCCTTCACTCCTGGCTACAAGACTTCTCCCGTGCCTTTGAATACTTCTGTTATTTCCTACCATGTGTGAGGATCCATCGCAATGCCAGGTAGAGACAACAGGTGGCCGTCAACTGTAATGTGACGATCCGCCCCAATATCAGCTACATATGATCACTGACCACTACACAATCTTTTTCACTAATTGCAATCAGGACTTTGCTTAAGGTCAAGTTAGTTAAGACTCATAGACCTCACCTGTCTGCAGCATTTATAAGGTCACACTCCTAACAACCTTTGCACGAGAAAAGTTGGAAGTTTGTTTTTCTGCTGGTCCATCAAGAGTCTTTTTTTTTTATAGACTTTGGTTTCATCACTCACGATTCTACATCCTCCAACCCATCGACTTCAGTTTCGTTCCTTAAAGCCCTACCTTCTCAAACCAATCGGTTCAGTTATGTCCTTCCCAATCTGTCTTCTTAGGACTAAGTGGCTTGGTCGATCATAGTATGCTAACCCAGCCAAGTGGTTCTCTCCTGGGCACAACCAGCACTTTGATACAATGCTCTCGCCAGCCTTCATATCCTTAAATCATCTCTGAAAACCCACTTTTTTTTCCACTAGAGTCTCCCACCAATACTACTTATATACCCTTGCTGCTGTACCAATGACCTTGATGAACCCCAATCTCTTGTGTTTCAGCTCTGTCTTTTCCTAGTAGATAGTAAGCTCTCAGAAGCAGGGCTCTCCCTACGCTTCTTCCCATTGCACATATTTTGGCTACCTTATATGTCATTTTTCAGTTGGGTACAGCTTTTACATTTGCTTCAATTTGTTTCCTCATAATGCTGCACAAAGGCGTAAATTTGTTTTTAAGGACCTTAAAAAAATATTAGTAAAGTCGTCCAACTCGCTCTATCCTGTCTGAGCAGTTATCCTGGGATCCTGACCATTCATGTATTTTAGCGTGGATTTGATTGTGGGTGTTCCGATGTCATCAAAATGCAATAAATAAAGATTTAGATAACAAATATACTGCTTGCAGTACTTAAGATGTTATATGAATATTCATTTCCTCTATTACAGACCTAAAGATTAGTGGTCTGGAAATATTCATTCACTCAAAAAACATAAAAATAGAGAAGGAGATTAAATAAAATCCTGCCTGCCTTGATCTATCTTGTATGATGACCCCTCGGCAATGAACTCTTTGTGCAGGAATCTAAAATGGATGAAAACCTAGACTTAAGAGTAGGTATTGTACTTGTCGTGATTATCATCTGTGGAAAGAAGCCAGCACATCAAGTGAGTTAAAGAACACAAAGGGGGCCCAACGTCGTGGAAAGATATCGAGGATTAAGAATTAAGATGCAAAGATCCATCACTAGAGCTGTTAAAATTACATTTACTAATCTTACACATGCTCGAGCAGTCCGGAAAGTAATGCAATCCCCAGGAGGAAAGTGAAAACATTAACTATCCCATCATAGGAGATGAAAAAATTTGCAACAGCAAATGCCACAAAGTCAGACGGCAGATGTTTTAGGTTGTATCAGCGGTCAAGATAAGTGAATCCTGTTTGTCGTGTCTGAACGTAATGAAACATATAGTACGATATCTGATCAAATGAAAGACTTCCATTTCTTTAAATGTATTCACAAATTGAACAAATACTGGATGCTACCAAGATGAGAACAAGGGATTAAAGATGAAACGATTACCAAATAATGTTCTACATATAACCTACAGTAACCCAATTATATTTGATATAATGCTAGATATAGACACCAGCACAAGTATCATAATTGCAAAGACTTGCCTATTTGAATATGCTAAATGTTATTATAGAAGAGGCGCCAATTGGAGGTGCTCTCCGTCAAGTCTCAATATGATATATTTCCCGGATAGAAATCATACTTTAAAGGCAATTTATGCGATATTTCATATATATACCTCTAAATATGATTTTTGTGTTTTTTTCTGAGAGTAGAACCAGAATTTTACAGTTTCTTTCTCTAGTACGTTTTTTAAAAAAAAATGTGATTATAAGTGGACTGGAGAAATCAATAAGGTAAGTATCAATGCAATAATACCTGGGATATCAGCCAGGTATAGATACATAGTTTTTCCCCACATCTTTACATCCAAGCTAGCCGCTACCTAGATGGATTCATTAGATTTACCTTTATTGCTGATCATTTTTATTTATTCATTATTTTAGGTATTTTTTTTAAATAAGTCTTTTTAAAGTCTTACAAAACTTCTTACAACACAAAAACTGTTTTCAAATTAAAACTATACAAATAAATGTGATGTATTAACTTAAATAATATATCAATTAAAAGGAAAATAAATAATATCTCCATTATTTTTCTGTGGTATGCTGCAAACTCAATATTTATGGCGGTTGCTTTTTATATTTTGTCATTCTTTTTTTTTTTTTTGCACTTTTTTGATAGAGGAAAAGTTGACGCGTAAATTATTAGTGATTATTGTGAAAGCTTTAGTTTGATGAATAGGCCACTTGGTAGCCAAGTGAGATCATCAAGTTGATGATGATGAATTGAACATCTTTACTCCACCCGCATCAATATATACTCAGAGTATCTTGATGTGGCCGCATGTTTACAGTATAATTGGAGTTACATATGTACAAATCAAAATATACTGTAAGCCCCAAGTGTACTCTAAATCAGGCTCTAGACGGTTAATAAATAAAATAACTATACACTGTAATTAAGTTTTAGAGTACAGCTAGGGAAATCAAAGTGCTGAGGCAAACACATTTGAAATGGTCTTTACCAGTCGAAGTTTTTAAAAGTTATTGAAGCTTTAAGTCATATTCTATAACAAAATACCATTTTAAAGCCATGCAAGTTGAAACATATGCTAATGACAAAAAATTAGCATAAATTTAGATTAACTTCGTAACTGCAATGTTCGCAGAAATGGCAATTGAAACAAAATAATTCCGTCTTTAAATAATATCAATAATAACGCTAAAATTTTCCCAATAAATGTGTCTTTATTTTTGTTTCCTTACTTTGATGACAGATACAGTGTTAGATAGGGCCCATGGGTGACAAGAGACAGTCCAAAGTGGGTGTGGTCAGAATGTGGAGGGAGTGGTCAGGACTGCCAAGCGGCATGGTCAGTCTGCAGAGGGCGTGACTCATGTTTAATTAGTCCAACCTCAGCTGTTCATTGTCTCTGTGCATGCCAATGAGTATTTAGACTCTCTGTCTAGATTCAAAGAGGTGGCAGGACTGGCTCACTGAAGATATCTCAGTGGGCCCAGTCCTGTCCAGAAGCATCTTTAGTAGAAAATGCTTCTGTGACTGGAAGTGCAATAATTGTGGCAGGGTATATCTATCATCATGAATTGCAGTTTCTGTGTCATGATAAAGGTGGCGTTTAAAATCTAAAGTATTGTTGTTTTTTTCAGATAAAAATATTTATTTATTTTTAGAGAAAAATTTGTTTTTTTAGCGGAAACAGTATGAAAACCAAAATGTATGCAATTTTCAATTTATAAAACAAATATTTCATTATAAAAAAATAATAATTGTAAACATCCTTTTGTATTAAAATCATAATTTAAAGAATTTGCCATAACTCTAAAAATTGGGACTCTAACTTAAAAAAAAATTCTTACACAATTTTTATAGAATATGGTGTAATTCTTAGTAAAAAAAATAAAATAAAAAAACAAAAACATACTTTTTTACTGCATTCCCTCAAAGTAATTTTCATAGAATAATCCCCAATGTGATAAACTACTTTTTGTTTTGTACAAATTTTGAATTCTGTTTACTAGATGTTATTTTGTCGTACGTTTCTCAAGTCCAGAGATAGGCAACTTTGTCCAAGCTCTTGTGGCGCAACAGGCCCAGGGTGGGCAGGCGTGCCGGATACTACAAGTCCTACAAAAGCCGGAGTCACAGGTTACAAAGTGAGCTCTGGTCTTACAGTATCCCATATAAGACCCTACATATAGTAAACGTACAGTTTTGAGTTACTACCCTTGGCAGACATGTTTTAAGGATTTGCTTAAATAAGCAGTACTGAAACCAGATGTCATTTGGTAAGAATATTTGAATGACCAAAAAATTTGCTGTCTGAGTAATTTTTTTTTCTTTTACTTTATAAAAACATGAGAAATTATTTGGATTTATATCATATTAAACAGCTGTGAAACACTGCTAACATCTGTTTGTACCTATAGGGAGCTGACCCAGTGGTTCCTTCTCTCTTAATCACCCAGCAACAAGTCAGTCTCTCCTGCATATTTTATTGTTTTTCTTTGAATTTCTTCTGCACTTCAAAGCTTCTACACTCTTGTAAGCTATTAGGACTACAGAGCAAATAAGTCATTCATTACAAAACCAGATTATTGGAATTTTTTTTCAGTACAAGAACATAAAAATACTATCAATGCTCTGACACCCTGAGAACAGTTCTTCTCCCCGTCCAGTGCTGGGACCATAACTTAATTTTGTGTATTTTTTTTTATTTTTTTTTTTCAATAAAAAAACTTCAAAAGGGTTACAGTGGGGTTTACGCTGCCGAAAATAGATAACCATGCATCAATGCCTGAAAACAATAATAGTGTGATTGGACGAAGCTGGAGGAACTATTTGATTTATTGAGCGGGAAGGGGAAAATATATTCACACACCCGTCATGAGCTAAAAACCTCAGGGTAAGGGTTGACCCTTTTTGTCGTAAATCTTTGTGGTGAACTTGAAACATGGGATATCTTATGTTCTGCAGCCGATAAGTGATGGGAAACAATCAGAATATATAAATGTTAAGGAATTTGTGTGTATTTGAAAAAAAATCTAAAAAGCAGATAATTTTCTTAGAAAAATGACCCACTTTTTCCTACAAACTCAATAACAAACTTTTCTGAGCCAACAGATAGGTGAAACGCAAAAGTACATTAAAAAAACATATTTCATACCTAAATCAACAAACGGTAACGTATACAGCTTGTGTGATTTATTGCACGGCTCCACATTACTTAAGACTTATGGGAATGTGTTCAATGAACCATACATACAATCTCTTGTCGGTTCTGAAGTCTTTAAAAGAAAATTTTCAATCCCTTTGAAGGTTATTACCTTGTACCTAAAACACTTTGTTATATGCAGAAATTTGCAGTGTACAAATCACTTGTCCAACAATACGGGCTAAGAACTAGACGCATTACCGCCACTTTGATACATTCTATATGAGTGCAGCAGATGATGTAAGTAATTACATCATGTACAGCCCTGCTTGTAGATTACTTTAAAGGGCCCAGAGAGAATTCGTGATGTTTCCCCTTCGGTGGTGGCTATGCCAGAGATCACAAACATGCAGCTGTGTTCTGCTCTTTAGGTGAGATGATGGAAACTCTCCGGAGAGCCAAGTGGTACCATGACTAAGAATCTTCCATTTCTACGGGATGACATTGTTCTAACACTGTCGCAAGCATGAACCTTTAGCAGGCACTAGTTCAGGAGGAGTGAAAATGGTTACAAAAACAAAACCAAATAAAAGAGAGATTTCTGAACTATTGGATTTAATCTGAAAAGCTGAAAAGTTACTAGGAGCTTCCTGATAGTTCAGCAAGATGTTTGGTAACCTGTCTTCCACAGCAGGGGAGGTGGCCGATTTCTACACAGCGTTAAGAGTTGAGTTTTGAAGTGCATAGTACACCTCGTTTTGTAAAGATATCAGAGCTTTATTGGATATAGAGTAGGCAGGTGCTCCTAGGGTGTCCATTAGTGCAGTTCTCTTCCATCTTAAGATTGGGTCATCAAAGATGGACAGGTAACCCTAATAAAATGCACTCGCGGACAGCACTACTTTTTTATTTGTACTCAGGGTGAAACATTTATGGAATACATGGTTATACCTGTTACCAGGATCCCACTGTGGGACAAGAGGTTTCACACAGCAAACTCCCTCATAGGTAAATAGTAGATAACATTTTCTATATTCTCTGGAGTTAGTCTTACTGTGCTATATGTTTTTGGCTTAGTTCTTCTGGTTTTGGCATATATTCTTACTGTTTTGGACTGTAAGTGTAATGAACTCAGCTACATTGTTGGACACTGACTCTGTGCTGTCCGCTCTGACCCGGCTACATTATTGGTCCTTTGTTTTGTGCTGCCTACTCTGACCCCAGTTACATTGGTCCTTTGTTTTGTGCTGCCTGCTCTGATCCCAGTTATATTATTTGGTCTTTTGTTTTGTGCTGCCTGCTCTGACCTCGATTTGTTGTCCTCATCTACCACTCTACACGTGACCGATGTATCTATGCCTCTGCTTACGAATATGTCTGTGTTTACGAGAGGCAGCAACTTTTAGCATCCCGGAGGTTTGCTCAGACAGCTTTTACTTTGTACTTAGTCTACATTACTATCTGTCTAGAACAACTGATCTTAATTGCACATGTTTAAATGACATAATCCTTGCCCCACAGATGTTACATTCCTTCTTAAAGTTTGATTTTTATAGCACAAAAAGTCTCAATGTGACATTTCGACCAAACGTTTTTCACTTAAATGGTTTAGAAATTTCACGAAGCGCCAGTGACCTTATATATAACTTTATATAGGCTCCGATCAGGTACTATTTATCCCAACAAAGTTTATGAGATTTGCCCATAAGGCAGTTACTGATAAATCACATACTGTCCTGTCCAAAAATCCAACAAGAAAACTTATGTGTCCCATCCATACTAGTACTGTATGGATGGGAGTGCTTTCCCTTGCTTACCTCTACTATATAGAAAACAGATCCTCCCCTCATCAGGGCCAAGGTTTAGCCAATCAGCTTACAAACAACAGCCTTGCATGGAACCATTTACATTCAAATAAATGTAGGGTCTGAACTGCCTCCATTACCCTCCTCACATCATGTCACTGCCCCTGTCACATGCAGCCCTGTCCTCACTAACACATCACTCATCTCCTGATATACTCTGTGCTGTTGGAGGACCCTGCTCCTTCCACTATATAACTCTCAGTCTGTGGCTTCCTGTTGCCCCCATTCCCCTCCTCACATCATGTCACTGCCCCTGTCACATGTAGCTGTGTCCTCACTAACACAATCACACAAGGGTCTGCCTCCCACAAGATCAGCTCATCTCCTGAAATAGTCTGTTCTGCTGTGAACATTCCGATGATCTGATTGTTCTTCACCTGTTATTTCAAACCTGGGATGAACAGGACAAGAATCTTATACACAATAAGGTGTTCAACCACTGGGTCATAAGCTCTGGCTGTTTACACAGAACAAATAACATAACAATTAGGATACTTTCAACAATTATCTACAAATATATACTGTACTGCACAGTTTTGGTTGTGCCCATACTGGTAGTAACGCTTTGAGACACTTCTGTGCCGCTTTCCATGCAGCAATATAAGCGGAGATGTGAGTTGAATACATTAGGTGGGCAATGCACCCATCACATATGCTGGTTTCTGCAGAGGAATACAGCGAGTAGCCATTGTATCGCTGTATCTGATGTCTTATTTACTTTGATTATTAGTATGTAATATTCCAACTCTAGAACCTACAGACTGATTTCCCATGATGCTTTGCGTCATGTGAACATTTCCTGTAGATTTTTTTTTTTTTCCCCCCATACGAGACTCCTTGTATTGTAGTTTGCCTGAGGTCCACGGTCTGCAGAACTGCACAAGCTGGATGTGTTCGGAAACACTTCATATATATGTACAGAATCGCTCAGACTTTGCTAATTCATTCTAAAAAGCCATATGGCCTTGTGTAATAATACTTAATGAAACCATAACTCTCCAGTGATCGCTCAAATAGGCTCTGTAGCCTCCCTGTTTTTAATGGAGCAACATTAAGTTTGAGTTGGTTTAGACCACTAAGTAATAACAACCCGGGAGGTGGTAATGGTATCAGAGCCGGTGCGGTCAGAAAGCCCACAGGGCAAACTCTTTACTGTGTCACAGACCTGCATTCCTGGCCCTGTCGTCATTTTGCAGGTCCCTCTAGTAGCGAAAAAAGTATTTCTATCAAAATGCGTTTATTTATTTTGAGAAAATTGTTTGTTTTACTGCCATGGAAAATGGCAAAGTGTACAGGAGGTTTATTTACACATGGTGTAAAATAGACTGAAGAGAAGTCCGTATAATCCCGTTAAATTTAAGGTTCACCAGAAGACGGCTGCTTAAGGCAGCAAAGCCGAGAATTTATTATTTATTTTTACGTCTGGTTTTATTATGTTAGCTGGGAATGACAGCTGCACGGCGATGGCTAGTACAAAAAAAAAAAAGTTTTTTAAAGTGCTTTAAAAAAACCCATAAAAAACATTTTATAAATCTAAAATAAAGTTAACCCATTTGAAACATGATTTTTGTAGTGCCATGCTGGACAGTAGAAGAGAGTTCTCCCTATGTATTTGAATCGGTTTGACCAGTCGGGGAGAATCTTGCACAGTACAGGGAGAGTAAGAAGTACTTAGACAGTGTCTGGGTAGCCCATAATGTAAGCACTCAACCTCCTCCTTCTCTGACATAACTGACCCTCTGCATTAGGTCATCAGAGAAGGAGCCATTGCTGTAACAATCCATTAGGTAATGTTGGCTCCAAACGCTCCGACTTTCCACTGTAATAAACTTGTTACACCTTGCTGTACTAACAAACCACAGTCACATCACAGACCTTTAATTAGTTAATCCGGATTTAAAGAAAATAACTGTTTCATGGACGACTATTAAAAATAAAATCACAACAGCGTCACATCGTGGTTTGCGGTTTTATGCACCGTGTATCTCAGACCTGTGATTTCAGCCTGTTAATGTGGTGGTGGGGGCGGGCGGGCGAGACAGTGCCCACCCCATCACCATGGAGGAGGCAGTCTGCTCAAACGCTTCACTTTCAGGTACATGTTGGATACACATTACTAGAGATGGTATCTAACCAATGATTTATATGATACGGTAGTTATTGAATAAGTCAACAAAGGTACACAAATCCTTTAAACATGCCGTGTAGAGAGGAAAGAGGAACTGCACTCTAATAGCTCTAAGTCAATCATCACTTTATACAAGGCAGAAAAAACATCATACTAAATATAGTGATTTCTCCAGCAGAAACGCCAAGTGTCTTACAGGAAGGGACAGGACCAGATCATTGATAATGGGGAGTGAGCCCAATTCATATTCTGTCATCTTCTAGTATTTTAATATACTTTGCTTTTCTATGACACTTGGCTTATCACTATACTTACTGCAAAGTGTTGCCGGATACCTGTATGGGGTTATCGGATGCTAAAACACATATTTAATGTTTTCATTTAAAAAAAAAAAAGATTCTTTGAAGTATGATGCATTCTCACAAACATCTTTATCCGTTCTTAATCATGTTTGTTTGTCAGTCCACTGTTTTTTGTAATACACTCCCAGAATTTGACTCCCTGTTGATATTGTAGTCAAGCAAAAGAAGTCAGAGTTCCAGCCTGTCTCCAGCATGGCGATCTATACATACGGCAATGCCAGAGATTCCACCTCGGCGCTCTTAATGGCTCTTCATCTAAACCGCTAAACTTCCTGTTCCTGCGAGATCACGTAATAAACAAACACATATTAAACGCCTTTAGATCCCCTTCTTCTAAGAAGAAATCACTGAAGAAATGCTACAAGTCTCGTTTTTAAAACTGGCCCAGAGACTGTAGAAAATAAAAACTGCAAGAAAACAATCTGTGTGCAATGTTATTGCTTTCATCATAGGAGAACCTTGTCTGTTTGTTGGTCCATTTCTTTGTTTTTTTTAAAGAGAATAAAAATATGCCCATGTGCACAAACACTTAATGTATCACCCAGCCTGGTACAATAAATCCTTTTGAAAGCAAGAAGTCTGTGACAAGTAGGACTGTGGTTCTACTTTCATGGATTGAACCACTTTGGAAGAAGTTGTGGTAACTATGGGGAATGCGCGCACATTATTATTATATAAATAAATGATGATGATGATTCTGGAGGTGTGACGCTGCAGCCACAAGCTAGAACGTTAAATAAGCGTTAACGTGTTTGTAATATCACTTAACCGATACTAGTGCAGTCACTAGTAGGAATAACTGCCTGGATCGGGGTCCTTTAAATCTGCACATATCTGCAATGCTGGAAGCTAACAATGACAGGTATGACACTGGTTTATATTAGTTTGGTGGTCACTGTAAGAACACTTATATCCACAGCGCAGCGTGCTGTAGGCTGTATACAGCAGTATATTAAAGAAATTCTACAAAGAACAATCTCAACCCAGATATTATATTTCACACCTATGACGTTTCTGCAGCACACAAGCTGCGCAGACAGTTACGTACCTCACACAGACTCCACACAATCTCCTCTACCATAGTTATTGTGACACTAATGACGTCATATACAACACACAGACAGAATCAGCGCTAACATGGAATATTTGGTCAGGAGAACTGAAGCCCGGTTACCAGCGAGAACAACGTGTTTCTCTGAAATGAACTACGTGCCACATGGAAGCGATGTAGGTCATCACCCATGAAATACAAGTTCGGAGAAACTTTTTGGAACGAATTCCTGTTATTTTATGAGTACATAGTGTTAGCTGCCATGTAATTAAAGACTTGGTAACGGAACTTTAACAGAACCCTTGACAATATACAGATGGGTTTCCCTGTGATCTTTGTTGAAGTCCTTAAGGTGAGAGACATTATTTGAAAACAGAATCTAGGACATCCAGGTCTGCCAACATTACAATATGTTTGACATAACTGATCATTTCTATAATTCGCCAGCTCTGGTATTACACATTTGCTCTAGAGGCAGACAATCTGCACTATTGACACATTTTAATACTAATAATACTGGTTGCTGGAATGAAGCAAGCATACATGTCAGAACATATTCTAAAGCATCACATTAAAATTATTACTCATTCTTGTATCTTATTTTTTTACATGATTTTATTTTACTTTTTTTTTTGTTTTATTCCCAGTTTCATTATATATCAAAAAATGTTTTTTTGTTTTTTTGGGGGAAAATGCATATTTGATCCAGCACACTTGGAAGAGTTCTGTGATCCTGTGATATGGCGCTGGTGCTATTAGTCAATAGAACAAGGTCAGAGAGAACTTTCAAGAGTGTTGTTTCATTTATGTCTTAACCTTGGGGGGGGCGTGTACTGTAGGCGTTAGCGGATTGGACAGAAGCTACGAGCTGTCCACAATCAGCAGCCACATATAGTACACGTCCCATTTCACACGCTATCTGATGCTGGAGACAGAGTCCGTAGGGAGATGACCCCCTCCCCAAACAGATAACTACCTACGTTGCAGGGGTTGTCGGAAAGTGAGCTTCCCCCTCAAATGTTAACATACAAGATGTTGGAGCATTTTGATGGAAATTGCACATTCACTTTTATCTCCAAAAACATTACAAAATAGAGACCATCTTACTACCCATCGTTTCCCCCTGCCAATCAACTACAACTCCCAACATCATTTGCCAGTCACTAGACAGTACATCTTAAATGCCCTGTTCCCCTCTTGATGCCTTGTGACCCTCTCCAGGGTCTGATATATGGATTTAATTTTACCTTCACCCATGATTTTACGGTTAGCAGGCACTGTGGAGTTTGTCCGCAGTCATTCGTCACTGTAAATTATTTTGTTCCTATCTATTTTAGATAATACATAAAAACAAATAAACAATACAACTGTATAGTTTTACAATACACTGTGTAAAACTAATGAATTCCAGGCTTTATGTGACCATTGTGAAAAAGTATTTTTGTTTAAAACAGTGAAAAGGGCGTCAGAGGATGCTCCGTGTCTCTGGACGGACGAATCAGAATCTGCGCAGAGATCGCAGATCCCCCCCTTCCCGACCCATTCATTTAATGTGGTACATGGATGAGGACTGTGGGATTAGGTGGTAATGGATACTTTACATTACACACAAAGAGAGGTGTGTATTAAATGTCTCAGGAGACGTATTCAACACTGAACAAGAGAAATAATTATTTGTTATATCTGCCGATATGTAGATAGATATAAAGTGTCTCATTGCCTTGTGTTTCAGGCCTTCTTTGTATACTGGACTATACTAATCCTATATATGTGTCTTTGGATCATTAATAATGTGAAAGCGTCAGAGCTCAAGAACCTCACTGCGATCTAGTCCCGACGTTCCTGGAGATATTTCTTGTGCTGCTAATTATAATGAGTTGACATGCAGTCAGTGCCAACCAGACATACCTGGATGTGACCCAGCGTTTCCTCTCTGCTGACTGGTAAAACTCCCCGAGCCCAGGATACGCTGTCTTTGGAAAGACGTGATCAGACTTTAAATCCCCAAACCATTTCTTCCCCAGCTGTGCCATATACATGCCAGGTGCAAAGCCAGAGACCCCAGACACGGCACGGCGAGTTACCCCACAGCAGGGCGATAACGGTGCAATAAGATACACAGGAGACATAAATATTTCCTAGGGCATCATTAACAATAAGAGTTAACTCACTAAAGGTCCTGATTTATTAAAGAACAAAAAGCCTTCTGCCGGCAATGGGTGTTTTATCTGGTGATGATGATGATTTTTCTTGTTTCATCTTAAAGAGTAATGATAGTGGTTCTGTGCATTCATATTTGGAGCATATAGTCTGTGGCATGTGTGAGATAGTGTACGGAGTTGTGCTGAGCGTAATGCTGACGTTGTAATTTAGTTGTATTCTGTAAAGTTGTACTGTGCGCAGCAATGTTGTAATCAGCAATGTTGTACTGTACACCATGACATTTTACTGGGAAGTTGTACTGTGCATCGTAGTGTTAAGGGAACAGGAGTATTGTATTGGATAAGGATTATTATGAGAAAAGAAAACATTGGGAATGATCTATATGTAGGGAATATATTGCTATGTTGTATTGTAATGATCTGAGAATTACACATGGGAATTGTACACGTACACGATAGGTGATAGTATGTGAGACAGTAAGAGTTCAGCAATGGAAGGTAATATATCTACACACAGATACTTTATCATCCACGTTCAGTGTGTAAGATTATGTTATTGAAGATATGTTGTATCATAGCTGTATAAGTTAAAGATACATAGTTAGGTCCATATATATTTGGACACTGATACAATTTTTTTATTTTAGCCGTTTATCAAAAAATAATCAAGTTACGGCTATATAATGAATATTGTCCTGAAGTGCAGACTATCAGCTTTAATTTGATGGTAATCACATCCAAATTGGAAGAAGGGTTTAGGATTTACAGTTGTATAATATGTAGCCCCCTCGTTTTCAAGGGACCAAAAGTAATTGGACAATTGACTCAAAAGCAGTTTCATGGTCAGGTGTGGGCTGTTCCGCATTTGGAAGCTTTTGTTGTAAATCCACAACATGCGGTCAAACGAGCTCTCAATGCAAGTGAAAAAAGCCATTATAGGCTGCAAAAACATAAGAAAACCATCAGAGAGACAGAGTGAACCTTAGGAGCCGCCACATCCACAGGTTGGTACATTCTGAGAAAAAGAGAACGCCCTGGGAAGCTCAGAAACACAAACAGGCCTGGATGTCCACGGAAGACAACAGTGGTGGATGATCGCAGGATCCTTTCCATGGTAAGGAAAAACCCCTTCACAACATCCAGCCAGGTGAAGAAAACTCTCCAGGAGGTAGGCCTATCATTATCTAAGTCTACCATATAGAGAAGACTTCACAAGAGCAAATTCAGAGGGTTTACCACAAGGTGCAAACCATTCATAAGCCTCAAGGATAGGAAGGCCAGATTAGACTTTGCTGTTCCAGAACTGGGCTGGCATTTTTTTATGCTTTTAGCAATCTATGGACAGATGAGACTAAGATCAACCTGTACCAGAATGATGGGAAGAAAAAGTATTGAGAAGGCTTGGAATGGCTCATGATCCGAAGCATATTACATCATCTGTAGAGCATGGTAGAGGCAGTGTCATGGAATGAGCATGCAAGGCTTCCAATGAAACTATGATCACTAGTGTTTATTAATAAGACAGAAGCAGCTGATGAATTCTGAAGTGTATAGTGATCCACTGTCTGCTCAGATTCAGAAAAGTTGATTGGATGTCGCTTCACGATGCACATAGACAATGACCCAAAACATACAGCGAAAGCAACCTAGGAGTTTTTTAAGGCAAAAAAGTGGAAGATTCTGCAATGTCCGAGTTAGTCACCTGATCTCAACCCGATTGAGCATTTCACTTGCTGAAGACAAAATTAAGGACAGAAAGACCCACGGACCAACAAACAACTTAAGACAGCTGCAGTAAAGGCCTGGCAGAGCATAACAAAGGGAAACCTATCCATAGGTTCCAGACTTCCGGCAGTCATTGCCTGAACAGGATTCGTGACAAAGTATTAAAACTTTACATTTTATTTATGAGTATGTTAATTTGTCCAATTACATTGAAGCCCTTGAAAATAGGGGACTGTGCATAAAAATGGTTGCGATTCCTAAACGTTTCACATGATATTTTTGTTTAAAACCTTGAAACAAAGCTGAAAGTCTATACTTCAATTGCATCTCCATTGTTTAATTTCAAATCCAATGTGGTGGAGTACAGAGCAAAAATTATGGCAATTATGATACTGTGCAAATATGTCCAAACCCAGCTGCATGTATATGTTTAGATGATTTTATATATATATATATATATATATATATATATATATATATATATATATATATATATATATATATATACACACATATATACACACACACACACACACACGTCATTTCCCTGAACACATTAAACGGCCATGAATGTTGTGATTCTGACAGTTATTTAGGTGGTTTTACATTTAACGGACCACAAATTATTGCGTACATGGTTCCAAGACGACAGCTACCTGACCACAATCAGCCCGATATGTGTCCATGATAAATGGACAAAAACTATCACTCATGAATGCAAGGAATTTATATAAGGTATCTCCCAAAAAAACATGTCATTAATGACGTACTATATGTTTCACAACAATATTTCTATCACTAAAACAACGTGATTCTTCTTATTAAATCCTCCACAAACCGCAAACACAAATTGTGATAAATTGAGGCATGCCGTAAACTTACATCACAAGTTACCCATGGACGCTGATTAGGCCAAAAAGCACATTTCCTTTTCAATACAACTTCCTAGAAATCCTTTAAACAGTTTGGTAACCTCCACTTGATAACGTAAAAAAAGAACCAAATCAGATGTGTGTTCAATAGGGGAGTCCTGGTGTTTGATCCAAACACCTACGTACCTAACCATCTCCATGCTTGCTCTCCTCTCTCTTCCGCTGTTCAGCCGCGTGATCCCCTCCACTGTCTATCTTTGTGCCTGCAGTTTGCCCTTCCTTTAGGATGTAAGCTCCTATGACCGTAGCTCTCTTCCCCTTCTGTCTCTATACCTCTACTTCTCCAACTTCACTGTATTAGCTATTGGTTTTACCCTGTATGGTCAACTGTTTGTACTCTGTATGGCGCTGTGGAAATCTTGTGGCATCTTATAAAGGATAAAATAAGCTTAGCTACATGATGAAAAGAAGGACGGAATTAACAATACAGGGGATAACACAAACCCTAAATAAAAGGCAACTTGACCTGACTTTTATTTGGGTAGAAGGGGAATATGTGGGATAAAGAGAAAGCATCTATCAGATAACTATGTCTAGAATGCCACATTCACCTACATTGGAATAATTCAGAAACATTATAAATTCAGTTGTTGGTCACTTTGATACTTTGTAGCTTCTATTGAGTACACAGAGTTCTATATTAGGCAGTTGGTTTACACTTGTCTTTTATAAGATGCGTTATAACTTGTCTTTAATTCGCTTCCCTCTTTTATTTCAGATACTATTAAAAGTGATGCTTAACCTACATTTAATACACGTGCAGTGATGGTCCCTCTTTATCTTTACCCTTATGACCTAATTGTGATGTTTGAAAGTGAGAATTACAATTCAAACAGGGTTCTTATATAAACTGGGTGTGCGATACATTCAATAGCGTAATGTTCCTGTATTAAAAAAATAAATAAATAATATATATATATATATATATATATATATATATATATATATATATATATATATATATATATATATATATATAAGCTGAACCATTGATCTTGCATATAATGCACAGCTCCATTAAGTTGTCTGTACGTTTAGTGTTGCGGTCGTCCTAAATCCATTCAAGCTGTATGATTCCATAGTTCATTACGCATTTATGTTTTACTAGTTGCTTCGGGTATTATCCTTTCCCAGATCTTCATAAGACCCTTTCATATATTTGCAACCTTTGATCTCTCCTCAATTACCTTCCCTTTTTTCCTCCTTATTGTCAAAACTGTTCCATGCCCTCGAGGGGAAAACTCAAAACGTTTTTTTCTTTTTTTTAAATAAAGGACTTTAAGGATCATCGTGTCCATCACAATATTCCTGTCAGCTCCATGGAACCCAGTGGAGTAAGGAATCTCTCCAATTTTGGATCTGAAAAGGTCACAGGGACATCAAGACGAGAAGAAAAAGACACTTGACCAAACTTAGAAACTCTCCCACAACCTTTAACCCCGTCTTGGTGTTTAACAACGTTGTCCCACTTTCCTGCACAGTGGAGGAATTTTAATAAACTAAAAAACCCTTTGTGACAAAACACAATAATAATCATTGCAATTTAACCGGTTTTCGGCTATTAACCTGACAAGCGCAGTACGGGCCCTTCTTCCGACCAACGTATCAGACCTCAAGGGTTTCAGATGTGAAGCTGCCCTATGCAGTATCTGTGCTGTAATGTTGTGACTGTGTATATTTATGTAGGAATGGAAATGCCAAGACAAGATTGTATACAAAGGCCATGAAATGTGCTTGTTTTATTGTGGATCTGTTCTACAGTACAAGAATAAAAACAGATAAGCAATCAACCTCTTTGAACATGAAATCTTGGATGGACATAAATTATAGATCAAACTGGGCTCCCCCGCTGCAAATCACGCGATTCGCATCATTGGGCAGGGGTGGGGCTTGATGATGCGATTCACATCAAAACACATCAGCAGAAAGTGAAGCGGGATCCGGGACAGTACCATAGCCTGCCGGGAAGTCTCCCCGAAATATAGTAAAGTATGTTATAGACTGAAAAGCTGGATATCGGAGTATAATTTATTTTTTTTTTCATCTTCATAAAACTTTCATTTATTGGTTTGTACATGCCCTCCTTTTACTAATTGCACTGCTTTAGTTTTCTACCTTCCTTGTGTGATTTCACTTTATGTCATCTTTCCAGTGTTGTTTATTTTTGTTGCCCTTTCTTGGTGGGCAATATGTACCTGCCTACTATAAGTTGTTTTTCTTACAATCAAGAGAATATCTAAGAATAAATCATGTTGCAGGATTATTACATTCGTACGGCAAGTGTCATTACAGCAAAACATATATATTGCCACACAGTAAAAATATACAAACTTATATGGAAACGTAACATACGTGTCTCGGTGAAAAGTACATTTTTTGTCAGCAGGGTGAAATCTAAATCATAAATGTGTGTAGTTATGTCCCCTAATATGCCCCTATATAGCTCAAAATGCCATGCTCTCCTCATATCCATATTGCCTAATCTGATAGATCCATCCACTTGGCCACATCTGACACCATTAGCACTGTCCATTATTGGCTGAATACATGATAAGATGCAATCATAATTGATCAATTGTAAATTGCTAAAAAATATTTGCAAACAATCTTATGAAATAGCAAAGATATTTTGTTTTAATTTTTTTAAGATAAATTGAAGAACCATTTTTTTAAGACTGATCCATTGGACTGAAAGCTGAAAGTGATGCTCTCTCAGGTGGTCGCAGTTAAACCTCTCATCTTTTTCCTCTCCAAAGCATAGAATGCACAGGAGCAGCAACAAACGCAGGAAGTCTCCGATTATGCACACTTTCCGAATGTACCAGCCAAAAATAAAACAGCTTATGAAGCCTGGGTTATGTGAAAGGGAGCGAAAAAACGGTGAATTCTTGAGATCATAAATGGGCAATTAATCACAAATTCTGTTTACGGGCCGCTGGATTGCACATTTCCTTTTCACTGAAAACTTGGATACAGAACAAATCAAATGCCAAAAGGAAAATGAATTGTTCCTGTACGCCGCTAGCAAACCGGTACTTGAATGGGATTATCGATTCGCAGACAACGGCCTGCTGTGTTGTATTAACTCTCTCTGCTCACGTTGCATTGTAATGGGGAACAACAGATTTCAGACTGATCAAATAAATTTATATAAAGACACAAAATATAAGCTTTAGACGCTGCAGAAAAATCTATATCAATATTTCTCAATCTGCTGCCTGCACTAGAATAGGTCCATTTAAGAACGCGCTGTGTACGTGGCAGCTGCTAAAATGTTGAGACTACAGACACTTTCTGCCACGTCCCTCTTCACCACGCCATATTATTACCACAGATACCATACAGCACCGTGTGATCAGTACGCAGGACAACAGTCATGTGATCTGCAAATACAGCAGATCCTTATCTGGAACCCTAAATCCAGGCGTATATACAGATGTTCAAGTTATTCACACGGTTCAAAATCCAATCAAGTATGTCCAGTTATTTGGGCATCATTGTTCACTATATCATATCTCCCAACAGTGCAGTACCCAGCATCGGGATAGGGTACGTGGCCATGTCACGATAGGGGGCTGACTATCACTAGACTGCCCCTTAGAACCCCCCCTTCCCCTCCAAACATTGCAGCACGCACCAGTAGCTATGTAGAGTAGCTGTGAATGGAAGAAACCTGCCAGCTGTCAGGCTCCGTCCCCGCACTCCTCCTAAATGCAGGGGACGCTAGCCTGCTCTCCGCTCACCATGCCGAGCAACGGGATGCTCTTCCGGGTTCGGGCTCCCTGCTGCACAAGCATGCACAGAGATGACCGCATCCAGCTGGTTCTGGCACCATTAGAGTGCCATAGTATTGGTTCACACCAGCTCCAGCACTTCTTATTTGTATGCTCCATTGTGTTTTGCTGACTCCTGGCTTGTTCCTTGGTTCATTCTCCTGGATCCCGATTTGGTACTGCACAGTCCATTTGGTATTAACCTGCTCGTTCCTGACATATCTTCTGGTTCTCCCATGTGTACAGCGCTACTGTTTGGTTCGACCCGGATTGTCTGACTATTCCTGTCTACTACTCCACCGCACTGGTACCCGACTTGGAGAACCGCGACCTGCACATCCGACGCAGCAAAGACCATACCTCCTTGCGGGGTTCCCTGGTGAAGACCGGTGGTGTGTTTGACTACGCGCCTCCCTGTTCAGTTGAATAAATACCAGCCGGTGCCCCCTATGGTGTCTATAAACGTGACACCAACATTCCCATCAGCGGGAACAAACATGTCCTCGGGTGGGACAGAACCCTAAAATCGGACTGTCCTGCTGGCAACGGGACAGCTGGGAGGTATGACTATATGGTACTTGGTTTTTGGACCTACTCAACTTAAACTTAGATTAAGAAGTCTTGACACACTGATGCTCCTGGATGCCCCCCTGTGCCTCCCAAACTGCCGGCGTGTGTACACACCATGACGGGGTGTCTAGCACGAGTCCATGGAACAGAAGAAGCATGAAGATCCTCGGGACTCAAGTGAATCATCACAAAGATGTACTACATGTCAATTTTTATTGCTCTTTTACGTTTTTTTAGTTATCTTTTTAATATTTTATTAGAAGTCCAAAATGTATTTGTTAAAGTCTAATAGAGAGATTTTCTAATAATTAAATTACTTTAGGGCCTATTTCTCAAGCCCTATCAATGCGATAAAATATCACTCACAGGAAATTGTTTTGCTCTCCTCTACTTATTCACCTCATTATCACAGGTGATTGGGTCACCATGTTTCTGTATAAGAGACTTATTATTTACACCCTTACCCCCCTTGGATGCATGCTGAGCCCAGTACCATAAATTCCACCTGGTTGCACTGGACACGCCCCTTAGTAAAGCTAGACACGCCCCCTCTGGCGGCATGCTGGTATTATAGATTCCACCTGGTGGTGCTGGACACACCCCTTAGTAGAGCTAGACACGCCCCCTCTGGCGGCATGCTGGTACTGTAGGTTCCACCTGGTGGTGCTGGACACACCCATAGTGGAGCTAGACATGCCCCCCGCTGGCGGCATGCTGAGCATGGTACTATAGGTACACGCCCCTAGCACAATCTCATTGAAACAATTTTTAAAATTATACAAGTATGCGAGTAGTACAGGTTACGCAGCTGTTACACAATTTTTGCTTTACTAACAGAGGACTCCACACTTAAAAAAAAAAAAGAAGAAGGAATTGATCTTGAGAAAGCACAGAAATAAAAACTTGCTAAATACTTTTTAATAGAAAGTGGAGTAAAACTGTTCAGTCACTGGTTTCCAGTGAATGTATACACTGCATTCTCATGACTATTGGTTCGGACCATTAAATGTCTGCCTCCGGCAACAGGCGCACTTTAAGGGTATAAGGGGAGAACCGTAAGAGACGCACGAGGTACTGGTCTCACATGTTATACTGGTCTATTTCCCAGTTGTATGTCCTCACCTAACTAACAGGTGCAGCTGAAGACTTTTTAAATGGAATTAAGATCAACCGTGGATTTCAAGAATGCCATCAGACCCCAGGTTCGATTCATAAAACCATGCTGATAAAGTAAGTGCCAGGGATATGCCCTTCATAGCTGGCAGTTGTATAAAACATTCCAGACCAGGTTCTTCCCCTAGACAAGCTGGTGGCTGTAACAGAACAGGTTATTGAGAGGTGGGACCGCACAGCTGTCAGCGCTCATACACGCGCTACGTGTCTTGTCAATTTATAGAGAGGAGAAGTTTAACACTCTCTGATCTCTCGCATGCGGACTAACAATTCATAAGATATTGAAATATTTCTCACTTACTCAAGAAATCACCATTTTACAGAAGTAGTTTCTTTTCCATTTTTGGGGTTATTTCACTGGAGCTCATTTCTAGTAGTTATTAAAAACTCACCTTACTTTTTCCATTAAAGTAGATTTATATCCGTCGTACAGTTTACATGAATCCGCTTCGTCGGGTCAGCTTCCTTACAGAACACTTGTCAATCTAGAAGTGATTTTAATGGTATGTTCACACATATGTGCTGGGAACAGGGAAAATGCATGAGAACTAATGTGCGTTTCAGGACTGCTTTAGTGATGTGCTTTTAACACTTTTTGTGAAGCATGGCGCTTTTATCAGCGCAGCCTGTTGTACTGGCAGCGCATGATAAGCATAGGTTGTGCAGCATTCTAACACTTTAAACTTGGAATGAGCCCGCAAGAAACCATTCATCCAATTTTTACTGCAATTTCTAAGCATTTATTAATATCTGAAAAGCACATGGACAGTGATAGGTTTATTGTTCCTGTAAACTCCTGAGTGTAATGTACCAAGCTGAGAGTTTTTCTAGCTGTCATTTTCTAGAATGCACTAAATAAATGATAGCTAGAATCTGATTGTTGCTATAGGCAACATCTTCACTTTTCAAATCTGCTGCAGACTCTCAGCTTGATACATTTTCCCCCAGAAGTCTCAATTGAAATATAACCTAAGAATAAAGCCCCTAATCCAGACAGCTTCAATTCTATATTCCAGAACAAACTTATAAATATCTTAACAACATGATAAATCACCCCACAGAGATGCTGGAAGCCTAAATTGTCCCAAACCAGAGGAAGACCCAACACTAATTAGTACTGAACAGAACAGACCCCAATACCAAACCTAATACACCCAGTCTAAGTTGGATTTGTCATAGACAAACAAGCATCCGATAACACTAGAAGAGAAATACATATGTCAGAATTAGTATCCCAGAAAACCAAAACATTTATGTTGCTTTCTCTGACCTCAGAGAAAGGTTTCCACAGGCTACACTGGGGGTACATGGCTAAGATCCTGGAAAGATTTGGCTTGGAAAATCAAATCCTTCAATCCATCATGACATTATACATCGGGCCCTCTGGCATAATGTTTAGTATTGGCTTTTTGTCCAAAAAATTCCACTTATTCAACAGGACAGAGCAGTCCTTTATCTCCGTTAGGTTTTGTATTAGCCATAGAACCCCTAGTGAAAAAAAATTAGATCCTCCTCATATATCAAAGGTTTAAATATAAAGGGAGCTTAAATGATACTTGTTTTCTGATGACGTCTTACTGATTGTATCCAATCCACAGACCTCATTGTTATCCCTACATGAAATGTTACCTCAATATTACAAAGCTTCCTATTATAAGCTAAACACATATTAAAGGAGAGCCCCTACCAATCATCATAGGAAAGAAACAACTAGACATTCTACAGAAACAATATGAATACACATGTAATCATCTCCTTTTGGTATCAAACCATTATATCTCCCAAAATTCTACAATCCAAACCCAACTGGACAAACAACCAATGGAAGTCGGTTTTCAGGAACTCTCATCGACTATCCAGATGCCTAAACCACAGTGAAAGGACTGTCAAACTAATCAGTGGAACCTATTTGACTTCAGAAAATTTAGCCAAACCAGACTAAATATTGTCGCTGCAATTGCAATGAAGCAGAAAAATCTTCCATATTTTCAATTTTTTTTCGCATCTCCAATAACGACGGACAGAGACTTTTAACCTTGTTAATAAAATTCAAACTGTAATCTTGCAACCAGGAAACCCCATTGTAGTCCTTTATATTTTATATGTGCATTAAATCATCTACCAGCATTGTATGTACCAGATCATCTAACTGTGTATATTTTCACATACATGTCCGCAAATTCCACCCTTCCCCTCCATCTCGTTTCCCCCCTTCCTAGTCTTATTTTATTTTACACCAGACCCAATTTTTGCTACTTGGGAAACTCAAAATAAAATCCAAATTTCTCAAGCAAAAGATACTATATAACCATTAAAATATTGTCTTTGACCCTTTAGTGACTGGAGGTGTTTAACACTGTAGTGGCCAGACAGTTGTTTAGTTGGGTGTTCCACATCACAGACTGTTAAATAAACTTGAAAGCTTGGGATTGGACTCTAAGATGGTTGAATGGATAAGATCTTGGTTGCAGGATAGAAAACAGAGAGTTGTAGTAAATAGAGGGAAAGGTTACCAGTGGAGTACCCCAGGAATCCATACTTGGACCAGTGCTTTTTAATATCTTTATTGGCGACAATTCAAATGGTACTGAAAGGACAGTATGCCTTTCTGCAGATAACACAAAGATATGCAACATGGTAGACACACCAGGAGGGGTACAACAAATGATTGATGATCTAGGTAGACTAGAGGAATGGTCAAGAGAGTGGCAACTTCAGTTTAATGCCAAAAATGCAAAATCATGCATTTGGATTGCAAAACCCCAATTGCTAAATACACTTTAATGGAAACTACTGATGAGGAAAGGGATCTAGAAGTCACTATTTCAGGTGACATAAAAGCAGGTAAGCAATTTAGCAAAGCAACGAGGAAGGCAAGTCAGATGCTTGGTTGCATAGGGAGAGGAATCAGTAGCATAAAGAAAAAAGTAATAATGTCGCTGTATAGGTCATTGGTACAGCCTCATCTAGAATACTGTGTTCAGTTCTGGAGGCCATATCTCCAGAAGGATATAAATACATTACAGACTGTACAAAGAAGTGCAACTAAAATGGTGCATGGTCTACAGAACAAAACTTACCTGGAAAGACTAAAAGATCTTAATCTGTATAGTTTGAAACAGAGAAGGGAAAGGGGGACATGATAGAAACTTTCATATATATCAAGGGTTATAACAAAGTACAGGAGGGAAACATTCTACAAAGAAAGAGAAGTATTGGAACACGAGGACATGCACTGACACTGGTGGGAAGAGAAGTATTAGAACACGAGGACATGTACTGACACTGGAGGGAAGAGAAGTATTAGAACACGAGGACATGTACTGACACTGGGGGGAAGAGAAGTATTAGAACACGAGGACATGTACTGACACTGGGGGGGAAGAGAAGTATTAGAACACGAGGACATGTACTGACACTGGGGGGAAGAGAAGTATTAGAACACGAGGACATGCACTGACACTGGGGGGAAGAGAAGTATTAGAACACGAGGACATGCACTGGACACTGGGGGGAAGAGAAGTATTAGAACATGAGGACATGTACTGACACTGGGGGGAAGTAGGTTCAGAGGAAATGTGAGGAAAAACTACTTCACAGAAAGGGTAGTAGATAAGTGGAATAGCTCCCGTCAGAGGTGGTAGAGGATAATACAGTAGAGCAATGTAAACATGCTTGGGATAGACATAAGGATATCCTTACAAAGAACTAAGGACCAAATAGGGTTTGAGGTTACCATAGGTTAAAAAAGGGCAGACGAGATGGGCCAAGTGGTTCTTATCTGCAGTCAAGTTCTATGTTTCCCCATAGGAACAGATTAGAAGTTGCAGCACTGTCAGATCGGTTCCAGGGGACCCTCAGATTGGCTCCAGGGGACCCTCAGATTGGTTCCAGGGGACCCTCAGATTGGCTATCACTGCTGTGGGCACAGTTAGGTACTAGAAGACAATGTCTGAACCTCAAAAAAATGAGCCAAGTATCAGATTGGGATCAAGAACCTTAATTTAAACCCCCAATAAAAATGTATAAATTCTATGTATCTAAACTGCTGAAAAACGCTTTGTTTGTAAGTTATGGCAGCTGTTGTGTCAATAATTGGTGGGTGACGGGCAGGGCCGGATTAAGGGAATGGAAACCCCTCCCCCCCTCCCTCCCCCCGTGATCTGAGCTGCCCCCCCTCCCCCCCCCCCCGGTGAGCCGAGCCGCCCCCAAGGCACTTACCTCCTTCTCCTGGCATTGCGGTCCTTCTCCGGCGCACTGTACGCTCTTTACTGAGGAGATCTCGTGAGAGTGAGACTCACAAGATCTCCTCAGTAAGGAGACTACAGCGCGCCGGGGAAGGACCGCAGTGAAAGTGCTCAGCAGCACTGATCGGGCGCCCCCGACTGATCAATACTGCTGCTGAGAACTTAAAAGGGCCCCCTGGATGCCCGAGGCCCCTGGGCTGTAGCCCAGTTAGCCCTATGGATAATCCGGTCCTGGTGACGGGTGCTGTTTTTCATGTCATTGTGATACTATCGTTCTATATTTTGACTGCATTTAAAATGAGTAACGTGGGCAAATGGGCAACCCCTCTAATAAATAGTATTTTCATTTAATGCACTTGCGTAGTTTCATTATTCTTGGTTAAACTGGGATGGGATGAGATGGAAGGCATTACTACAAACTATTACTGATTGTGTTGTGAATATTAGACAGTGAAATGAAATTCATTATAATTATATAATTATATATATTATATAATAATATAATTATAATCATTCATTAGTGTTTAAACACTTTTTTGATAGAAACCAAAGACAGATACTCAGTGACTCTTCATATGTGTGATGCTACACAACGTTACAGCCGCTTCTTGTAGTGTCACAAGTGCTGGAGCCATAGAGGTGGTCCAAGCCATATATAATATATATATATTATTTTACACACACCAACTTGGAATCTTCCATCTGGGACCAAACCATCAATTACAGGACACTCCTTATAAAATTGATACTAATGACTGTGCAATTAACATTTTATGTTGGGATGAACAGATCAGGTTATTAATAATTATTCTTGGACTATGACTGCTTTTGTGTCAGTGTCATTTTTTCCATTAGAATCTTAATTTCCTTAGCACAGCGGGAAGCTATCCTGCAGAGCACCGACTTCCAAACCTAGCCCTTCTCCCTGTTTATCTGTCACACATACTGAATCACTGACCAATCTAAATGCCCTCGGGTAAGTTTATGCTTCAAACCAGGACTTCAGGAGACCTATCGGACGCGATTTGGAATCTTTGCAAGAAACATGTCCAAAATATTAATTACATAAATAATAAAGCTTTCTTAAGCAGCGAGTAATCCTAGCAGTGAAACACAGCAAGCACACAATACAGTATCTCCGATGTTGTGTGCACAGCCCCGGCACTCGGAATATCTTTTTACATATATGGAAGGTAAAGTTACAAGTCCGGTAGGCACGGCGGGGAATATCTATTTAGCAATTATGTTTTAGTGCTTCAGGAAATCCAAGTCCTTAATAAAATAAACGTTATTTTTATATGGTATTGTACAGAGAAGGATGCAGCTCAGTGTTCCTGCAGGCGCCGGAAGGGGGGCGTTTTTCTCGGAATGTGAACCGCGCCATTCTGCTAATTAGAGGGAGGAGGTTATTGTAGTTTATTGTTAGGGATACATAATAAAACAAAGTGTGACATTTAAAGGCTAAACACACTTCATTCAAAAGGTTGATTTTCAGTTTATCTGTAAACGCTCAAACATACATATAGCCACAGTTCTTTTTAGACGGAGATTCCACTGAAACAGTGTCCATATTATTGTTTATTAAGCGTCAGCTGTGAAAGTGGGGGTGTATACAGTGGTATGTCATACCGCCAATACTCCTACTGCCGTCATTGTAAAACTATCCAATTCCATTCACTTCCATTTTCCATAACTTCAACCATTGATAAGGGGAAGAAATTGTCATTGTGTTAGTAGGACAGAACTGCAGGTCACAGGGGCAGTGACATGATGTGAGGAGGGGAATGGAGGCAGCAGGACGTCACAGACTGAGAGTTATATAGTGGAAAGAGCAGGATCTCCCAGCAGCACAGAGTGATATGTTAGTGAGAAATGCGCTGCATGTGACAGTCCCAGCTCTATTTAGTACAAAAGGCTCATGAATTGGAATAGTAACCAAGACCGATAGTGTCCTGAATTTTTAATTGGGTATAATCGGTAGGTACTTATTTGACAGCCAGTGGCTTTAATAAATTCCTTAAGAAGTAACCTGCAAAATAATGGATACAGGTATAGGAATTCTCTGACTTCCGCATTGTAGAACTACAAATCTCAGCATGCCATGGCCCTTTTCTAGAACATAAAGTAAGGCTGGGTACACACTTCAGTTTTCCAGCTGATTATCAGGCCAATTACCCGATAAACGACTGTTCGGCCCGATATCGTATTAGTGTGTACATTTCAACGATGAATGTGCATCGTATCGTTTCATTTGATTTTTAAACCAAACTAAAAATCTCGTACAACAATGGAACAATGTCGTTCCAATTCTGCAGTGTGTGTGCACTCAGGGCCGGCAGTGCCCATAGATCTCTATGGAGTGTGCAGAGTCACCATCTTTTCAACCGATGGTTATGACAGATGAAGAGCACAGATCTGATGGTAAATCTTATAAAATGTGAATAGTGTGTACACAGGAATCAGCTGCTCGGGACTTTTTTTTTTATCAGTCATTGGAAAAATTATTATAGATAACACATTTCTTTAGTGTGTACCCAGCCTAAGTCTGCACTAATATTATTTTTATATAATGGATAGATTTTATATGCAATGATGTACAGAGTGTTTTTCAGAGACAGGTTTTATAATATAAACTTGGGACTCGGTGACAAGGTCACAGACCACTCACAATGGATGTGATTCCGGGTCTCTCAATGTAACTTATACAATCAGGGTCTCTAACCAACAAGCTGCTACTCCTCCGCGAAAATCTTGTAACTGTACATATTACATTTCCTTATATAAATCTTAGCTACAAGATGTTATTGGAGTATAGGAACATTATTTACTTTACCTATCACTAAGCTTTAAACAGACGTGCGTGACTCTCCAGCCACGAATCCCAGGTTCAGCCAAGATAACTTCAAGCAATTACATAAGCCATTTGGTGTAATCCTTGAATGTGAAATGAACCCCTGGATCAGTTGCTTAATTTTCCTTTGAGTAAGTACAGCAATAAAAGCTGAAACGTGCTGGGTGTCCTGTACATGTTCGGCGTGCCTGGGGTGATTCTAATAAAGTTTGAAATACAAACATGTAGTGATGATTCAACACGGCAATTAACACCGGTCTAACATGAGACAGCGCAGACGATGGTTTTCATGCTGGAAACTATGAAGAGACAGCTAGGTCTTGGAGCAGAGACAAATTCATTTTTATATATCTATACCATAGAAAATAATCATATTTGATCCTATTTTCTTCTATTATAACAAAGAGTCTGTTTGTTCGTTCTTGTTGTGCACATGGGTCTGTTATTAGCTCATGTTTTCCATACAGTTATAGGAGTTGTCTGTAGTGGGTACCTGCCAGAAATGTCTCCAAAGGGCCAGTCTGCAGCTCGCATGGTGACCAACTGTCCCTAATGTCGAGGGACAATCACAGGGCTTAATGATTTGTCCTTGGTCTCTATTTTTCAGTATTGACAAATTGCATGTTGGATGCAATACTTGTAGTGCTTCAAGACCGTATCAAGCGAGACCTCTATAGATGGCCCCGGCTCAGCAGCAAGGTGCCCATGGAAAGTATTGTAAAATGTTGGCAACTATGAACTCGTTCATCTACGTCACAGCACTATACACAGGGCACCTTCCCATTAAACACTCTGCCCTACAGCCAGGGCAAAGGCTCCGTCATGCCACCTGCTGGTCACGTCTGGGGAGGTCACTTTTTGTGCAATAAAATAGCCTCCTCTTTCTGCTGAGTCTTACCCTATAAATATCTTTTGCGCCCCAAGTTCTATTTTCATCGGCCGTGTGTCAACTTCTACTTAAACAGCTCAGCAGGATTAAGATCGACATTCACTAAAACCATTTAGGGCAGAGATAGGCAACTTGCGCCTCTTCAGCATTTGTAGGACTACATATCCCAGCATTACCTGCAAACCAGAGATTGCTGGAGGTACCTCCTATTTACAGTAATCTGAGTTGTAACTCGTAATCACTGACCCACATAGAAAAATTGGGCAGTTATACATATCAACGTACTGCACCGAAGGCAAGTTGGGCTTTCAGTTCCGCCCTGCGCACGTTCAGAACAGGGTTTATCCGGAGCAGATGGACACATATTGCTGTGCCCCATGGGCTACTCGGGTGTTAGTTACGCCCCTGGCCTTTTATGCTTTCCTGTGAGCTTCAGCATCAGATCTTGTATCACTAATCTAGGTGGATGTCTTACCTGCCAACATTCCATATTCTACAGATAGAACTGGCTTCTGCATCTGAAAGGTTTGTGGACTGGCAGAAAAGGGGAGTGGGCTCATCTGAAATGGGCGTAGTTTAAGAGGATAGGGGAGTGGCCTAATTTGTTTTGGCTTTTCAGTTAGAAATGTTGGCAGAGATGATGGATGTCCATCCTGTATCTAATGCTGAATATCTCCAAAACACAACCAGCGATAGTCCCTCTTTCTCCAATGCTAAAACGGTTTAGAAAAAAGTCAATATGCGCATTAAAATCTATGTGAATAAGTGCGAGTGATACCTTTGGACAACTTTCAATGATTGTCTTGTGTGCACCCGCGTGCAACTTTTACAAAGGCATTTTTAATCCTGCTGCTCTCCTGTACATCGCAGCCATATTTTATACCACTAGGAAGGGTTGTTAACTGTCATTGCCCTCAGATGGAAGACAAGCCTGCTCCCATGATACCGTTATATCCAATGGAAAGGCACAGCAGATCTGGGCCATAACCAAGCCCAACGACAATAATTGATTATATCAATATATGGCAACAAATACAGAAGGGAGTTATATAAATATAAAGCAGTGCAATTAGTAAAAGCTGCAGGAGGGCACATAAAAGCCAACAAATTAAAGCCGTATGAAGGTGGAGAACCCTTTTAGGTATTAAGAAGTCCAGGCTGTTTCAAGGAGCCATCGCTATCATCCTGTGCGTACAGTCATGTAGGTCCATTTACCTAGTGTAAAAGAAGTTAGGCTATATAAATAAATGATAGAAATATGTGCCACCAATTCTGTCCACTTGTGGTAAACACCAGTGATGCCTAAATCAACGACAGTGGTCTACGGGCCTGCTAAATGGGCAGCGCTGACCTCTGAACTCCTTGTGCGTTCTCCATAAGGCGTATTCCCAAACTGCTATACTCCAATATCAACAGATCAGTTTGTGCTGGTTCACACACACACTGCACCCCTTCAGCCTGACACAGAACTGAACTCTCTCCGACATCCTGTCTGATACGTGTACTTACATAGATCTACTCTATGGTGCAGCGTTCCAGACACGTCAGGTTTCAGCTCCGATTTCAATAAATAAGAGACTCAATTTACTATAATTCCACCAGCAATTATGAAATACATTTACATATTAGGGGAATCAATCGCTGCAGTCTACAGGGTCCTGGTCCAACCGTTTCATGCGACAGAGAACAGAGAATTGCTTCAGCCGTACACACAAATTGGCACTAAATGTATTTATCAGATTTGGGGAATGTTCATGACCTTGTTTAACCCCTTCATTATATTTATTTAAATTGAATATTTGGAATGAATTGAACACCAGGGAAAATTATAACTGGGATACTGTGCCTGCAACTCCTGGTCACAAGTAACTGAGTGTCTAACGGGATACTTACACTTACACCATCCACTGCACAATGCAGCATTACCACAGGCTATATTGGGGGAAACTGCTGCCCAAGAGCAAAATGATTATTCACCAAGAATCAGTGACATCACTGAAGCCCCTCCCCTCAGTGATGTCACTTGTTCCTAAAGAATTGATAGGTTGTGGACTCCACCACGCCAGGAGGACGTGGAAAAATCATCATCATCATTTATTTATATAGCGCCACTAATTCCGCAGCGCTGTACAGAGAACTCACTCACATCAGTCCCTGCCCCGTTGGTGCTTACAGTCTAAATTTCCTAACACACAAACACACAGAGAGACGAGGGTCAATTTTGATAGCAGCCAATTTACTTACTAGTATGTTTTTAAAGTCTATTTGTGGAAAGATAAAGGTCTGTGCCTCCTAGCAGAAAAAGAGGAACTTTTACTAAATAAGCCTTCTCCACCTAATCCAAACTCACTCCATCTCCCCAACTTCTCCCATCAACATAGTGCAAACATTTGCCACCATCGCGGTCCACAAATATATGAGCTTACCTGTAAAAAGCAAGTGCATTCGTGCAAAAGTAGCCACTGGATATCACAAAACACGTTACACAGCTGTAATGAAGGTATATGCCTTTATATACATGCTGGTAATTGAAAACTATACAGTCCCTGGATTCTAGGTGATCACTTTCCAGACACTACGGTTAGAACGCAGCTACGTAAATAGGTTTTTCCAAATGTCTCCAAAAAAACTAACCACAAAGTCAAACCAGTAATTCCCAATTCCCCTGGGCTGAGAACCACTCTACGCTCAAACAGCAGCTCAACGTTATCCTGTCCTGTGGGTTTGTTATAGTACGGCCAGGTCAGGACCTCTAATATAATACTGGGACTAACCACAGATAGGTCTGCAACACAAGAGAGGGCACGAGGCAGCATGGCAACCAAACACCTTGTGCTCATTACACTGGGTATGTATTTTAAGAATAAACTGATTTAGTTTTATTTCTTTTACTTATTGATTTCCACCTCTCATTGCCTCCTTCTCAGAGATGTCAAAACCTCTAACAAATAAATTCTGCTTCACCGGATGCCTTTGATATAGACCATGTTAGGAACTCCCTAGCCAGCACAATAAAACTCAGAGTCTACTCCGAGAGCCTGGTGTTCGCTGGAGCCCCTAGTGGTGGGGACAGACTTGGCCGCAGGCTGACAGAGGGTCGAGAATCGTATACCGGCTAAGGAGAACCAGGAGTAGAGTGATTGGCGGACAGCAGCGTGGGGTTCAGGCAGAGTAAACCAAGGTCAGAGGTCACAAGCACAGGTTCGGAATCCAGGGACAAGCGAAAGGTCAGGGGCACTGGCGGAGGAGCAGAATCCGGTTTTCAGGCAAATGGTCAGGGTCAGAAGCGTAGGTTCAAGGTCCAGGAACAAGCGAGGGTCATACACGGTAAGTCAGTCACAGGTTTTAACACCAAGCAGAGAGAGAACAAGCAGGCAGCAGAACTGTGAACAGGACGCTATAACCGGCAGTGAGGCTCTGATCTCACTGCCTTAAATAGCACTAGGAGCCAATCAGGACAGAGGAGGGTAGGGCTGAGAATCAGCCTCAGGAGGCAGCTAATTAATTACTAGCTAGAACTAGCATAGGAAATAACATAACCAGGAAGCATGTATAAAAATAAAAGTGAACCAGTTAAAATCATATAGGAGCTCCCCCTGGTGTTGGAGGATGTCCCTACACCCTCCTACATCTATGCCACAAGGATAATAACAGAGCACAGAATCTAAAGCACACGCCCGGCTGCTAGTTCACGCCAGGATGTGGTATACAGCAGCGGCTCGTGACAGACCAGGCCTGTCCAACCTGCAGCCCTCCAGGTGTTGTGAAACTACAAGCCCAGCATGCTTTGCCAGTAGACAACCTGTTGATAGCTGGAAGGGCATGCTGGGACTTGTAGTTTCACAAACATCTGGAGGGCCGCAGGTTGGACAGGCCTGGTATAGACTGACAACACCACCAATGAGTGTGAACAATCTGTTACTGTATCTGTTAATCTCCGGTAGTTTGTGCCCTCTGACTTTCTGTACTCCTCATACCTATAGTAACGGAATCTTGCCCGATGCAGAAGGGACACAGCGCTGAGAATTCATCATGGCTAAATGTTAGGCTGGGTACACACTACAGAAATTTTCTCCCAATGAGACATCTTTAATGATTTTACCAACGACTGAAAAAAAAACCCCGGTTCTGATCAGCATGCGGATTCCTGTGTACATACTAAACACGTTTTACAATAATTACCGTCAGATCTGTGCTCTCTATCTGTCATAACCATTGGCTGAAAAGATCCAGACTCTGCACACTCCATAGAGATCTATGAACACCGACGGTAGTGAGTGCGTACACACTGCAGGATTGGAACAACATTGATCTATTCTTGAACAATATTTTTAGTCCGGTCTAAAAATCAAATTAAACAATTCAATGTGCTTTGGAACAATAATCCTTCATCGCTGGAGCGTACACACTAATGTGATCGGGTGAAAACCTGTAGTGTGTACACAACCTTAGTAGATTAATGGGATCCTACATAGACCTTCTCCATAACTAGGTTCTGGACTTAGTACACTATAATACATCCTTTAGTTCTCTTTTCATTCAGTCTACAGATAAGTTTGTTTGTCACAAAATAACTTTACTTACAGACACACAAATAGCAATTTGGAGTATTTAGTGCCAACAAAGACTTAATAAAATCTCCCTTTAAATACCATATGGAAAGCTACAGTCACTGAAAAAGGCTACAAAATATGGTATCTGGATCTTTAGAACATAAACTGTTAACATAAAACCTAGTAAACTGCAGCGAGATAGTAAGAGTCTCCGCTCACAGGTGCAGACTCATTGTTGGAAGACCTGTGTGAATGTTCCAGATTCCCATAATGTAACAAGAGACAATGGATTCTGAAGTTACCCTATTTGCCTTTACTTTTTAGCCACAGAAGAAGTAACCTCTTGTCTGTTTAGATAGTACGAGGATACTCCTGTCCCTGTGTTTGTCACACCACAGGAAAGGTTTCTGTGGCTCAATGCAAGATCAAAGCCTTGAACCACTCACAATAAAACAGGAGGGTAAGGCCCAAAGAATCAAAGACACAAAGGAAACGTTTAAAAGATAAGCATCAGTCTGAGATATGACATTTCATTCAGATCCGGTGCAAGAGTTCAATTCAAAGTTCATAAGACAAAAATACAAAGAGATTGGGCTTTAAGGTCTTTGCCGGGCAGTAGATCTGCTGTACCAACATCTTCTATAGAAAAGATCTTTGCTTTAAGATACTGATGGATAATAGAGCAGCCGGTGCTGGGAGCTTTCTCAGTCATTAATGACATATTCCTAATGCTCACAACAGATTAAATCACAAAATAAGATCTACAAATGTGACAACTCGGTAATGATCGCCAGGTTTGATGTTGGGATGTATAAAATCAGTGAGCTCATTAGTAAATCTTAAGAATCTTTAGGGAGCTAATTTGATTATATGTATTTTTTCCATTATAGAATTAGACTACTGAGAATTTCCACTGCTGATATGTTTAGTACTATTAAACACTGCAATAAACACTTGATACGTAATCAATTAATCAGCGTCTGGCAATACATCCTCGTGTCTATGTTGCTATATCACAGGTGATAATGTAACAAGACAGCACAATCTAGTGACTCTTAAAGGAAAACCACTTCTATAAGTAGTGTTTCATTTCCTTTTAATAACTAGAAGAACATATGGATAAAATGTATCGGTTTACACATTCCTATTACACGGGACCTGCTAGAAACTATATCAATAGAATCAACAGACAGATGACATCATAATCAACAACATTTATTTATATAGCGGCAGCACCATAACGCTTTACAATTAGAAACAAACACAGTAATAAAACAGTACTGGGTAATAGACAGAGAGGTAAGAGGGCCCTGCTCGCATGCTGACAGTCTATGGGACAATGGGAGGATAAGTGCTACATATTACATATTGGTCCATCCAGATTGTAAAGGTAAGAAGTGATTAGTGGGCTGTATGATCCAGTCACACAGCAATGCTGGTCAGGGGGATCAAGTAAACAACAATGGGCCTGATTTATTAAGGATCTTAACTTAAGAAACTTCTTATTTCAGTATTCTGGACAAAACCATGTTACAATACAAGGGGTGCAAATCAATTTTCTGTTTTGCACATAAGTTAAATGCTGACTGATTTTTCATGTAGCGCACAAATACTTGATAGCTTATTTGTACACTGAAACTTAAAGTTGATATTTGTGTGCTACATGGAAAAACAGTCAGTGTTTAACTTATGTGCAAAACAGAAAACTAATTTGCACCCCTTGCATTGTAACATGGTTTTGTCCAGGAGACTGAAATAAGAAGTTTCTTAAGTTAAGGCCCATTGTATCTATCCTCACAAAGTGTTGGATGTGGGAGGAATAGTGATCTTTAAATCAAATTCCCTCCAGCAAAAATATATGTTACTTAGGAGCCTACCCCAAAAAGTGTCAATAAGGATGATTTTATTTAGCGCTGTATATCATTTCGATAAACTAAATCTGGTATGGCAGCTGGGCGACACTCCGTTGTCTCTATGATGCCTGACCAGACCAGTAAGGATTAGTTTACCGCTACACAAGGCCTCTCTCACTGGATATGAGTTTGCATGCACCGGCTGGATGGCAAAAAGCCCAGATTTGAGTTTTCACTTACACTAAGAAAAAAAAAATAGTAATAAAAAACAAAAATATTAAAAACGAAAAAGTAAAAAAAAAAATTGTATTCAAAGAATACAGCATTTGTGTCTATGATTTTCTTCTGCTATCACCATCCCGAGATGGCAGTAACAGAACAAGTAATGTGAGTTACATGTTCCGCCGCCATCCTGGCAAAGTCATGGAGAAGCCGTCATTGGTGAAACGCTGGAGAATCTTACTGATAGCGGGGTTAACCTCTGGTATTATCACTGGCAGGATCCCATCCTGTACAGGGCAAAGTAAATAAAAAAAATGCCTAAAAAAAGCTTTCAATCCCAATCCATGACAGGAAGCAATAAAAAGGATGGCAGTCGCTCATTGTCCAACCATGCCAAAGGTGCCATGAGATCCAGTGTGCCCGAATGCCTGGACCTGGCTATAGATGTGTGTCCCCCAAGTACCTTAAGAGCTTCAAAAGTCCGATTAAAGATATTTTAAAAACAAGAATTTCAGGAAAGTGTTTACTTTCACCCCTTCTAAGAACAGTATACTCTGTATCCAACTCAGGATATGACAAATAAAATCTGTTTTAGAAAGAAAAAGGAAAATGTTATTATGTATAGTTAAGTGCAATGTCCAACATCTGGACCAGGATAACATTGTCCCATCCATAAGTTCCTGATGTCACATATTAGAGGTGGATTCCACCCCAGCGGATCCGCATGAGGGCCAGAGGGTAAGATTGGAGTTTGTGGCAGTTTCTATGTTTTGCTGGATGTCTAATTGTACAAATAAATGACCCTGTTTCTAACATTGATTCAGGTGAAGCTACCCCAGGGGTAGATGCAGGGGTTTGGGGGGCAGAAGGGGCAACTGCATTTTTTTCCTTTTAAAATAGGCTACCAAGTCTTCTTCCCCGGCTAAAATTTGCTAGCCCACAGAGATTTTGGAACACAAAACTGGGAGCTCAACCCACAAAACTCCCCCTCTTACTTTATACATGAATGAATATCCATATACATTAAAGCGCTACGGAATATGCTGGCGCTATATAAATAAATGATGATGATGACGATATATGACCACCAAGCCATACAGGCACACGGAAGGAAATCTACAGGCATGACTATGATACACAGAACGTGGCGCTGGATGAGTTAGTGCAGTTCTTATGTGGTGAAGCAGAAGCCTCCAAACACATATACGAACCCGACGCTACTGGAACAGTATGTGTGTGATCTGTGCGTATTTACAGAGTGAACCCCAGTGCAAAATGCTGTGCTTAGAAGTGGTTAAGAGATGATAAAACGGGGGAAAGAGTAAATTGTTTGAAAGGAACAGATGTACAGATGTACATACCTCCTACTGGAAAGTTTTAATTTAACTGTATGAAATCAGCGATCATTATACAGCTTCCAGTACAAATATATTAAATGTAATGTAAAACGGAGGGAAGCTTTAAGCCACTGTGGTCTGCTGAGCGCTCCCACAAACTTCTACCGCTAAAAATCTGTGTTTACTTTAATGCTTTTACTTAACCAATTCCTTTTATGACATCAATCAGTGGGGAGACGGCAGCTCAGTGCAGGCCGGTTACATTTGTCCCTCCAATGCTACGTTTTGCCTGTGGCCACATCTCCGTTCATTAACTCTGCGACCTCATGTTCTCATTTCCTGAAATGATGCCGCATCCTCCAACTTTCTTCTGGGATTTAAGACTTGGAAAACCAAAACGCTGAATTTTAGAAACCTTTTTCCCTCTGGTGCCCGGATGAAACCACGGTGTCATATTTGCAACATTGGGGCCTATTTATCAAGAGGTCCTATTTAGCAGCGATAAGGCCCTTATTGCTACAATGTATCAATCGCTAAACATCCTGAAATAGCGATATCAGCACAGGTATTGTGGCAGTAGAAGCATATATGGTTTAGTTCTTAACAAGAACATTTGTTTTTATTTTATTAAAGGGGATGTCCACCTTTTTGGATTAAATAGTATACAGCAAACTAATTTCCTGATTAAACAGAAGCCGCAGACAAGTCAACCAGGAAATGCATTTACTATACACCCCCGTCCTAGCGCCTTGAACCGGTTGGCTGTGTTGCGTTCGCCAGCAGTGGCAGCTTCCTCCACGCCCTACATTCTGCAGGAGTATTTTAGCAGCAGTGGGGGTGGGTAAAGGGACCCACTTAATGCGGGACAACCCCTTAAAAATACTAGACTAAAACAATTCATGTGAACCTATTTTTCTGTGTTGTGACGCACAATACAAGAAAGGATATTTAAAATACACGTGGATGGAAATTAATCAATTGTCTGCAAAGCAACAACTGTCAATTCAAATAGTGCATAGCCTACAAAGTGAGCATGGTTTTATGCACAAGGTGTTGAGGTATATATATATATATATATATATATATATATATATATATATATATATATATATGGAGAAGTCCTCGGAATCTGCTTACACTAATGTTGGGTACAGCACTGAGGTTGCATTTCCTATACTGAGCTCCTATTGGCTGGCGTTCACTATTGGAAGCACAACATTAACACTGTAACTAACATTGTGGTTGTCAGCGTGTTCTGTAACCTATACTAAAGAATTTGTATTGTCAGCATCACCTGCACTACTAGTGTTCCTAACATGGCATTCACAACGTGCAGAGGGGTCTATTAGGAACTACTGCACTCATTGTACATCTCATCTTCTTCCAGGTCAGGTATGCTTAAGGAGACTCCAACATAGTTGCTTAATTCGGGAGAGTCCCAAATTAAGGCGAGACCTCCCGGACTATGGAGAGAGGTATATACATTTTGTTTCATATAGAGTTGGACTGGAGTCTTTAAATTTCCTGACACAACCTGTGCTGCTGTGAGCATTCCAATGACATCTGAACAAGCACAAGCTAAATGTGCTCTGATCCTAATCAGATAAACCTCAGTAAGTGGAACTGTAACACATTCTTCCAGACACAACATTATTCATGCAATACAGATCCAATCTGCAGATATTCCAAGGCTGTCAGGCCATGCTCCATACACCGGCCTTGTCCACTTACGTAGCGTCACAAACATTGGAAATGTTCTACATTAACATGTATAACGGGAATGGTAAAGAAATAAAATGACTTCAAATGGTGAAGAGGGCCTGCTCACTATACAATCTAATGCACATATTTGTCAAAACCTGTGATTACTGCGCTCTTTACACTAATACTAAGTCTGCCCAGCATGCTATCTGTAACATCCCTCGGCTGTAAGCCGATATATGCTACTGTGAATGAGACTGGAGGATCCTCCCATCACTCCAGACTGTGGAGGAAGTGGGATAGTGCCAAGTTTAATAGATCTAAGCCATTGGTTTGTGCTCTCCTTGGCAAAGGAGAGAGTCTGTGCAGTTGGACAGATTCAAACCTCAGAACATTATCAGTTATATCATAGCAAGTTTGAAGGGGTAGCGGACTGTCACTTCTTTTCAATTTCAGCTAAAGGCTCGATCTGTGTGGGGTTTGTATGTTCACCCCGTGTTTGCGTGGGTTTCCACCGGGTGCTCCGGTTTCCTCCCACACTCCCAAAACATACTGGTAGGTTAATTGGCTGCTGACAAATAGTGTGTGTCTGTCTGTGTGTATATTAGGGAATTTAGACTGTAAGCTCCAATGGGGCAGGGACTGATGTGAGTAATTACAAAGGACAGAAGCCTGTCCCACCTTCTGCAAAATAGGATGCATTATAGAAACAGTTTATTAGCATTTAATTGTATGCAAGATCCCGCTAAAAACAAACTGTAAAAGTTCTAACTTTGTTCACTTTATTTTTATGTTGAAGATTTTGTTTAAAGAGGTTCTACAGTTAGACATAATTATTGCCCGTCCCTCCCCCAAGTTTCCATATAGCTCTCTTCCCTCCCTGGTACACTGTAATGTAATTTGCCATATAAAATAAATACTGACATTGATAATGATGGAAGAAGCAAAAATTGTACATGTAGGTTTGATTTTAATATTTGTGCGGTCAGGAGTCGGATACACCAGTTGAACACTCGCGTATCTACAGATAAATGGAAGCCCATCAGTGAAGCACGAATCTCTATTTGGAGAACTATAGGTGTAGCTGTTTGGGTTACATGCAGGGGCTGACTGGGTGGCCTAGTGGGCTACTTTGGGCTAGGTCACAGGGCTACCTGCTAATTTTCCTTTAAAACATTCCTAATAGGCTCCTGAGTCAACTTTCCACCCCAGCGGGCTAAACTTTGCCAGCCAGTCATTTGTAGTTAGGACAGAGGTAAGCAAATTGTCTCTGCAGAACAACAAATCCAAGGACGCCCTGCAAGCCTCTGCTGGGACTTGCAGTTCCACAATGACCGGAGACACACAGGTT